>NC_136494.1:105766364-106148864 GCF_053919585.1 Euprymna scolopes | reverse complement strand
CCTTGTGAACGATCAAGCAGCGGTGTAAATGGGGAGCGGGGAAAGTAGGAATTTATTAGAGGGGTAAAGACTTTACAACTTCCATTGATTCTAACAGATTTTGGCAGTGAACTCTCATCAGAAAAATTATAGGAATGTACGATTATCGAGGAAGTGTAGAGGTAATAGGCCTATAGCACACCTCAGATAATGTGCTGCAGTTTGTGCATATTACATTTGCATGAAATGTCTTAATTTTTAATCCTATTAAAGTCAAAATCACACGGGGAAAAAATGAGTTCATTTTATATAGATAGATAGAAGAGAAGAGATAGAAGATAGATAGATAGAAGACTAGCGGGACTACCCGGCGTTGCTCGGGATCGTCTAAACAATGAGAAAATTTAATTTGATTTTGAATATATTTGTTATTCTTAGGAGAGAGGAATTTTTAATGTCTATGCATTATTTGCTATTTCGAGTATTGTTGCTTAACTTTGTTGGCATACATAAAGTATTTTGTATTATTCGATAATAGTATTTTACTGTCCCCCTTCTTATATTAATAATTATAAAATTGCTTTATAATAAGAATTATTTAATTGTTAGGTGTAAATACAGACGATTTTAAAAAAAGATCCCCTCCCAATATTAAGAATGGCTTTCGAAATAATAACGTTTGTATTTCGGCACGAGTAAAATACTATCTCCCTCCCATATTTAAGAATTAATAAATTGTTAGGTGAAAGTACAGAAACGTTTTTTAAAAAGTTTATCCCTCCCAATATTAAGAATGGCTTTCTAAATAATAGAGAAACAAACGTTAACTCATATGATGCCCCCCCTTTCCTCCGTAATGGTTGGGCTTACGAATCCGACGTAGAGTTTCATATGGAAATGCACTGTTTACATTTTAAAATAGAATAATTTCGATCTTCGTCGGTAAATATTTTAAATCCCTCATAATTTGATTTGTTCCTAATCGATTTTCGTGAAATTTTTGATCGGAAAATTAATATTTAACTCTGGGTATATAAAAAAAATAACGATGTTAAACTTCGGAAAGAAATCAGAAAAATGGAAACAGAAAAAAACATAAAACGAAACGAAATAAACGGAAATGATGTATTATATCTTTATGTATAAAAAAATAGAAAAATCCTTGTTTTTTTTTTTTAGTGTAAAGAGAAAAAAACGTTGATTAACTCATATGATGCCCCCACCCTTTCCTCCATAATGTTTGTGTTTACGAATCGGACGTTTAGAGTTTCATATAGAAATGCATTGTTTACATTTTAAAATCGAGTAATTTCGATCTTCATCAGTAATTATTTTAAATCGCTCGTAAATTGATTTGTTCCTAATGGATAGTGAGTTGTTCCTATTCGAGTTACGTAAAAATTGGATATTTTACATTCTGAAATGCGATAATCACGATGGTATAATTATTTTGATCGTAAAATTAATATTTAACTCTGGGTAAAAAAATAACGCCGTTAAACTTCAAAAAGAAATCGGCAAAACCGAAACAGAAAAGAAAAACATCTAACGAAACGAAACGAAATAAAACGGAAATGATGATTTATGTGTTTATGAAATAAAAAAAAGCAAAGTATTATTGTAATTAAGCAACATAAGCGTAGTGCGTTTCACGCAATAGGAAGCATTTTAGTTTTTGTAAGCAACTACTAAACCCGAAATCGGTGTTCGTTCGTAACTGTCCCTTGTGAACGATTAAGCAGCGGTGTAAATGAGGAGCGAGGAAAGGATGAATTTATTAGAGGGAAAAGATTTTACAACCGATTTTGGCAGTGAACTCTCATCAGAAAAATGTAGGAATGTACGACTATCGAGGAAGTGTAAAGGTAATAAACACCTCAGATAATGTACTGAAGTTTGTGCATATTGCATTTGCATGAAATTTCTTGAGTTTTAATCCTATTAAGGTCAAAATCACATGGAGGGGAATGAGTTCATTTTATATATATATATATATATATATATATATATATATATATATATATATCATTAGTATAATAACCATCTTAGCACAGATATAAGCCACAAAGATAGCATTAGTTTAAAATTTTAATGGTTTTCTTTCTTTGAGAATTATTGTATCGTTTCAGTGACACCTGTAAAATATTAAAGTTTATAAAAAATGAGACCACGGTATATACTCTGTTGCCTAGAATATATGTTCCATAATTCATAATGAAAAGTTCAATAGTTTAGGAGTTTACTAAACACATAAATATTATTCACGCTCACACATGTACAGCAATCCTTTAAAAATCTATTCCTTAATATCTATCAAAATCTAAGGTAAAGGCATTCTTTTCGCTAATAAAGTTTTTGCATTTAACTTGTAATGTTATTTGAAAGCCAGGTGCGATTTAGGGTGGGTGCATTCCTAACATTTTTACAAAAAGAATAATATATACATGTTATTCTAAAGTTTATAATGATTCGGTCATACGTTTTTGAGATATATATATATATATATATATATATATAATCAAAGCGAGCCCCATAAAAGCAGCGGTCAAATGTTATATAGATATTTGATGATATCGTTTGCAGGCATTGATCTTATAGGCCAGAAGATAGAACTGCCAACTATCAACTAGATTGTTGCAGATTTGATCCCTGGTTCGGGATAAGTGCTAGTTTAGCCGCACTGAAGAACTATGATACAGCGAAACAGCATGTCTGTGGATGACATATATAATGAACTTCACATATTAGACAAAAAATGAGCAGTTGTATGACCATTTCTCGTGTGAAGGTGTTGTTATTGCCCCCCATCGTGACGTGATTTTTTTTCAAGTTATTAATTGAAAATTATTAAAATCTAAAAAAATAAATAACTTAGTGACAATTCGAAATTTGAGCCGGAATTTGGAAATCTTTTAACTGTATAAAACAAAGTCACTTCAGACTTGAACATTAGTAAATATATTTGCATCAAGTGCTGTTATAAATTGAAACTCAAATATTTAATTAATAACATTATTCACTTTCACAACAATTTGGTTCTATTTATACTTTAATAAGAAAACGGTGCCATCAATATTAAATTTAATTATCAAAAGTTCATATTTAAAATAGATATTAATCTTACATTCACTTAATTATTATATAAATTCTTTTTAATGAACAGAAGTGATGTAAACGCCGTCTTTTAATATTTTAAGAGTTAAACAATGCTAAGAATGTAAGTTTGTGAGAACATACGTTTAATTTATAACTAACGGGGAGACTCAACGTTGCCCGGGATTGAATGATGATTAACGAATGTTTCATACTCCTATATTTTTATTGTCATTGAAATCGATGTGCGTGCTCATTTTTTCAATCAATCGATAGATTGTCTGTTCTTGTTGGGGACCCATCGCGGTGCGCCTGAGGGAAGCTTCACATGTCTCCCCGCAATGACTTTTTCCAGAATACATTGTAGTCTACATTGCACTGTAGAGAAACTACTATTGATTTTATAAAAAAAATTTAATACATAATGGCTCGAATTGAAGTTTAAAATGCAAAAGTCAAGTATCATGCTTCAAATCTGCTATAAACAGAAACATTCATTTCGAACGCGCCCCTCTCATATCACAGAACCTGCTGAATTACCGAAGTATTGCTGCTATGTGTTTGTCACGGATATTTTGTTTTTCCCATTCAGTCTGACTTGAGAACTCACCGTTGTCTCCTCTTATATTCTTTTCCTACTTCTTTCATTTCAGCTGTTTTTATTTTGTTCATTCCCACAATTCCTAAGTAGATGTATCCTTCTTTTCCAAACTCTTTTATCATTTCCCTATTCAAAGGCTTTATTCCTTTACTTTCAAAAAAATTCCTCCTTTTCTTTTTTTTTTTTTTCTTTTTTTTTTTTTTTTTCAATTTCGGTGAATCACACTTCTTCATGACAAATTCCATAATTACGTCATTACTGGACGTGTTAAGTACTCACACGCATACTTAGCTGATCTTTATTTTTTTTTCTTATAAATTTAAGTTGTCCATAAATAACAAATGGTTTATCCGGTACTCCTTTTTTGCCTCACTTATAACATGTATTTACTTTTCGTAATATGAATGCAAAGGTATCCTATTCAAATCAAGCAATGACAACAAACTGTCGCCCTGAAAAATTACTCTCTTCCCGTGAACTTCCCCAAGATCTCCCCCCCCCCCGTTTGATTCAAATGACACTTTTATTCTTTAATACTTTTTTCTTTTCTTTTTTAAAGAAATCTAACACATTCACTAATATTCTAAATATTTCCATATGTTCTTTAATCTAGCTATGTGGAACCAGACCATAGGCTTTGCGGTAACCGATTCATGACATGGATAGATTTGTGACCATTTTCTTACAATTCAAAAGTATTAATTATCAATATACAATTGGTCTTTGATTCCTTTACTATCTCGCCTACATTCCTTTTAGTTCCTCAGCTAAGACCTTTGCCTGTTTCAGATATTGGTAAACCTCATCTTGGAAAATCCATGTCAAAAATTTCCACATCAATGGAAGGCAGGTAGTTATCGACCGCAGTGTACTTTGGTGTATTCTTCTGGCAGAACACTATCGCCCATGTATGCTCCATTCAGGAATTACACCTTTCAAATTTCCATCAATTTGAGACGCAGTCCTTCCATGCAAGTAGGTAAGGTATTTATCCAATATCTCTGAATACTTTATGACCCGGGAGTCTTCTAATTTGGAATTTCTCTACATTGTCTTTTAATTTTTTTTCCTTGTTCACTTTCACTACATATTGGATTTGCTTAAACTTATTTTCTATTTCATTTTTCAAATCTTTCAGCGACAAAGAACTTTCGTCATGTTCCTATTTAACACTTTAAATATCACCTCGAAACCGTGTAGATTCTCCTGAATTTGATATTATCTTTGAGAAATTTGGCTTTTTTAATTTCTTCATAGAATTTCTGGTCCTAGCCAAACACACTATTTTGTCTAAACTGTTCTCTTAGTATTTCTTCACCTTTGCATTTTTTTCTACCATTCTTTGCTTTATTTCAAGAAAAATTTTATTGCCTTTCTTTCCACTCTATACTTTTCATCCAGTGCTCGCTCATTAACAATAACTTGTCGTGTTCCCTGGAGTCTGAATGACAACAATCTCCTCAGATTTTCAGTACTCGCTGCCTTTTTCGATAACTAATATAAATGACTCTGAATTATCGCAACAGCTGCTTACCATTGATTTCTCACTGATAAATTACCATTGGTACTCCTTGAGGTTTGTGTGGCAAAAAGTCTCTCAAATCTCGGTGTCTTCTGCGCTTTCTTTTTATTATTGGCTCACAAGGAGCTTTCACGCGAGTCATCAAAGATCTCTCCTTGAAAACAGCCTGTGATGTTCCCTGGAAGCTGAGTGACAAGTCTCCCCAGGTTTCCATTACTCTCCAGCTGTTTCGATAACATCTGCAAATAAATTTGCATTATCGCAACAGCTGCTTGCCATTGATTTCTCGTTGGCACCGACTATTAGTCTTCACTGGAATTTAAGTGGCTATTATTATTATTATTATTATTATTATTCACGTTAGCACACCAGTTTTTGTTAGATCACCGAAGGTAAACGATATAGATTCTGGTCAGTAATAAATGGATGACCATTTAGGAATATCAGGTGCTGTATGTGCTCCTTGCTTATCTCGACCTTGTTTACAATCATCTTTGACTAATTCTTCCAATTGGAATCCAGCAGTGTTTATTCAGATCTGGTGTTGTTGTGGATTGCGTGACACTTGTTTCACAATTACACGCACAGCCACACTTACCGGGAGTATCCATTAAGACCGAACGGAGACCATTATTATTAGTAGCAGTAGTATTTTAACTTTTTGTTTCATGATACATTGTGAATATCAGCCAATATTTTGTTTCATGATACATTGTGAATGTCAGCCAATATTTTTCACCTAGAAATACTATCATTATCGCTTACTTGTGTCGGTACCTCGTGACATGTACGATGTGTAAAAGGATTCGTAATGCCAAATTTGGTGCAATTCTAATAGTTTTAAAATTTTATTATATTTCTCTTAGTTTGTCTGTTTCAACTTTTTCCTGATTTGACTGAAATTTTGTATGCACCTTTATGATAAGGTGCAGCGAACCAAGTATTGCATCTGCGCAGTGCACAACCAGGGATTAATAAGGACTAGTCACCACAAGACCGAATTTACTTTAGAAGTTTGGCATAAACTACTCCTAACTCAATGGGCTATAAAAGTTTAGTAATAAGCGTTTGTATTACTTGTATTATTAGTAACATATTTAGCTCTTCTGACGCGCTTGACAGCTTCAGAACGGTTACGGCTAAATTTTTAATGATGTCCAGTTGATTTTGAGCCTACAATGATCATCAACCGAGACAAAACTTGCTCAACTGTAGTAGTAGTAGTAGTAGTAGTAGTAGTAGTAGTAGTAATGATAATAATAAGAAGAACCTTTAGGATATTTATTAGAATGTTGGCTTTTTATTTTATTTTATATTTAACAAGTTTTTTTCTTCTTGGAAATTAATTTATTTTCACTTTAAGTTAAGTAACAAGATTGTTTTTAATAAACAATAAAAGTGTTAATTTATAAGTTAATTTATAAGTGATAAAAACTCAGTTTGTCATATCCATCCAAATACCACAATGAATATTCATTTCATTAATTTCTCCAAAGAAAATATTTGCTAGACTGATGTTGATCCTAATTGCCTTTTAAATTAAAATGTCTTTCAAATTTTTATATACTGTGGTTTTCTTCTAAAAATAATAAATATACATTAAGGCATGTCTAGTCAACTTGTAGATGATTGTAATATAATCAAGTGTCGTTTTTTTTTTTTTTTTTTTTTTTTGCTTGTCAGAATTGATGAAAAACTAAAGTAAACGTTGTTATTTGACAGTTACGTCAGCTTTGACCGGGTTAATTCGGCTTTAGTAGCGTAATATTCACGAAACCCCTTTATCATACGTGATATACCTGATCTGAATTTTTTTTTTTTTTTTATGAATGTAGAAAGTTAGTCGCATCTTTGTAAACGTCATTTTATAAGCTTAATTTGAAAATTTCGAAAACTAAATAATGCTATATAATTTTTTTTATTAAATGATCAAAATAATTTTATCGGAGATTATTTTTGTTAAAATAACCTCTTTATAGGAGACCAAGTTTTTCTACTCGATATTCGCGCTAACCACGAAACCCACATCGATTCAGGCTTTTCAATATCGACCAACAACACCGGCCGTTACCTTAGGTTCTCCACGAAACGCTTAAATACATTCATATAAAATCCTTGCAGTTTTAGGGGGTTGTGAAACAGTATTTTATTTTAAAAAATATTTGTGCGTGTTTTGTTTGTTTCTACTTGTGCGGTGATAATGGCTTGAGTTAAATTTTAAAATGCAAAAGCCAAGTATCATGGTTCAGTTGTGCTCTAAATATAAACATTCATTTTGAACGCGTCCCTGTCATATTAAAAAATCTACTGTTGATTTTTATATGCTGGGCCTTTCTGCTTCTGTAGTAATGAAACTTGGGTGTACTTATGATGTTAGGCTGTATAAGGCGTTAACTTTAATCAAAACCACATGTTCCTTCCTTCACCGGATTTTTTCGATTATCGATTATCATTGAAGATAATCCGGTACAAAACATATCTAAGAACACTGTCAGCACAAAAGTTCATTTAAATTTTTTAAAACTCGGCCCAGAGTCTAAAGGGAACAAACACACGCACGCACAAAGTTTCTTTTATATAATAGTTGATAGATAATATATATATATATATGTATATATATATATATATATGGCATCCACATACAGTACTGTTTCGCTGTATCACAGCTCATCGGTGTGGCTAGACAAGCAACTACCTCAAGCTAGGATCAGTGCGGCTAGACTATATATATATAATCATTTAAGCACGGTAGTGTTTGAATATATGGTTAAGTGTTAGTTTTACTCATTTAGAACTGCTTTAAAGCTTCACCGCTCACTCATTTTTCAACCAAATTTCAAACAATTTTTACAGTTCATAGGTCACATTCTCAGCTATATTTTGAAATAAAACTTTTCAATTTTCGTTCATTAAAGAAAGTTATAATAAAATTACTCGTGTTCAAAAGTCTTCAGAATAAGTAAAGAATGTGAGACACAGTTTCTTCTGATTGGCTGTTTGTTACCATAGCAACTTTTTCGTCGTCGACACCTAAATAAATAAATCATAGCGGGAATGTCGCTCGCGTACCATCTTATTTAGTTTATATAGAGAGTTAACAAAAATGATGCTCTTACGACGTCGCCCGTTAATTCTGTTTCTCTTTTTTGTCGTGGAAGGGGTGATAATCTTTTGTTTACGATATGTTTCTCTCTTTTTTTTTCCTTTCTTTTTATTTACTTAATTACGTCTATTTGATTTTTTTCATTTAACCAATTTAAGTTGTTAATAATTTTTTATGGATTGTTGATAATGTCTATGGTATTGAACACAAAGAAAATATTATTTCAAAGCAAAATCTGGAAAAACCATGGATTACGTAGACAAATGCGAATTTATATATAATGTTAAATTGAATTTTAAAAAAAATTCTTAATGCTGTAATATTTTAAGTTATAAATTTATATTTTTTACTAGAATATCTTGTCTTTTTTCTTTTCTAGTTTTAACAACTAGTCCTTTTAATTTAAGTTTAATATTAACCATATTACTTTTCATGCTCGCATTTTTCTATGTATATATATATATATGTGTGTGTGTGTGTGTGTGTGTGTGAGAGAGAGATACCCGCAGGAAGTCTCTCTTGTCATGGCACTTCAGCATGGCTAGAAAGGCACGCTAAGATTAAAAAACGGTTTTTGACAACAGCCTTACATTTTACGAATTAACTCTGATTTCATAGTTTATAACTATTTTTTTTACAATGGCGAAATAAAACCCTACAACTTTAATCTCTCATATTATAGGGAAGTTTATTTTTTATTTCAGTATTGTACAGTTGGTATTAATTTTTTCATGACATTCAATAATTATACCGAATTAAGTGCACTTCTAATCAATTGTTTTCGCGCCAATATCTCTACATATATAAAATTAACAAAACCCTATTTACCCTCCTATCAGATTTGAAGTAACCAATCCTCTGTCAACCCCGTGTGAAATTTAGATCCAATATAAAATTAACAAAACCCTATTTACCCTCCTATCAGATTTGAAGTAACCAATCCTCTGTCAACCCCGTGTGAAATTTGGATCCAATATCTCTACATATATAAAATTAACAAAACCCCTATTTACCCTCCTATCAGATTTGAAGTAACCAATCCTCTGTCTACCCCCGTATGAAATTTGGATCCAATATCTCTACATATATAAAATTAACAAAACCCCTATTTACCCTCCTATCAGATTTGAAGTAACCAATCCTCTGTCTACCCCCATATGAAATTTGGATCCAATATCTCTACATATATAAAATTAACAAAACCCCTATTTACCCTCCTATCAGATTTGAAGTAACCAATCCTCTGTCTACCCCCGTATGAAATTTGGATCCAATATCTCTACATATATAAAATTAACAAAACCCCTATTTACCCTCCTATCAGATTTGAAGTAACCAATCCTCTCTGTCTACCCCAGTATGAAATTTGGATCCAATATCTCTACATATATAAAATTAACAAAACCCCTATTTACCCTCCTATCAGATTTGAAGTAACCAATCCTCTATCTACCCCCGTATGAAATTTGGATCCAATATCTCTACATATATAAAATTAACAAAACCCCTATTTACCCTCCTATCAGATTTGAAGTAACCAATCCTCTGTCTACCCCCGTATGAAATTTGGATCCAATATCTCTACATATATAAAATTAACAAAACCCCTATTTACCCTCCTATCAGATTTGAAGTAACCAATCCTCTCTGTCTACCCCCGTATGAAATTTGGATCCAATATCTCTACATATATAAAATTAACAAAACCCCTATTTACCCTCCTATCAGATTTGAAGTAACCAATCCTCTCTGTCTACCCCCGTGTGAAATTTGGATCCAATATCTCTACATATATAAAATTAACAAAACCCCTATTTACCCTCCTATCAGATTTGAAGTAACCAATCCTCTCTGTCTACCCCCGTGTGAAATTTGGATCCAATATCTCTACATATATAAAATTAACAAAACCCCTATTTACCCTCCTATCAGATTTGAAGTAACCAATCCTCTCTGTCTACCCCCGTGTGAAATTTGGATCCAATATCTCTACATATATAAAATTAACAAAACCCCTATTTACCCTCCTATCAGATTTGTAGTAACCAATCCTCTCTGTCTACCCCCGTGTGAAATTTGGATCCAATATCTCTACATATATAAAATTAACAAAACCCCTATTTACCCTCCTATCAGATTTGAAGTAACCAATCCTCTCTGTCTACCCCCGTGTGAAATTTGGATCCAATATCTCTACATATATAAAATTAACAAAACCCCTATTTACCCTCCTATCAGATTTGAAGTAACCAATCCTCTCTGTCTACCCCCGTGTGAAATTTGGATCCAATATCTCTACATATATAAAATTAACAAAACCCCTATTTACCCTCCTATCAGATTTGAAGTAACCAATCCTCTCTGTCTACCCCCGTGTGAAATTTGGATCCAATATCTCTACATATATAAAATTAACAAAACCCCTATTTACCCTCCTATCAGATTTGAAGTAACCAATCCTCTCTGTCTACCCCCGTGTGAAATTTGGATCCAATATCTCTACATATATAAAATTAACAAAACTCCTATTTACCCTCCTATCAGATTTGAAGTAACCAATCCTCTCTGTCTACCCCCGTGTGAAATTTGGATCCAATATCTCTACATATATAAAATTAACAAAACCCCTATTTACCCTCCTATCAGATTTGAAGTAACCAATCCTCTCTGTGGATCCAATATCTCTACATATATAAAATTAACAAAACCCCTATTTACCCTCCTATCAGATTTGAAATAACCAATCCTCTCTGTCTACCCCCGTGTGAAATTTGGATCCAATATCTCTACATATATAAAATTAACAAAACCCCTATTTACCCTCCTATCAGATTTGAAGTAACCAATCCTCTCTGTCTACCCCCGTGTGAAATTTGGATCCAATATCTCTACATATATAAAATTAACAAAACCCCTATTTACCCTCCTATCAGATTTGAAGTAACCAATCCTCTCTGTCTACCCCCGTGTGAAATTTGGATCCAATATCTCTACATATATAAAATTAACAAAACCCCTATTTACCCTCCTATCAGATTTGAAGTAACCAATCCTCTCTGTCTACCCCCGTGTGAAATTTGGATCCAATATCTCTACATATATAAAATTAACAAAACCCCTATTTACCCTCCTATCAGATTTGAAGTAACCAATCCTCTCTGTCTACCCCCGTGTGAAATTTGGATCCAATATCTCTACATATATAAAATTAACAAAACCCCTATTTACCATCCTATCAGATTTGAAGTAACCAATCCTCTCTGTGGATCCAATATCTCTACATATATAAAATTAACAAAACCCCTATTTACCCTCCTATCAGATTTGAAATAACCAATCCTTTCTGTCTACCCCCGTGTGAAATTTGGATCCAATATCTCTACATATATAAAATTAACAAAACCCCTATTTACCCTCCTATCAGATTTGAAGTAACCAATCCTCTCTGTCTACCCCGGTGTGAAATTGGATCTAATATCTCTACATATATAAAATTAACAAAACCCCCTATTTACCCTCCTATCTGATTTGAAGTAACCAATCCTCTCTGTCTACCCCCGTGTGAAATTTGGATCCAATATCTCTACATATATAAAATTAACAAAACCCCTATTTACCCTCCTATCAGATTTGAAGTAACCAATCCTCTCTGTCTACCCCCGTGTGAAATTTGGATCCAATATCTCTACATATATAAAATTAACAAAACCCCTATTTACCCTCATATCAGATTTGAAGTAACCAATCCTCTCTGTCTACCCCCGTGTGAAATTTGGATCCAATATCTCTACATATATAAAATTAACAAAACCCCTATTTACCCTCCTATCAGATTTGAAGTAACCAATCCTCTCTGTCTACCCCCGTGTGAAATTTGGATCCAATATCTCTACATATATAAAATTAACAAAACCCCTATTTACCCTCCTATCAGATTTGAAGTAACCAATCCTCTCTGTCTACCTCCGTGTGAAATTTGGATCCAATATCTCTACATATATAAAATTAACAAAACCCCTATTTACCCTCCTATCAGATTTGAAGTAACCAATCCTCTCTGTCTACCCCCGTATGAAATTTGGATCCAATATCTCTACATATATAAAATTAACAAAACCCCTATTTACCCTCCTATCAGATTTGAAGTAACCAATCCTCTCTGTCTACCCCGTGTGAAATTTGGATCCAATATCTCTACATATATAAAATTAACAAAACCCCTATTTACCCTCCTATCAGATTTGAAGTAACCAATCCTCTCTGTCTACCCCCGTGTGAAATTTGGATCCAATATCTCTACATATATAAAATTAACAAAACCCCTATTTACCCTCCTATCAGATTTGAAGTAACCAATCCTCTCTGTCTACCCCCGTGTGAAATTTGGATCCAATATCTCTACATATATAAAATTAACAAATCCTCTACCTTCGTATCAGTCCCAGCCTGTTGGTCATATTTTAGTAGCTTTATAAATTTATCAAATAAATTCTACCTTTAACTTTGAAAGCATAGCAATGATAACAAATATACCGACAATGTTCGAAATTGGTCTGCATTCATACATACTATTGTAGCAGTTGAAATGTTTGCGAGGTGTCTGGTGCTACCAGATCTTCCTGACGTAAATGCCTCAAACTTTGAGGATATTGTTTTTCCTTTCTCTTTGCAAAAATTTATCATGTTCTGCAAGGGAAAATATTAATAATAATTTTCCTTTATAAATAAACCAAAGCAAACACAACATTATATATATATATATATATATATATATGCTGTGTGTGTGATCACGAATAGGCTCCTATATGGTTGACTATTTAAAAAAAAACTGATTGCATATAATGATAGAAGATGTATCGAAACACAGGAATGAGTATGTTTGATCTGGCAGAACGGTGGTTTATTAAAATTGTGGGGACCGCGTTCGCGCCTGGTCCACAAAGTATAGAAATAAAAAATTTAAAAATAAAAAAAAAACGTTTACAAGTGTTTTTGATATAGATGTACATAATAATACTTTGATAAGTATGTTTTAACTTAAATAAGGATGGTATAATAAAATTGTGGGGTCTGCGTTCGCGCCTGGCCTCCATAGAATGGAAATAGGCACAAACTTTTATAAAGACTTTTCATATTTATCTGCATAAGTATACTTTGATAGTTATGTTTCAGTTTGAAGAAATATGGTATAATAAAATTATGGGGTGTTCGTTCGCACCTGACCTCCATAGAATGGAAATGTGTCACAAAGTTTAACAAGGTTTTTTTAATATAGATCCGCAAAATATTGTGATACGAGTTTCAGTGTGAACAGGTATGGTATAATAAATTATGGGGTTTATCTATTTTATTTTTACTTTCATCATATTTTGCTTTGCTTGGGTTTTGATACCCCCAAATTTAACCCAAATTTATAACCCTTCCTTTTCATAACCTATCATACTTTTATAAATCAGTCCTTTTTCTGTAGGCTTTTTTTAACACAGTCAACGACTGATATTTTTGCTAGTGTATATATATATATATATATATATATATATATATATATACACACACTAGCATATATATATATTTGACTGGGTTAAAAAAAAGCCTACAGAAAATGGACTCTGATTTATGAAAGTATTATAGGTTATGAAAAGAAAGGGCTGTAAAGAAATAGCTTCGAATTTATATATATATATATATATATATATATATATATATAAAACACTTGAAATATTAAACCTTTTTACAAAATGACTCGCTTCGACATGAAATAATTCGAAAAGAGTTATGTTGTGAAACAAAACTGCTAAACCAAACAACATGGATAAATATTTGAAAATAAAGAACCTGAAGCATAATTATTAATTAAATGATACAGAAAGTGTTGATATGTCGTAAAACAACAAAACAACCGATCTTTACGCGATGACGGCAAAGTGACATGGTCACACTGTTTTGTTTTTCGGTACCTCTCTTTTTTATTCATTTATTCTATTTATTTATTATTTTATTTATTTATTTATTTTTTTTTTTTTTTTTGCGGTCGCCATTTGTATCCAACCAACTTTCTCACATTTTCTATAAAAAAAAAAACATCGTCAGTTACAAAGAAAATGAACATCTTGCTTTTCTGTCATCTTTATTTATTTATTTTTCTTTCATGTTAATGTTTATATTTAATTTCCTCGGCCTTCTGTTTTTATTTATTTTTCGGTTCTTTTCCAGTTTGATGGCTCGGTGTCCAAAACCGTAATTAAGTGATATAGGGCAACGTACACAAGATAATTGCTTTCCATTTAAATGTTATGGTTTTTATATCGTATATAATTGTTTTAATATGTATTTTTATGACTTTGAAGGGAAAGCAGGACAGTGCATTTAAAAAATCAAACCTACACTTTAATCCGCGTACTAAAAGAGAGAGAGAGAGAGAGAGAGTCATACACTTTCTTCTAATGTGGTGTCTTAAGTTTTTGATCGTTTTTCTTATACACATTAACAGGGCTAACTGAAGCTAATTTCGGTGAAGTACATAAATTATAAGAAAAAGACAAAATCAGCTGTCAAGTATAATAATTTGAAATGATAAAGTTAATTTTTTAAATAAAATAAGAGTTTAAAAAGAACTTGCCTTATTAATTCCTAGTGTTATAAGTGACACTGGAAAGAGTTCCGACTATGAGAGTAAAAACTCAGTTCCTCGTCTTTTTCATGCTTATAAAATGTCGATTAGTATTAAATATTAAAATCGATTTTAAATAAAATCTTTATCATTTAACACAAACCAAATTTGTAAACATGCACTCGGCTGCATGTTTAGTGTTGCATGCGAATATCAAACTTGTTACCGGTAGGTGGTGTTCGCACAAGAGAAGGGGGCACAGAAGAAATTAAAAATATCTCTGACTTGGATTTTAGCAACCTAGAATCTTTTTTTTTTTTTTTTTTTCAGAAATTAAGTACTCGAAACATTTCTTTAAACGGAAATTTATACTGATAGTAACATACTTGAGAAAATAATGTTCATATATTTTCTGGAGATGGGTCCTTTTGAGGGGACACTAGCTGGTTGTCATTTCTAGTGGATATTTTGAGTAGTCAGCATCTGTGTGGTCGAATAATAATTGAGATTAATCACTGACGAAACATTTAATTATGTATTTTGTGATAAGAAAGCTATTAATCAAAGTCTGTCAGAAGAGACATTTATTCTTTCTCTTTAATAATTCTCCTTTTGTTTTTTTGTCACTTTTGTTTCATCATTGTTTTTTATTTTAGTATCAACATGAGAATGATTAAATGTTCCATATGTATCACGAGTACTTCAGATTCCTCTACTAATCAGCTTCTTTTAATCAACAACTTTTAAATTACATAATTATTTAATTACGAGGCGAGGTTGTTTATGCAAAACAGGCGCTGTTGGGAGTCCAAAATAAAGATTTTTGTACTGTAAAGTTTTTAGAGTTGACGTCACGCTGCCCGCGTGTGGTTTTAACGGGTGTTGTTTGTCTATAGTGTTGTCAGTGAAGAGACGAAACCATTATTAATGCTAATGCTGAGAATTGCCGTCTTATGCTGTCGGTTGAACAAAAAATATTGAAAAAAAAAACAAGGACTGCTACTGTTGATATAACAAGCGAACATCGTCAAGCAGTTTATCACTGAAGCATCAATAAACCAACAACAGAATCTGTGTTTCATTTAAATCGAGTAAATATAACGGAAAACCTTTTATAACGATCAAAAGCAAAATTGTACGTGTTTTCTTCTTTTTGTGTCTTATATGGACTACCAACAGTTATCAATGTTATTAATTAGGAAAAACAAAACACCCATCAAAGTTCAACCATTCCTCATTGTGATAGGTTTGTGGCATCAAACTAGGATGAGAGGACGCTGGTCAAAATCCAGGAGGCGTAGGTATAAGCATTCATCGTCCACTGGTCGTCTCTGCTTTTCTGCGTGACAAGCAAAGGCGTGTCAGTAGCAGAACCACAAATCAATGGAGTCAAAGTGTCAATATTTATCCTGAATCATTCTTTTGTGTTCCGGATCAAACCTTCTTCAATTTAGCATGCAACTGCTTAGCCTTGCTGCTCTTGGTGCCGGGAGTAAAACCTTCAATTTTCGTGAGCTCTAAGCAGAAGTCCAACAATAAAAAAGAACTATCCGTGCTCAAAACTAAACGAAAATTCCATGATCAGAGTTTTTTGGAACTGTCCGTCTGTGGAACAAAATATTATGGGTCTGCCTTTCAGCTGACTATCTATAACATAGTAATTTTCAAATCTAATGTAAATAAGTTTCTGTTAAGCCGTCCTTGTAAGTAATTAATCTTTACCCAAGTTCCACCATTACTGATCATGTTGTTTCATCATTTACCTAACACTTACTAACCGTTGTTTTAGTGTGGCCGTTACTATTTATCTGTGTGGTTACACTTCAAACCTCTCGGAGCAACATGCTTGCCTGGTGTCGTCGCAAAGGAATAAACAAATAAAAAATAAATAGGAGAGAAACAAAAATGTAACTCGGCATTTTTTGAAGGTGCAAACAAATGAAGTGCATTTATTCGTGGTTCTTCCAAAAAAAAAAAAAACTCATTTCATTATATTTCCAAAGTCTTTTTGCACACACACACACACACACACACGTGCTTTTTAAAAGTCTGTCTCCCCGCCACCTGACGCTGGCGTCAGCCAGCGCTTTCGCGCCCTCCTATTTACATGTTCGTCTTTTCTGGCGCGTACTTTCCCGTTTTTTTTTTTTTAATTTATCAACAACGAGCTGGCCTTTTTTTTTTCTCGTGACACAAGTTCGCGCACACTTGTTAATTTGCACACGTACTCTAACGGTTGCTGCTAATATTTTCTCACACCCGCCCATAGTACTTTGTTTCACTTCTGACTTTGATATTTGGTGACTTTCAAGTAAAAAAAAAATGAAATTTGTAGAAATATTATTTTTTTATTTTGAGATAGTGTTTTTGTAAAATATCCATTAAAAATGTGTGAGATCGGTATATCCTATGCTCTCCTATTAGTTGATGTAAATGTATAAGTGGGGACGCCCATAAAAGACTTTAGGAAATCTGTTGGATTAATTTGTTTTGATATTTTTCTCATTTTCTTTCATCTGGTAACTTCTATTAAACAACGTCCAGCGATGAAGCTCTTTTTTTCTTAGAGGGGACGCAGATAAAAAGAAAAATAAGACCAACAAAAAGGGACTGTTTGAAGTTGTTAAACTGATCCGCTCAGAAAGAAACAGATTTTTAACGAATACGAAAATGAAGTCATTTATATAGGGTGTTTTTTTTTTTTTTTTTTTTTTTTTTTTTAGAGGCGGCGAACTTTAAATTGACAAGGCTATTTTGTTTGATTGCAAATTTTTGCAACTATAAGTTATTTTGAGGTCAGCTGGGTTTAGCAGTTCATCATGAAGAGACTGACACCCGGGTAGATTTTACAAATTGCAAACGATACGACCATTTTACTGAGATAATCATTTGATGAACGAATAATTTCACAAAATGGACCCGTTAACTGGTCACCTCGTTCATGCGATTTTATCCGATTAGATAAAGTCTCACATGTACGCTGATAAACCAGACACAATAGACAACTTGGAAGACTATTCAACGCGTTATTGTCGAAGTACAGCCTTATTTGATGCGTAGAGTTTGTGAAAATTGGACTTCTTAGTAACGCTATATACGCGCGAGCCATATACCCGAAATTTTATTTACATTATAAATACGAAAAATTAATCTTTGAAATAAACCACACCTTTAAAAAAAATATTTTCTGTGATTTATTTTAATTTAAAGTTAAAGTCGCCTCTAAAAAAAACGCCTTTTCTTTATCGCTTCTATGTTGCCAGTAAGTTCTAATTCAAAAAGCATTACTTGGTTGAAAACAACTGCATAAGTAAATATGGATTGTTGATGTATTGTAGACCTCAGATACCAGAGTTGATGTTCTTCTTTTAATCTCTTTCTGGAGACGGTCATTTTCACTGGGGTCTCACCGTTTATTAAGGGTCATTCGAGGATAAAGGTTAACTGGGTGTCAGATAGGCAGTGAGACAACATTTTGATGATTCATAATGTTGATGGTGATTGGGCAGAATATTATTTGCAAGGACGACTTAAGAAAAATGTGTTAAAATTGGCTTAAAAACAACCATGTTGCAGTTGGCTAGGAACTAGTGCTGCAGTATTGTGTTCTATTGACGGCCTTAAAGAAGGAAACGATGTCATTTTAACATTTTAAATTAGATTCTATTCTATTTAATTAAAATGATCTCCCATTCCTCAACTAGGACCTTCTGTTTTATAATTGGGGCGTGGCTTTAAACAGTCTAAAGATAATTGTAGGAAGTGATTGTCTGTCGGATTGTCAGATTTGACAACCGTGAGAGTAACGTGAGAAGCGAGGCTACAAAACGTAGGAAAAATTGGGGAAACGTGTAGAAAATGGAAAAATAAAATGAGTAGTTAAAGATCGAACCGAGTTTCTCTCTCTCATTATCTTTCTTCCCCTGCGAAGATAACACTTTCATAGGTTATTTAATACGCCATGTTCCCATGAGCTTACATTATGTAGCATAACTAGAATTTTCATTGACTTAATTTAATTCCAACCTCACAAATCGCATTGTTAAACTAACCAATGAACCGTCTTATTTCCATATGGGTTCTAGCTTACATTAAAGTGATCCACTCGTCAGTTATCCGAGATAAACAATTTTGCATACAGAACTTTTTTTTTTACACAGTGATCACCACTTATCAAGGCCCGGAAGCCACCCAGGGATAAGGGTTATTGCAAGTACATTACGTTAGTGTGGAGATTTGAAGTGTGTAATTAAGGGGGCGGTTCATTAGGAATTTGTTAACATTGGACTTGAAGACATCCAAGTTGTAGTCCGGAGGGAAGCAGGCAGACGGAACAGAGTTCCACAGGCGTGCAGTTCTAAGAAAATCTATATCTACAGTTCATTTCAAAAGTACAGGGTGGCGCATGAGCCACTGTGTGACACAGAAATAACTTCGCCATTTTAAAATAAAATATCATCTTTGTAAATGAGTGTATTGTATGAATTCTTTTTTATTACATGGTTTAAACATTGGAATTTTATTTTGATTTATTTATGTATGCAAAATAATGCAATCTTAATCAAAGTTTGACAAAAAAATTCATTTTAAAACAGTAAAGTGACTCATGCGCCACCCTGTATGAAACAGCAAAGAATATACAACGGATACTTTTTTATGTAAATCGCTCCAGACAAGGCATGAAGCCACTTTATGTAAGGAGCTAAGCAAATACTATTTTAAGGTTAAAAACTTGCCAACGATAAATGTTAGATGGAAAAGATTCTGACTTGGAAAACAGTAATTCTTCCCTCTTTGTCAGAAACATCGTTCATGGAGTGTGAGGACTAAAGGACAAAACAAGGGAAGTGAGGGTCACGAGGTTGTTGAAAGTAAATCTATTAATCTGTTTACACGAGAATTATTCTTATTCATCTCAATTTGGTTTTGTAATTTTTAGTTTGAAAATATATATTTCATTTGAAGAAATCATGCATATTCTCTATATAAATAAAATGAACTCATTTTTTCCCGTCTGATTTTGACATTAATAGGATTAAAAATCAAGATATTTCATGCAAATATAATATGCACAAACGGCAGAACAATACCTGAGGTGTGTTATAGGCTTATTATTTCTCAAATTCCTCGATAATCTTAGATTTCTATACTTTTTCTGCTGAGAAGTCACGGCCAAAATCGGTTAAGATCAATGGAAGTGGTAAAATATTTTCTCTCTAATAAATTCCTCCTCCCCCTGCCACCACTTAACACCGTTTGGGGATCGTTCACAAGGAACAATTGAGAATAGAACACCAGTTTGGCTTCGTAGTTCTTTCATGTGAAGTTATTTAAAATCACTAAACTAAGCTGCAGTGCTCTGTGGCGTAGTGGTTAGTGTGCTGGACAATTCACATTATATTTTCACGTTCGCGCCGACCTACCGTAGTCGTTTTTTTTTTTTTTTTTTTTTTTCCTAAACAACTGGAATGGACTTTTCTTGGTGGCCGAACTGTTAACGTTGCAGATGTCTTTTTGTTTTGTTTTTTTCACACTTTATTTTCCTACTTTTACTCATGACTCCGGGTTTGATCCTTCCTACTTACCTACCATAACATTTTTTAAAACTCCCCCCTCTCCCGGAAACAAACACTCGGGCAACGCCGGGTACCCCTGCTAGTATACTATAAAATGTGACGAATTGCCTATTTAGTTCAGATTAGATTATTTGAACTCTGGGGAAAAGATTGCAAGGCCATTTAAAATATGCAAATATAAAGACAAAATCCTAAATCAGCAGTTTCCTTATCAGTATTTTTAGTTCCCCCCTCTACTACGAGTTATATATACTACTTATGATAGTGTGTGTATATATATAATATTTTTAATGGTGTGGCTTTGATACGGCATAATCACGTTGACGCACCGGTTCTCGGCAGATCGGGTTAGTTAAGCAACGTTGAGCCTGGTCATTACTAAAATGGGTGACCAATTTGGTAATTCCAGGCGCTGTATGTAAGAGGACGTTGACACCTCCCTGCAAGAGTTGCAAAAAAACTAACGTCGTCATCGTCATCTCCCCTGACAAGTATATACATGCGACTGGGGACCGCTTGTGAATTTCATACTCCCATGAAACTTCCTTCTTTGGAGGAAGCCGGTTAAACCCGAATAGAGTTGGTGCTGATGCGTGCACGCACGCACACACACACACACACACACATATATATACTACTTGCGGTATTATTCCTTTTCCTTTATATCTGAATATTTCAATCTTTTTATTTTTCTTTATTATATTCGACTGTTAATAAGATTCACCGAAACAAGAGTAATAAAAAAACTATATGAACGGTAGTCATGCTTACTTTAAGAGAGGAAGAGGGTGATAGAAACTTTGTAAGAAATAGGTCACTTGTTGAGTGAATTGAAAAAATTAAATAAAATTGATTTTTTTTAAATATAACTCAATCCCAAAACTGAGGAACATTTATTTGTGATTGAAATATATTGGCAAAGCTTTAGGGAAACCAACGTTGATTAACTTGATGTAAGCATAATACTAGATTATGAATATGATTGTGTATTCGAAAAATAAATTTACGATGAATATAACATTGTTTGAGACTATGATGTCGATAATGATATCCGAAGTAGACATACACAGACATAACAGAAAGGAATAAACAGAAACAGTTTATTTCAATAAACATAAAATTTAAAGAACAAAATCCAAAATAAATGGTCACAAATTTAATAACTAATACTTGGTTGATATTCTCTTTGGCGTTTTTAATGCGAGGACTCTTCTAGGCATGGCATTGATCAGTTGACGAATTTCCTTTTGATGAATTTCTTGCTGTGTCTGACGCAATAATGCTAAAAGTTCAGCTTAGAAGATGGAGTCCTTTTTCTTTTTCTTATTTTTTTTTTTTTTTTTTTTTGCGAAAGTTCCGGTCTAATATGCCTCAAAGGTTTTCAATTGGGTTCATATCCGGAGACTGACTTGGCCATGAAAGGTTATTAATCCAATTTTGGCTCAACCAATGCCGTGTCGCCCTAGCAGCGAGACAAGGAGCTCCGTCTTCCATAAAAAAGGAGTTAACTTGTTTCATTTTATCACTTGAGAATATTGGTAGGAATTCTTCATGTAATATTGAAACATATTTAGCAGAATTAATGTTTCCTTGGCACTCTACCAGGTCTGAGCGACCACAATTCGAAATTGCACCTCCTACTGTAACCGATATACCCGCATAGTTCAGCGTTGGCTGCAGTTTTTAAGTCAAACTCTGGCTAAGGGAGCCTCTATGCCCATACCCTTTCACTGTCGAGAAATAATGCACACACACACACACACACACACACATACTGACTCATCAGAGAAAATGAAATTGGTCCAAAGATCATAGGTCTCTCCACCATTTCACGAACCCAATCTTTTCTGCGCTTGATATTAGCAGGATGAAAAAGGTTTCCTTCTCGCAGTTCTGCGATAGTAACCCAGTTTGTGAAGATACCTCACATTTGTTCTGGAACTAACACCAGCTTGTATTGCAATGTCAAATGCTTTGCACCAAAGATCTTCAACATTTCTTTTCACAAGATGCATGGTTCTTTGAGGGGACTCAGGGTGACCTGGATGAAGTTTTATGCACTCTTTGTCCTCTCTTGTGAATTGCACGCTGGCTCTATTAACAGTAGAAAGGAGTATTGAAAGATTTCCTGCTATTTTGCGTTGACTAAAATCGCCTTCATGTTGACCCATGATTCGTTCTCGCAGAAATACTGATAGGTCTGATGCTCCTGTGATCCGGGGCAAACTTCAATTTTATTAGATGTAATTTTAATGAGATACTCTAAGTTTTTTCAGCACGATTCTTCTCTGCAAATATAAATAAGCATATATTAATATTAGGAAAAATATTCATCTTGTTTTCTATTCTTTTCTGTCTGTGTAATTGAATAAAAGATTTTCTCGTCATCATCCCACAACATTATTATAAAAGCACTAATACAAATTTAATTAGATGTTCGCGTCAAATTTTATTCTAGAAACGTTGTTTGGTCTTGATATCGGTCTTTGTTTTCAATTTTAGCCCTAGTGATAAATAATTTAATTCGATATTGTATCCAAATGACCCTAGCTGAAATCAAATGATAATTTGAGCGATGATGTTAAATTCTTAGAGAAAAATTAATTTATATTTGAAATAATTTGAATTTTCTGTTAACATATCAATTTCTATATGTTTGTGGTTTGGCGTGAACGCAGACCCATTGATATAGTCAATAGTTTTGTGTGTGCGTAAGGAGAAATGTTTTGATACCGGTACTTATGAAGAGTTTAGTTGCCAATCTTCTTTTAAATTTAGTTTTTGGATTAAGGAACAGCATTATTTACCCAAAAAAAAGTATAAAGTTAATTTAGCCAAAATAAACCTCATCTTATTATTTTACCTACAATGTTACAGTCTTTTTTTTTCTTTTCTCTTTTCTTTCTTGATCCATTTTTCTTCCTTTTTTGCCCTTTAAATTCTACACTTTATTTTACCTCCTATAATCATAAGATTTTAAAAGCTGTTTCATTATAAACATCCAGAAATTACGTTTGTCTGCAGAGTACATATACGATCATGACAAACTCTAATATTTAGTTGCTTGGATAAAAAAAAAACTTACCAGCCAATGAAAACCAACGGAAAACGCCACGTGCGCATAACTAGTATAATACAATACACACCATATCCCAAAGTTACCCAAGTGGTAGCGAAATCCCACCCCTTAACTGTAAAGGTTCCTAGATGTTGGAAGATTCTCTACTCTAAAGGCCTTTTTCCTCGGACACTTTGTATTTAGAATTCCCTTCCTGCTGATTGCTCTCCGGCTGTAGAATTTTAATTATAGTTTGAAAAAACATGTTTCCCAACTGTCCTTTGTAAATCTGGCCCCTACCATAGTATTTCCTTACGCTTCAATGGCAATATGCTTTGTTCAGAACAAAAATAAAATATAAGAAAAGTTTAGATAAAATCTCAAAACATCTGTGTCATTTTTTTCAAGCCGGGTAGTTGTTTTTAGGTTTTGTTTATAATTTATATCGATAATTCTTAGTGTTAATTAGTTTCTCATTTTTTTATTTCTCTTTTTTAAATATTTAAAGTAAATTATTTAGATAATAAAATTTATTTTAGTTCCCATAAACATACATATTTTCTTATTCATTTTGTTATTTATTGTTATCTTTTTTGTTGTTGTTTTTTGTTTGGCTTTTTTGTTGTTTTTTATTTTTTATTTTTTTCAACAAATAAATCCAATGTTCTAATTGTTTTTTCACGACGTTTCGGCTAAGTATTCCTCTGGCCTTCATCAGGTCTTTAACCGCTACAGGATAGGAATGTCGAATCCACCTGACGAAGGTCGGGGGAATAATTGGCCGAAACGTCGTGAAAAAAAAACAACTAAAAGATTAGGATAATAATCCACAAATAATTAAATAAAATAAATTATACAAATAACTCCTCTCAAAAAGAATTCTGAATTAATTCAATAAAATAAAACCAAGTTCAGATTTTTCGGGTCACATTTGATATTATAAACCTGATATCATTTTGACGGAACGGGTACACTAATCGATAGAATACGAAATAAAATAATATAAACACAAAATTTATGAGAATAAAATAAAAAAAATTATTATTTTTTAAATGAGAAACGCATTGACTCAGAAATGCCGTTAATAAATATAGCCAAACCCTAAAAACAATTAAATGCATTATCTTCGTTTGAAAATTGCGAAGAAACACGAAACTGCTTTTAATAATTGTGTGCGTGTGTGTGTGTGTGATTGATTTAGAGTTTATGGGAGTGGAGATCTAAGTTTTATTGGAGTTGGTTAGTGGAATTGTGTGGCGACCATGTATATGATAATGGATTTAGGATAGAAATATTTGTTGAAAAAAAAAATAAAGTGCTCGACCGTAAGTATTGCAAGAGTTGTATATAAATTAGTTATTAGGCACCACGGAATAATTTCGATTCTTACAAGCAATTAATAACCCATCCATAAATGTAAAATTTTTAAAATGTACCCCACATGTCCTAATAAACATGACACACTGAAAACTGTCAATTTTCTCCCCACAAACCACCACTGATAGAAGCAACACACACACACACACACACACATCTAAACAATAGAGAAACCACAAGACCTTATCCATCCATTCCATAATACACCATCCAAATAATTTATATAATCAGAATCATAATAAAGTATAAAATTAAAAATATCAAATACTTCCATCATACTCTATCCCAAATCATTATTATATTCATTACCACCAAATTTTTCCATAAAAGAATTCAAATATAAATTGCACCTCCACTCTCGTAAATCTCAAATCAAAAAATATATAAGAATAAACGTATACCTAAATATAAGTTTGTTTGTATTTTTACAATGATAAAACTAACATATTTAAATGAAAACATACACGATTAGAACTATATTTTTAAGGTAAAAATAAACTAAATTAACAGATGTATACGAAAAAAGTACCTGATATAAAAACTATATGTAACTGGTATACATATATCTTTAAAAAGGTTTTATATATATATATGTATATATACTGCAAATTATACTTTACATGAATTTATTCTTCGGCAGGATACTCGAACAAGAAATATTAATAAACCTTCTAAACGACTGGCGATGGAAAATGTGTTACACCGGCTCCATTATCCTTAAGTAAAAAAAAATCTTTAACGATTTGAAATATCTCTTTCTTGACTACTTACAAAAGAGTTTTTCTACAGATCTGGATCACGCATTTTGAATTTTTTTTTTATTTGGATCTATTCGTCAACATTATAAAAACCCAATTCCTTCGTATGGTAACATTGACTCTAATGATCATTTTGCCTTGAAAATATTTAACCACTCCATATCTGGATTTTTAATCTTTAATTTTTAATTCATTTTTTTTTTCATTTCTTTTCCCCATTCCATGAATTCTGCATTTATGACTAGTTTTCATATAATGTTGTTTCAATTTGTGCCAGTACCAGCAAATCTATACCTTCGCTACAATATTCATTTGCTAATATCTTTCCTCTGATGAGACAAACACATTTGTTTGAAACTCCATGGATTAAGGAAATTTTAATATTTCTTATTTGAGTATCCTGTCGAACAATAAATTTATGTAACTTATAAATTAGTTTTGAATTGTGTTCTTCCATGACAATCTCTCTCTCTCTCTCTCTCTCTCTCTCTCTCTCTCTCTCTCTCTCTCTCTCTCTCATTTCGTTCGATAAAATGCATGCCCATTGGCTGATAGGAAGGGGCGCGGTGGTACTAGAAAGCTGATTGGCTAACTAAAATCCTCAACAGAAAAGGACCATATAAAAACGAGAAACAACCACAAAATTCGCGCATAAGCCTGACGAATCCTAGAGTGGATGAAACGCCGAATATTCAGTGTAGCTTAATCGCCATATATATTTTATAAATTACTACATATATATATTTTTTCAATTTATTTATACTAACATTTGATATACCTGCTCTACTGCTCTGTTTACTCATTGAGCACTTTTTGGAAGACACATGTTGTTTCATTGGATGTACTTCTAGGAAACTGAACTCTACTGCCATATATATATATATATATATATATATATATATATATATATATATATAAGTACTAAACATAACAGAATAAAACAAAACACATGATCTCATATAGAATATTAAAATATAGCATTCCAATTATGCATTACTGAAACCTTTTATTATTTGTATGACATTTAACCTAAATGGTTTTAATTGCGTCTGCTGTAACATTATGCGTTCAAAACACTTCGTAGATCTTTCCAGTGAGTAACTAGTCGATACTTGAAGATGTAAATTGTGTGTAGGAAGGGTACAATTCCATAAGTTTGAAAAACTGTACTCGTACGATCGCAATCTGTGCTGTTATTGGTTGGTATATCGGCAAAGGGGCTGAACCAAATTAATTTGCTTCTCAATTTTCACACATTTTGCACTAATATTTGATGTCTGGAATAGCAAAATGAGCTGTCACAACTCCACCCACTTCGCTAAATGTTTGTTTGCAAGCTTCACAATATTATGGGTGGGATGATCGTTGTGAGTGATGTAAATATAATTCCCATCATTACCCCCCCACTTCCTCTAGCTTATAGTATTGAAAGAATTTGAAACTTGGAAT
The DNA here is from genome assembly GCF_053919585.1 of Euprymna scolopes. Lineage (NCBI taxonomy): Eukaryota > Metazoa > Mollusca > Cephalopoda > Sepiida > Sepiolidae > Euprymna > Euprymna scolopes. Next base: position 106,121,738 of record NC_136494.1, on the reverse strand, counting down.
TGATACCTGCCTCCCACAGTGGCTAGGTTAGATATAAGATCGGCTTATACTGGAAAGACAACTACCCGAAAAGGGGGAATTAATCCAGTTGCAAAACTTGCCTGTCGGCATTCCATTATAACTAATGTCCCCATCGGGGGACAGCTAGGAGGTAACGGGCAATGAAACCTTCGACCCTCTGGAGATGTAACATATTGGAGGATGGCTCCCTAGGTTAAAAGAGATACATTTTGATCTTAACCTGACGGCCTGGTAGAATACTTTATTTACATCCTGTATTCTAGTGTCCAACAGTGGCTAGGTTTGGGATAAATACGAAATTTTGCTTTGGTTTTTGTATCTTTTATTTTTTGCTTTCTTTCCTTTTTTACCGTTTATTTATTTTTTGTTCTTATTCTTTTGTTTCTTCACTTATTTCATTTTGTCTTAATCGGAAGGTTTGGTGTGCGTGAGATTTTTACCCGTTCAAAATAGGACGAAATTTCAGATTCGCTACATAGAGAACAAAAAAAAAAATCTTGCATAACAAGTGACGTACCAGAAATTAAGTTAAGTGCTCGACTACAGTCGAGAGAAACCTGACGAACCCCTTTTCATTAGTTATTCTACCGAGATGTAGGGAAGGCCCTCACTCCATTCTCGTACTTACTCCACTTGCTCTTGATCCTCTTATAATGCTGAGTGTTTAACAAGAGGTTGTAAAGTGCCATTTTACAAGTCTTTACTATGTTGAGGGAAGGACAGTGGTGGTCTACTTGTGTGATAGACGATCCCGTCCCCATGTATATGGTGAATGTATTGAATGGTAGAAGGATTGAAAAAGCAAAAGGTCGCATAATGACGACAAAAACACACCGGTATATATCAGCGAAGGAATGCAATTTATTTACATAAATATACATGAGAAATATTAAGAAAGAGATAGAAAGTATAAGAGTTCGTTACTTGCGATTGATTATGGGCTGACGAGATAGTCAGGACCGCTGTTGGTGGCATCGGCCACCAACAGGAGCGACTCTTCGTTACATGTTAGCTACTCAAGGGTCCAGCGAGAAATATGAGAAACAGGAAATTACGTAGCTAGGTCGCTTTCCGGTGAAGGGCGACAATCGATTTAACCTGGGAGCTGAAACTCCCACAACTATGACTTGACTGAGATTTGAACCCCGATCTCCCAGCTCATTAACGAACATAATGGTAAGATACCACTATATCAAATGGACAACAGTGAATGAACAGAAACAATGATTTAATCATAACAGAATTTTATCTAACTTAAAAAATAAATGAAGTAGAAGGATGAGAAAAAAGTCCGTTGCAAAAATGGTGGTATTTTTGCGGACTTGGCTTTTAAATTTAGTCCCGATAAAAATTCTTATGTTTCTATCTGATTTTGGGGAGTTAACCGCCTGGATTCGAAAGGCTTCGAATAGGGTAATTTTGAAATAGAAAAGCTGCTCGGCAGAGTTAGATGGAGGTGGGAGAAGGCCGAAAGTTTGTAAAACTGGGTTGTGGCAGATATGCAAATAGTGGCTCGTGAATGGCTGGTTTTCATCCAATCACAGGGCGCGTGAAAAATGATTCCGTCGTAATAATTTCAAATATGTTCATTATTCTGGTTATTCTTATGATTTGCTAAAAATTGGTCTGGATTTTTTACACGATTTTACATGAAGTTATGATCCTGAACACCGAAAAACGGGACAATTTTCGGGAAAACACATCTCTCTAGGGAGGAGCGCTCCATTATAATATCATAGGATGGTATTGCGTAAAGATGAGGCCATCCTTTAGAAGCAAACTTTTATATACGACAGGTAATGAATGAAATAGAAAAGATTTAAAGTTTTATTTCAGCTGTTGAATAAACATCAGTGAAGAAAACGTACTGGAAAATTATGCTAAATCTTAGTCCTTAGACTTTTCTATGCTCTCTCTCTCTCTCTCTCTCTCTCTCTCTCTCTCTCTCTCTCTCTCTCTCTCTCTCTCTCTCTCTCTCTCTCTCTCTCTCTCTCTAAAACTCGAAGAGACTATTAGTTATGGGAAGTTAGGTTAAAATGGTCGTTGGCTTCTTCTGTGTACTAGTCCACCCAACAGAAAAATTGGGCGGTTGGCAAAATGGACTTTAATGGCCATCGTTTGCAAAAATCTAAAATTTTCGTAATACTTTTTAACTCAAAATCCATCGTAACTAAAAATTAATTCCTAGCTAAATAAAATAAGTATTTATTACCCCCCCCCCCATCACCATTACCACCACCAAAAAAAAAAAAAAACAACTAAATTTCCCGGATAATTTCTGAAAAAATGTTTAATTGGAGTATAGAAACTGCACTTTTTTTTACAAATATTTAAAGTATTCATTTTTACTCCTCCCACACACAAACACACGAATCCAACAAAAGTTGTTTTTTATATTTATATATTATTCAAGTAGTAGTGATCGCAGGGGAGACAACCCGTGCTTTAGGTGTTTGTTCTTATTTTTAAATACATTTCCAGTCTTACATATATGGCTGAATATCAGCTAACATGTAACGTCAGCAATCCTAAAGTCGAATAACATCCATATTAGAATATCATTTTGATTGGTTCTTCCATAGTTACTTTGTCATTTGTTTTCTTTTTTTATTCATTTTATTTTATTTTTACTATTGTCACCATTTTCCTATTTTGTCTTGCTTTTCAACGTGCTGTCCCCATTCTTCTTTATTCTTTTTATATCATGCATCTATATTTCATGCGCAATATCACATTTTTTCGTGATCACAATAAACAGAATTCGCTCTAAAGAAAACAAACCTTTCCGTGCAACATCTGGAAAAAAAAAACGCTCCAACCCGAATGACATAGAGATGCCGCCCTTGCAATCGATCCGATCTTCAGTCACAAAGAGATCTATTTCGACTGCCCTTGCAAGATGAACAACACACATGATAACTAAATAGGACTTTCAGATGAAATGATTGTGATTAATTTCCGTTCCTAATTGCAACTCTTACCTATTTCCTTTTTATCTGTTATGCATTATTTGGACTAATATGTTTACTCTTATTCACCATAAACCAAGACACAGTGCCACTTGGACGTAAGGGCTATTATTTGGGACCATGTCTACGTGGATACCATGTAGAGAGCAGCGAGATGCCTGTTCACATAACACTTGGGCTTTTCAATGTCAGTTAAGTCAGGGAAGCAGAAAACAGGAGGGAAGTCTAAAGTCTAGCAGTTCGAGTAAAAGACTTTCTGGCAACTATGAACCTTAACATGGAAGTGATGGGAGTTTGCTGCTGGTTGAGTTATTTACGAGTATTACGCCATCGTGCCACATACGAGAAAGTCTAAAAGTAAACACAAATGAGACATCGACATGGGTTCTTTAGTGGTTGGATGACTACACCTCTTGTTGAGAAGAAGTAGGTATATTTCATAGTCGGACTTCACCGCGGTTTGCTTGTGTGTTGATCTGTGTTGGCTTTGTCTTTCTTGTATGTGACGCGGTGACCCATATGGCAGGGTACTCGCCTCGCATGCAAGAGAATCTAGCTTCGAATCCCTGTGATGTTTTTGGAACAAACTTGCTACACTAAGGATATTAATCCCGAATCCAAATATGTTCAACTGATCAGTTTAACTGAGGGCGAAACTAGAATCTTGAACTTCCGGTTTGGCTTTCATGGTTTATGTGAGGTGCGATGTTGTTTTCCTGTAGAAATAATTATATATCAATTCACATTCAAAAATGCAATATCCCCAAAACCTCTGGATTTGATAAAGGAGAGACTAAAACTTGCTGATCTGAAATAACAGCAAGGGGAGACTTGATTCCAAATATTTCTCATATCTTATTTCTGCCCTCTTTTGGAAATAGGGTTCAATTATGAAAATCTCCAGTATGAAATAATCATTATACGCTGTGAAATTTACTTATGTATAAAAACCAAAGATGGGAGATCTAACATCAGAAATATTTGGAATCAAGTCTCTCCTTGCTGTTATTTCAGATAATTCTTTTTTAACCCAATAAAATATGCCCAAATTAGTATACACACACATACATACTAGCATGGGTACCCGGCGATGCCCAGGTCGACATGAAGTTCTGTTTGGAACAAACCTGCTACACTAAGGATATTAATCATTTTCATCGTGGGAAACGTCGATAACCCCACAACAATTTCAAAAATAAAAGAATGGATAAAAACATGTAAATTGAATCGACCCAAAAATAAGTACACGATACCCTCTCCACCAGATATTTCGGCAGAATGGATACAAAGAGAAGAAGCTACTCTCCAGATATTGAGCACTTGAGTGCTGGACTCCAGCTCCTATAAATAAAAAATAAAATAAAAATAAATGAATCAAAACTACTTTTGTTTCAATAAAAATAGCACCGAGTGCCGGAGCGACCAAAAAAATTGCTTTGTAGGCAGACTCCAACCTGAAAAGCGAATAGAGGGAAAAGCTAATTTACCCACTGTAGAAATAATAACGTTATAAACATTAACGCGTTTGAAAAGTTTAAGAACAAAATGGAATTCCTTTTATTTGCTTTTTTTTTTGTCGTAAATTAAAGAAATTTTCGACTTGTTTCTTTTTTTGGGGGGAGGGGTCAATTCCCGAAACGCTCAAAGATTCTGTATAGTCGTTTCAAGAATAATAAAAGCAAACTAATGAAATCTTTTCGTTTATTCGTAAGTGCTTTGTTTATTTATGTTTATTTTTTTAATATTTAAAAATAAAGCAAAGCATTTTTTTTATCTACACGAAATTATTTTTTCATGCTAGAAACTTATTGTGATTAGCAAATTATTTTTATGTGGGGAAGAGTTTTTTTTTATCTTTCGAACTTCGGAAGATATAACAAATTCATCAGAGGAAATAGCTCTAATCGTTTATAAAAAAAAATTGAAATCTGAAATAATAATTCCAATTAAATTAAATATATTATCAATATAATTATTATTTAAAGTGGATGGAATAACAATCTTAAATAGAACACTTAAAATAACTCTCTCGCTAGAAACTAAACTGCGAGGTTTGTGCAGAACATATTTATTTATTTCTATTCTATCCGTTGTATTTTGTTACTTGAAATAAGAAAGGCCACTATTCGCAAGGTGACGATTGGTTTCTCCGTGTTGGTTTTCAAATGTACCCTTGTTGAATATGACGCTCAGAGCTTTTTTTTGAGTACTATGGTTTTTATATTTATTTGACATAATTTTGTCATAATTTTGTTGACGTAAGTGGCAATATCAGACCAGCCTTATTTTACATGTGACAGGATTGCAGAAATAGTGCTTATTTCATATGTAGAAATAATAGGTCGCCATCACACACATTCTACGTGTTAGATATTTACAATAAAGTTTATCAGTATTTTTGTTCCAATAGCCTGTGACTCTGAAGCCAAACATACGCATGCCACGTACAGAACTTAATCCTGATTTTCCAAACACTTTGCACATATGTGTATCTGTATAAACGTATATACATTTGGAGAAGAATGCTTGTCATTCATTTAATAGAATGTCCGTTTCTTAGTGAAAAGCACTTTAGCAAATTCCATTTGACCATTAAGTGTTTCGAGCGTGGAAATCAATTCTTGGAATGAAGTAATGGAAAATGTGACATTTTTAATTCTCGTAGCGTGTAAAACAATTCTTCCATCCGATATAAAACGTTTCAAAACAGCATCTATCCCAGTTATTTTTAAACTATTACAAAGAAGAAAAAACGTCTTTTGAATTACACTTCAAATCTGTATTAACTGAATGCATTTAACAGTGTTTATTATTATTATTATTATTATTATTATTCACATTGTGTCTGGTTATTGTATTGCCGATTTTATACAGACATGCGGATAACTTTATTATTCGATCTTCTATATCATATTTCTGTTGGTTTTCTGTCTGTTCCGCTTTCTCTTGTAAACTACCGAACAAATCTCACCGAAATTTTGTAACCACTTTTATAAGGTGCAGCGAACTAAGTATTATGGTATCCGTCGATCGACAGTTAGATTAGTATTTAATGCAAACATGAGCACCGATTTAACCATATTTAACCATCAGGTTAACATAAAGCACGCATGCAAGTCAACGGGTTATAACATTTTCCCGTTTTTAGCGTGCTAAAACCTAGTTCATTACTATTTAGTAACATAAAAACGGTATGTTGCTCCTGCTGCTTCTTCAATGATTTTTTTTTTCTTTAAATCTTAACCTTACTTTTTGGTGATAGTGTCACGAAAAACATCAGTTTCTAGTCGGCCACTAATTCAGTTTGGGGTAAACATTTTTTAGCGTGTCTTATAGCCCTTCTTTTCCTATAAGACTCTTGATGGACATACTCTTTGGCTAACTTGTTTGGAGCCCAGGAGATTAAACTGATAGTGGTATTTCTTTCTCGACTCATTTTTATTATTATAATTAGTTCCTTACATCAAGTGGCTTCGTGCCTTGTATAAAGCAACTTCCATTAAAATTATTAGCAGTGTTTAGTGCAAATTGCATGGTCGAAACAAAATTACATAGCTGGCATTAAAACAAGAAAAAAATAATAAGTTCAGAAAAATGTTAGAAATGCAAACCGCTTAGTTTTGAAATGCCATCTACCGCTCTCGCGTTCCTCTCTCTCTCACGCTTTCTCTCTCTCTCCATCTCTCTCTCTCTAGCTTTTGTGCTCTCTCTCTCTCTCTTGTGCTCTATTTCTCTCGCTCTCTCGTGCTCTATTTCTCTCGCTCTCTCGTGCTCTATTTCTCTCTCTCTCTCTCTCTCGTGCTCTATTTCTCTCTCTCTCGTGCTCTATTTCTCTCTCTCTCGTGCTCTATTTCTCTCTCTCTCGTGCTCTATTTCTCTCTCTCTCTCTCTCTCGTGCTCTATTTCTCTCTCTCTTTCTCGTGCTCTATTTCTCTCTCTCTCTCTCGTGCTCTATTTCTCTCTCTCTCTCTCCCGTGCTTTATCTCTCTCCTCTCATGCGCACTTTTTCGCGTTTATTTGCCGTTTTACGCTCGCTCTCTCTCTCTCTCTCTCTCTCTCTTTCTCTCTCGAGCTGTTTCGCTTTGTGACTCTCTCTCTCTCTCTCTCGAGCTGTTTTGCTTTCTTTCTAACTATCTATCTCCCTCTTTATCTGTTTCGCTTTCTTTCTGACTATCTTCGTATATATACATATTAATGTGTGTGTATGTATGTATGTATGTATGTATATTGTTCTATTTTACTTATCGAAGTTATCGTAAATAGAAGGGCGCATTCTTGTGGTAAACATTTGATCTCTGTATGAGATATTTGATTGTCCCACTTCATCCTTTTCTTTTTTTTAATGTTGAGTTAATTAATGTTCTTTACTTCTTGATTTTTTTCCACAATTGACCAGTTAATTGTTTTATAGTATATCTTTCTTGTGATTTCTTGGTATTACCGTATCGCATGACAAGCATTCCTCTAGTTTGGTCAATTATTCAGCTTAGTGTTGTTACCATATGCAACATCAGGTGCCCTATTTCTCATAAGTCAGTGTTATGTAGCCATTTCAAGAGAATCTTAATTGAGGTGCAAATATTATGTTATTTTGAATATTTAGTTAGGTTGTTCTGAAATTTAAAAAAAAAAAAACAGTAAAGAGACGTTAGTAATTTTTAGAAGCGAAAATAGCGAACTCTTGTTATCTAAAATATTAATCTTGTAAAGTTATCATTTTTATATTGTTTCATGCTCATACAAAGTTTTCTTACTAAGTGACTAGAAGTCTTTCAAATAAACCATACTACTTCGAATGAAACTGTAAAGAAGCTACAAGAAATTATCAACAGCTTTGGAATCTCTGAAACCTTAGTTTTTGATAATGGTACGGCATTTACCTCAGCAGAATTTTTCGACTCATCTTCATCCATGATCTCCCAAATCACATCCTTAGATAACTCGTAGACATTTATGCAAATGACACCATAATCGATGGCAACACTTCAAAGACTAGCAATGGCCAAGATCTTTCTGATTCTCTACATTATCACCTTTCATTCATTAACCCTTATCCTCAAGTGGCCTTTGGGCCTTGATAAGTCATGATTCCGTTGTAAAAAAAAAAGTTGAATTGTACATTCCTCATCAACCGTCATCACTGCAGCCTCATTCATTTTTAGAGTTGGTTGATTAGACAGCTTAGCTGTTACACATTATTTAATTGATATTGACTTACGTGGCCTATATCCTTCCATCTATACCGGCCAGCCCTTTTCGGCGATTACACGAGTATCGCGTTAAGCACCATAGCCAGGTAAGCTTATGTCAGCGTCACTCAGATCTATTATTCGGGAGAGTTGGCCCGTTTTTAGTCTCAGAATAGTTAATATATTTTTATATTATGAAATGTTTTTAATGTCAAAGTTAATATATTTAAAACTTAAGTATCATTCTTGTAAAAAAACAAAAAATGTGCACAATTTTACCATATTGAAAATATAGAATGTGCTCTATACAAAAAAAAAATACTATGCATAATCAATCGAATATATCAAGAACTTGAAGCATAAAAACGGTCACTGAAATAATTAGTTTTAGGATCAAATAATCAAACAAGCGTCGATATTTCGTAAAGCAGAATAACCGATAATGAGGTTAAATGGTTTTCTGGCACAAACGTCAGCATTTATTGGACATCTCGAGTTATCGTTATATTGTGTTGTCTTTGTGGTTTTCAAAGTACAGAAAATGAATGCTGTCTTTTTTTTTATTATTTTATTTTTCCTTTTTTCTTTTTTTCCTTTTTTCTTTTTTTTCTTTTTTTTTCTTTCTTTTTTCTTTTTCTTTTTTCTTTTCTCTTTCTTTTTTTTCTTTTTTTTTCTTATTTTTAAACAGTAGTTTATTAGTTGCAATATCCGTGCCTTTAAATGCACAGTCAACATTAGACCCTTTTCATAATACTTCAAAGCACAAAAAAAGCAAAAAAAAAACCCTTGGTACAGGTAAAGTCTACAAAAATAGTTCATACACGATTGCTTGCCTTATAAATGTGTTACTCGGGTGACGTTAAATCCCTACAAGTCACATTTTGTTAACGTTGGTACATTGTATATTTTTCTTCTTCTGCCATCTCCTTTATTTACCTGAAATTCTTAGTACCTTTTGCTTTACGCTGCTGACACTACCCTCTCTATATTCAACACACTTCGCCTCCTCCCCTTCTATTTACCGTTTTTTTCTAACATCTTCAAAAAGCAAACGTTAAACAGCCAAGCAAGAACGATAGACTTTAATAGACAGATTAGGATATTATATTGTAAAAATATGAACATATTTCGATCGCTTGTAAAATGTGACCTCGTTAAAGAGATTGAAACAGTTTGCGTATAGACGGAATCATATTCCTTAGGGTCTCCATATTAAGAAATAATAGACATATCAGTGTTGGGACGATTATTTGAAACTGTGAATCGAAAAAATCGGAACATCTTGGGGTATTGGATCTGTATCGGAATCGGAAAAATGTGTGCCTATTTTCCGTTACTCAAAGCGATTCTTTTTGTTTTCATATATTTTTAAAACTTGATTTTCCACTGTTCGTATTAATGATGAAATTGATTTTAAACTATCAGTAAAATTTCATTTTATAGCTCACACGCATTATTATTGTATTCTAAAATTTGCGAAAATATATTAACATATTGCATGGGTTTGGGGTGTGATCCGACCCCCCCCCCTCCGAAAAATAACTATATTTAGAAATTGGAAAAGAATCGAAATCGGGAATTTAGAGTCTGTAATTGTATCGGAATTGGGAAAATATTGCAATTGTCCTATCACTAATAGATATATTCATGCAACAGTCTGTATAAGTAATCATTATTACTTAACTTTAAAATTTGTTCCATTTTATAACCTAGAAATAAGTAGCTTACAGACATACGTGTCTCATATTAGAATATATTTATTGCAACTCTAGTACCGGTTAAAGTCCTGGATGTGACCTTAAACTATATCCAGTGGTGAGGCCCCAGCTTGCGGGCTTTGGAGAGTGTGGAGCCACCCTTTAATTACCATTGCTCCCAGGTCCACTCTGACCCGGAGTGGTAGTACCTGTTAGGGCCCCAACTGTGGGTTAAATAGAAACCGACTTGAAACAACAAATATATTCTATTAAAAAAAAATTCTCCAAAATCTTTGGATTCGGCATTAAATAACCCGAAAAGGGATGATATGCCGTAAAACAAAAACATCCAAACCAAAACAACCAACTAATACCGGTTAATGCATCATATTTTCATGACATTTTATTATTTTCTTTTAGATAGTCACACGACGAATTCTGGCGTGATCATCTTTTACTATCGCTGTTTCATTATTTTTATTTTTTATTCATGTTTTATGTAGATTATTTTAGATCTGTTGTGGCAAATGGGAACCAAATTTCTTCAGTTTCCTTATCTAAAGTTACTCTAGAAATTTATTTTGGTGTATTCTTTTTCCACCTAGTTTGAAATAAAACTGGATCTTTAGTTTTCTATATGTGGACCTACTCTACTTAATCTATTCCATAACTTAGAGTAAAAAATTGTCTTTGGGTTTCTTTTCGGCAGCCTGATGGCTCCATTTTCTTTTGTCCTTTTTTCTGACCTGCAAATTTCACATTATTACAGCGCCAGTTCTCTGTTAACTATTATTATTATCAATCATCTATATATTAATACGATAGCGTGTGTTATTTTGTCAAGCTTACATCTTTTTTCTTCCGAGTTACTGTTGTTTAATTGTTATGACCTTCCATTTCTTGTAATAAATAATCTATCAAGAATTCTTCATAAATTTTGGTTTCGGTTTCGATTATAGCTGATAGCACCCAAGCCATCTATTCTTTTTATAAATAATTTTACCAAGAATTATTTATAAGTTTTAGTTTTGGTTTCGATTCAAGCTGATGCATCCAAGCCATATGGATATATTTTTTTATTTATGAAATCACAACTTTATAATATATATAAGAATTGAGAGAAAATGTATTCTATAATAATATATACGAAATCTGCATGAATTAAAATATCATATTTAAGCGTATTTTACGACCTGGTTACGCCAGGCGTTCTTTCTAGCTTAGATAAATACTTTTGCAGTGTTAACAAAAGAGCTACAATAATATCAGTGCGTCTCCATTTACGCTGAACATCCACAGAATGCCAACATGAATATATTTCGTACGAATGTGTCCGCTGTGGAATCTCCACAGGTCCCGTTAGTTATTATTATACCTAACGTATAGCATTGATTTTAATTTTTCGTATGACTTTGGAACCATCAGCTAGAATCAAAACCAAAACTTGTAGCGCTCCAACCATGTTTCCTACCGTTCCAGCTATCACCAGATAAATCAGAACAGTATAAAATTTAACCACTTCAAGCTATGAATGTGTACAACTAATAGAAATATGTCGGCAAGTTGAAATGAACATTTTTGCATTTCAACTTGCCGACATATTTCTGTACGAGTTATTCATCCACCCAAAGAAATGTTTTACTCGTTATAAACCATCCTTGGTGTATGATTACTATTTCCTGTTAATTTCAGTGTTATGTGACCGGTGGTTTAAGAGTATATCGGTTAAACATTACTAGAGAGAGAGAGAGAGAGAGAGAGAGACCGACCCATTGTTTTATTTATATAGATTATTGAATTGCAGAAAAGTTTGCGAATGAAATTAAGGATTGCATGTATTACGTTTTAGGGAAAGGGTTCTTTTTCTTGTTACGCTTCAGATTATATAATTAAAATCGATCACATGCGTGACTTTTATGGGGGAACAAATAAGAAATAATAGGTAATAATAAAACGAATCGATTATGCATGGCAATCGATTCATTCTGTTGCACAAACACAATACAAGTTTTTCAAGTTTTTAATGCCAGCCTGTTCGAGAAAAAACACGTTTGTCTGTTAATGTTTATCATTAATTCGAGTTTGGTCTTTTTTTTTTTCTTTTTGCAATCAATAAATTCCAAGTGATGTAGCAGTTGAACTTGACAGTGCATAAATGGATGCTGCATTTGAGATGCTAATATGGGAGAATAGAGGCATGTGAACGCATAAATGAGGCAACGATGGTGGTTAGAAACCGGTTATACCAGACCCGATTCTTTTGGCTGCCCCTGCAACAATGAGGAATAGTTTAACTTTAGAGAGGCCGCGTTGCTGTTAGTTATTTTGTTTTGATACGTACACGTTTCTTCCATTTTTAAATCTGGTTCTGGATATGACCTTAAACTATATCCAGTAGTGAGGCCCTAGCTTGCGGGCTTTGGGGAGTGTGGAGCCACCCTTTAATTACCATTGCTCCCAGGTCCACTCTGACCCGGAGTGGTAGTACCTGTTAGGGTTCCAACTATGGGTTAAATAGAAACCGACTTGAAGACAACAAATATATTCTATTAAAATTTTTTTCTTAAATCTTTGGATTCGGCATTAAATAACCCGAAAAGGGATGATATGCCGTAAAATGAAAACAATCAACCAAATCCATTTTTAAATCTGATGACTTGATTTTGATGTTTACTGGAAATTCTACAGATCTGTTGAAGAATGGCATTTTGAATTTTGCTTGCGACTTGTTTTTCATATCGTTTTTGGTCCCCCGATAAAAAATGGACTGGACCTAGTAATTCACTCTCGTTCGTTTGTGCGCACTTTTCTTAACCACGCGTTGATTTTTTTTTAAATTTTGCACAAACATTAGTCATAGTAAAAGTAAATTTTACCAGAATAGATTTTCCAGGATAACAATGCTTGCCTGACTAGGGTAAAATTGCCCCCAAATCGTTCGTTCGCACATTTCTCGATAACCACACCCTGGATTGTTTTAAAATTTCACACAAACATTAGTAATGGTGAGCTGATTTTATAGGATAACTTTGCCCCCCTAGGCGGCATTATAGGTGTGAAATTGACCACAAATCGTTTATCCATTCATTTGTTTGGACTTTTGTAAATAAACACGGCTTAGATGTTTAAAAAACATTGCATAAATATTAGTCATGGTGAAAGTAAATTTTTCATTCGTGGAAGGAGACCTTGCATGCTTGGCTTGTTTTTTTTTTCTTTTTTTTTTTTCTTTTCTCATGGAGACATAATTATTCGTTAATTAACTAATTTATACTCGCTCTTTATGCGGGGTTGGTACATTACTTGGGTATATTAATCTACGCTTTTACCGTTTTATAGTTAGCAAATAAAATATATTTGTAAAATTCTCTGGAGAAAAACGCGTAACTAAATATTTGCAAAAGAGAATAAGTAACTACTTGTGTATTTTTATTTGCAAATAATTTTTTTTTTTTTTTTTTTTTTTTTTAGTAAAAAGAAATCGCTTCGAATTAATACCGAATACATTTTATGTCGACTTTTTTGCCGATTGTAAAAAGATCACTTATTTTTTTTTTTTTTTTTAACAAATGTTTATAGAAATATGTTGTTATATATAGATCTTCTTCAGGAATCAGATCTGTTATTGCAGGCACCGATGATCATGGCTCTCCAGTCCCCTCTGCGTTGGTTTTTTTGTTTGTTTTTTTCTGGTGAGATCTATAATCGTGTTTCCACTGTTGAGACTGTCAGTGAACTTTGCCCGTTGTCTTCCTCTGCTCTTTGTTCCGGCGATTTTTCCCAGCATCAAGCCTTTTCCAAGCCGTCCGCCTGCATTAAATATCCACAAAGAATATTGTTTTTAATATTCTAAATATATATATATATATATATATATATATATATATATATATATATATATCTCACTTAGTTATATATAGATCATTGAGTTTAAATATATAGATCACTCTAGTTGTATAGACTACTTAGTTTTTAATAAATGTAATATTTATATAATGTTTTTTATGTTAATTTCTGTATTAATGCTTATCTAGTTTCCAAAAATCCTTTAGACTTTAGTGGGATTCGAACCCTGATGACATCGTAAACCTAAATAATGTCAGAATTTGAGAATCGCTTACTCTTCCAGTGTTGTGAGTGCACTGTATTATTTTATGCAGATTTCAGGGCATATAAAGCACCCATTTTAGCACTGTGACGTGTACGTACATCATAAAGATTTTTCTGTATATTTTTTAATTAAGTTGAATTCTGGACAAGTACTGGATTTATTTCAAGATTACTGCTTCATTTCTACGAGAACGTTTTTAACAGTATCTATTCTATTTCACGGCCTTTCAAACCTTTCATACTCAAAATTAAGGATATTGACGCAAGATTTTCATTCGCTTGTATTTGTATCATAGTCCAGTCAATCTAGCTCATTTTTTGGCTCAACCTCAAACAAATTGCTAACAAAGGTTTTTAAATTGCATTGTAGGCAAGAATATCTCCTCTTTCAGATAAAAAAAAAGTTTACCAAAATTGACCTTGCGGAAAGGGGTCAACGACCGCCATCTTTAAAGGGTCCCCCCGATTCTAGTTTCCCTCTCTCAACTCAATTATTGTAAGGATATCTTCAAAAATAACAAATGTATCAATGTGACATTTTATAAATCAACAGTTTCCATGAAGTTGAATATAATTATAACCTCATAGGTTTGGTTTTATTTGATTTTGGTTTACGGCATATCAACCCTTTTAGATTATTTGATACTAGTCCAGTCAATCTAGCTGTTTTTTTTTTGTCTCAACCTCAAACAAATTGCTAACAAAGGTTTTTAAATTGTATTGTGGGCAGGAATAACTCCTCTTTCAGATAAAAAAAAGTTTATTAAAATTAACCTCGGAGAAAGGGGTCAACGGATGCCATCTTTTAAGGGTCCCTCCGATTCTAGTCTCAATTACTGTAAGTATTCTTTTTTTATTAGCCGCACCTGCTTGCCGTCCCTGGCCGAAATCAAGCAATAAAATATTTTAATATTCTGGTGGTCATAAACCTGGCGCCTGTAGGCTGTGGTACTGGTCAAGTCTGAGCAAACTCTCTCTCCCATAAAAAAAAGTTTATTAAAATTAACCTTGGATAAAGGGGTCAACGCCCGCAATATTTAAAGGGTCCCTCCGATTCTAGTCTTCCTCTCTTAACTCAATTACTGTATAGTCCAGTCTTTGGTGTTGTGGCTGAACCTCAAACAAATTGCTAAGAAAGGTTTTTAACTTGCATTGTGGGCAGGAATATCTCCTCTTTCATATAAAAATAAGTTTACCAAAATTAGCCTTGGGGAAAGCGGTCAACGGCCGCCACTTTTAAATCATTTGGGCCCTGTCGTAAAATGCGATAACTAGCGAAAAGGATGATACGCAAAATTAACAATTACCATAATGTAAAAGGACAAAATATCGACTGTGTCATCTTTTTTGCTAAATCGCCAAGGCCGATATATTGGCCTGAGTCTAAAGGGTTAAAATTCAACTTAACAGTATTATAATTTCGATGCATAAAATTCCTGACAAGTATGTACATTAAAACAATTAATTACAAAAATAATCATTTTTGCTGACAAAAAACCTTTATTAAATTACACAGAACAAGTTTATGTACGGACCAAAGAACATTTCTTGTCAAGAACTAGTCAAAGGTCACTTCTTCTTCTTCTTCTTCTTCATCATCAAGAAGATCTGGCTGTGATGAGTTGGTGCAATGGAAGCCTTTGCAATATCCACACAAGTTTGAACAGTGAATTCCATGTTTCCTGCAACTGCATCTTCCTGTAGTACACCCTGAAGTACAGTTACACCTAATTATAGCCAACAAATTTACAGGGCCAGGTGGTAAGTCAGTCTTAACTGGTTGTAATTTACCATCTGAAAGTGTCCATCCCCACTCGTCAGGTTTTAGCTGGTTTCTACCTTTACATTCCTGAATTTGGAAGTAAACTCGAAGGCTGTGGAATTTCGTCGCTGCTCTTGTCGGTGGCAATGATTTGGCCTCAACATACGTTGAGCTATTTGCAACCTTTTCCTTAAAGCGCCTCAGTCGAAGATGATTGATGTTTTCCCCATCATTACCATTGTATAGGCACACTAAAGCTTCAATAACCTGTTCTGCACTGCTGTCTTTGCCAAACACTTTAGCCAGTTCGAGGAAGTTTCTATTGTTCATCGCCTTTCGGGGGGATGCTGCCTTCCCAATTCCGTAAACACTGGATGTAGAATCACAACCCAGTAGTGTATGAATGAAAAGAATTTTGGAACAGACCGCATCTCCCAATGATTTTCTCACCTCTTTGATGTTCCAGACTTTCACTCTTTTTTTCACTAGCTTTTGGTTGTGGCGTAAATATCATCGCTATTGGTATGATAACATAGAAGGACCAATAGGTCAGTGTAATCTGCTATCAAAATGGTTTCTCCTGTCTGTGCCAGTTCTAGAGTAGTCTTCACAATCAATATGTCAGCGTCTCCAGATGCATGGATTACTTTACAACCTGCTTCCTTCAAACTCTTTCCCAGCAAGTTGAAAAACAATTGTTTGTTTTGTCGATTAGAAAGGAAAACATCTTTTTTTAATTTGAACACCATGAAAGGAGTCAGTGACACATTAACTCCAACAAACCCCCCTGCTCGGCGTCGGTGAGTCGAGTCCTTATTGGATGGGCCACTTTCATATCCATCAAAGACAACACATGCTTTTCCATATCTATTTGTGACATATCTACAGTATTGGTCACAGATCTTATTAAATGTGCGACCTTTTTGCCAAGGGAGACGCTGAAGTAGTGCTCCACCATCTAAGAGATACTGTGGATCTGATGACTGTGGACTTGATTGTACATGAGAAGTCAGTTCCCATATAGCGTCCGTCAAAGCAGATTTTTTTGCCTGTCGCAGTAATCCAAAATAATCCAAAAGAGCAGGTGGGTAACCACACAGCTCATATTGAAAATGTTCTTGCTGCTCCTGGGTTGAGGGTTCATTATTAGATAGCACACAGTCTCTGGAATAGGAGTTGTGGATCAGTCTCAACAGTTTCATCTTTGCTGAGTGAAACTTTTGATCCAAGTGTAATTGCTTGATCCTTTTTTTTTTAAAGTGTACTCTTGTACATTTTCTCCAGCCATTGAAGCTATGATTGCCTCTCCTATGGAGTTTACTCTGTCCACATTCACCTTTTTGTCTCCAGTTACTCCACTTGAAATGCTGTGAATGGGCGGATCTTCCATGAAAGGGTCATATGTCTGGAGAAACGCAAGGACCTTCCTCACATCACGCTCTTTTCTTTCTGAAGTAGCCTCCTGATGCTGGTCACTAGTGCCATAATGAATGCCTGCTAGTTCTTGCATTGTAAACTTGATTTCCGCGCATGCTGGCAGTGATAGCGTCCAAACCAATCGTTGAATTTCATCCATTCCTCTGCCATGAGTAAGGCCTCCAGACGTCTTCAGGCTTCTCATTAGCACCTGTTCAATAATCAGATCCGTTGACAAGCCAGCCCAGTAGCCATCACTCCGTCTAATCACATGGAATCCTTCCGAAAATTTCTGGTATACTTCAGGGTGGGTTTTTGGCAGACCCTCCATGTGCTGCAAATACAGATACGCCGACTTTGCATATGATGTGTCCTGCTGCAGCGAATATTGGCAGCATTTTCCTAACAGCGTCAAGGTGCAATTCCCAGTTCCCGGTGCGCTCTGCTTTGATAAACAGTTGCAGGCTCTTCACCATATCAAGGTATTGAATCCACAATTTTGCTGTTCGCTGCTCAACCATCGCATCCTTCACATGGTTGATTTTCTGGCTAATCCTGGTTACAGACTCTGAAGACAGAACATTATCCAATCTCTCAGTCCCACCAAGGAGACCTATCAATAGCCCCTGAGCTTCTTTAAGGTCTTCATTTTGATGAAATGACTCTTCTGCATCAGTGTTGGGTTGATCATGCTCAGTGACATGTTAAACTGGCAAATCATAGGCTTTTGCTAATAAAATAGCATTCAGAGCAGCAGCAACTAAAAAGTGAGCACGAATGGCTTTTGCAATTGCTTTGCCACTTAGCATGTGGTTGACTGTGTTTTCAGCATACACCAGTTCAAAAAGTTCTTGCAAACCAGAACCTTTCATCAAATGACCAATTGATCCCAGAAAGCTCATCTGTGTATGAAGCCCACCAAGTCGTAAGACAAATGATTTCAGGGGACTGGAACTAGGCTGTGACTCGACTATCATCATTGCTTTGTACCAAAGTGGCTGATCAAATGTTAGAATTGGTGTTATGTTGTTTTTTTCTGGCTAAATCACTAATGTAACATAAAGTTGAGTACACACAGGTTGGGTTACCAGGGTCCATGTCAATCATTGGCAAAAAAACTATTGCTGATTTTCCAGGATATGTTCCTTTGTACACTGACTGCATAAGGCCTGACCATGCGGGTCTGGACGGATGTAAAATTAGTGAAACCTCCCAAAGGATGTCAACATTGGCAGGGGAATCGACAACTTTCTTGGCCAGGAGCTTTTTAAATGTAACTGGGAGTTTGAATTTAGGAACTTTATTTTGATCCTTCCAACCTTTATTATCTCTTCTGAAAATACCTGAATCCTTGGAATTGGTTTTGCTTTAACTTTCCCGGGGGTAACAGATGCTATGATGCCCATACCATGGAATGTGTTGAATCCATCAATACTCCTTACATTATAGTCCACATTATCAGCTACGAACTGCACAAATTCAGTTTCAACAGGAGAGAGAATTTCAGTCCCATGTCTTTTGGGAGTTACGGGGATGGGAGAACGGGGATGGGAGAGAGAGTTTGCTAAGACTTGACCAGTACCACAGCCTACAGGCGCCAGGTTTATGACCACAAGAATATTAAAATATTTTATTGCTTGATTTCGGCCAGGGACGGCAAGCAGGTGCGGCTAATAAAAAAAGAATACTTACAGTAATTGAGACTAGAATCGGAGGGACCCTTAAAAGATGGCATCCGTTGACCCCTTTCTCCGAGGTTAATTTTAATAAACTTTTTTTATCTGAAAGAGGAGTTATTCCTGCCCACAATGCAATTTAAAAACCTCTGTTAGCAATTTATTTGAGGTTGAGACAAAAAAAAAACAGCTAGATTAACTGGACTAGTATCAAATAATCTAAAAGGGTTGATATGCCGTAAACCAAAATCATATAAAACCAAACCTATGAGGTTATAATTATATTTAACTTCATGGAAACTGTTGGTTTATCAAATTTCACATTGATACATTTGTTATTTTTGAAGATATCCTTACAATAATTGAGTTGAGAGAGGGAAACTAGAATCGGGGGGACCCTTTAAAGATGGCGGTCGTTGACCCCTTTCCGCAAGGTCAATTTTGGTAAACTTTTTTTTTTTATCTGAAAGAGGAGATATTCTTGCCTACAATGCAATTTAAAAACCTTTGTTAGCAATTTTTTTGAGGTTCAGCCACAATTTGACTGGACTATCAGGAAAATAGTTTGCCATGAATGATAACTACTTCAGTTCATGTAAAATATCTGGTATTCAAATGGAATTGTAGTGCCACCTAAATAACCAAGAAATTCAAGGATTTACCTTTATTTCTTAAGAAGATAAACCTCGACTGTTTAAGGGTCAATACAGCAGTTCAAATAAAATATGATATATTTCTTGACACGTATGAAACTTATTGGCATTTTATGGTATTCTTGTTTACTTGGGAGTTATCACTTATCAAGACCTGAAGGCCACACGAGGATAAGGGTTAATGAATGTAAGGTGGTAGTTAAGTGATCCTTAATGATGTCAATTGGGTGGAATTTGATTATTTATGAGGACGACCTAACAGAAACTTGTTTACATTAGATTTGAAGGCTACCATATTGTATTTATCCTGGAAGCATGCCAGCGGAACAGTGTTCCAAAGGCGGACAGTTCTGGGAAGGGAGTTTTGTTTATAGAGTCTGCGTTTACATTTAGGCACAGATAGAGAGTGAGGAAAATCATATATAATGGTTTTAGCTAGTTGGGTGTTTTTGTTAAAGTTTTGTAAGCGAGGACCATATATTGGAGTTCAGACGAGCACTTGCCATGAAAATAGCGACAGGGTGACGTCTCTTCTGTGGAAAAGAGCTTGCAGGGAAGAAAAGGGGCATCACCTACCAATAAATATTTAACTTATAGAGTGGATCTGATAGTAATTGCAACTAAAGTGCTACTCCACGACCTATGAACTCATATATTAGGGTCTTATCACTGGATGTTGTTTTAAGGTGATACTTAAAACTCTGAAAATGATTGATACAAAAGTATCTCATCTGAACAAATTACCTTCTTACATACCGTGGAAGATGAAAATGGTCACTTATTAAAAACAGAAAATAATTTGGAAATAATTATGTTAACGAAGTTGTTGTGACACTACGCATCGTAATGAGTGGCATTATGTGAAATAAACATATGAATGTCCTAAGAACATATGAAGTGACCTATACGTAAAAATGCCGGTAATTGTTGAATTCAATAAATAATTTTAAATAATCTGCCTAGTTTGCAGTTTTAGTCACGGTGACGGAATTTAATGTGGCGGTAAAGAGTCCAAATGAAGCTATCAAGATGATTAAGGAAATAATATCCAGCAATATATGGCACATTAATGTTGACACTACGGTTCTCATTAGATCGTTAAGCAACATTGAGCCTGATCGGTACCAAGCGGGTGACCTTTTAGAAATAGCAGCCTGCAAAAACTAACGTCGTTAAAAATCATCCCCTTTATACATACGAGTGGAGACCGCTTGTGAATTTGATGTTTCTTCTAATTGAAAGAGGCCAGTTCAATGCGACCAGGATAAATGCCGCAAGAGGACAAAATAGAATCCGACACGCCTAATGAAAAGCTTATAGTGTTTTCTCTTTACTTCATACAACCAGAACAAAACTGCTTTATCTTTATTATTTATTTGTGCACTGTAAAGAACTGACGGTTTATTCTATAGAATTATACAATAGCTTGAATTAGTTTAAAATACATCAGACAGAAACATCATATCGAACGCGCCCCTATCATATCAAAGAACTTACAGTTGATTCTATATGTCGTGTCATTCTATTTTGCAGTGATAAAACTTCTAAAATGCATTTGCGATGTTAGGCTGTGTCGGAGTGTTAAATTTACTCAAAAGCTGTGTGTATATATATATATATATATATAATACCTGCAGACACTAGTGTTTCATCATTCTTTCGTTACGATTACCGCCGGCCCAGAGATTCGAACCCCTCCACAGATACCTTTTTACTCCATTAGCAAGGAACAAACCGTTCGGTCAATGCAACGAGAATATAGTTGAAATTAACATTTATATAAAGCGTAAATGCCATTCAAGACAACCGAGAGTGATCTTAAAATTTGGACATTGTGATCTGCGCACGTGGGCTTAAGTGACCGACTTATTTCGTTTAAACGTAGGGGGGGTTAATAGGAGGAAGGTACAAAATCATAGCACGCCTTCTGAAGCCAAGCCTGGATCTCTTGGGGCTGTGGGTTGGCGTCAAGTCCTGTTGCCAGACACAGGGTCTGTCAGCGACCACATTCTTCAGCACATCCATTGGTGCTGATTTTCAAGCTGACTTGAGGTGCCATGGTGTAGCCCTCACTATAAACCACACCAAAAATCATAATCATGGCCGGAAACTGTTTTCATCGCCCTGGGCACGTTCGTTATTCGTGTCAATCCAGCGATGTATTTTGAGAGTGCTGGCATTGGTCCTATTAAAATAACTATAATTGGTAGAGAGCATGAGCTGTACAGCAGCACTAGGTGTATCAGAATTTTTGTAGGAATTTTTGACACCCCTAACACGAAACTGCAAATAAAATATAAAAAACTCGTAATTTCTCTTTTAAAGGTGGGTTGTTTATTTTCTTTATGGATTATACTTCCAAAATAAACTATTAAAGTTGTATAAAAAGTAATAGAAATATTTTTTTTTAAAAATAGTAATGAAATTAATTGAATGTTACGAGTTCAGTATTTTTCAATTTTTAAACTTTAAAAATCTATCAAAATTTTTCTATTGATTCTATTTTTACGATATTTTCAGGGTCAATGTGAAATGTTATGCTCTTTCCAATAAACCGAATATAATATTTTAGACAAACGTTTTTTTTTAATTCACGCCCCCCCCATTTTCAAATGTCTATTAAAAAGTAAATAATTTATTTATGTACCAAAGTTTTATATATCACAAATTGAAGATAAAAGATCAATAAATAATATATTCAAATTTAAAAACAAAAAAAGTAGTGTTTTTTAGAAATTTACCTGTAAAGTCCGAAGTTTAAAACCTTTTGAAAAAAACCCACGTTGTTCGTTTTTGTGCTTTTTTTAATGAAACCTTGGTCCTTGCTCCTTTAATTGAAAAAAATTAGGGTTTGAATGACATTTTTCGAGGAGTTGTAAGCTTCGAAAGATGGCAGGTGGAATTATTCAATAGTTTTCACGAAATTTCTGACACTGCTACAACAGCGCATCTCCGATCTCGCTCGTTGAACATTGTGTCACTTTCAGACATGATAGAAGACTCCTATCGCTCTTGGGATTTGTACACAACTGACTTATTAGTAGATAGTCTACAAAAACAATTTTCATCAAACTGAAATGGAATCATGTTGTCTTTTCTAGAGCAACAATTTTATCGTTCCACTCTTTCTCCCTCTCTTTCTCTCTCTCTCTCTCATATATATATGTGTGTGTGTGTATGTGTGTGAAAGTGTCTGTCTGTCTGTCTGTGTGTGTCTGTCTGTGTACATTTCCCGACACAATAACTCTGTCAATTTTTAGTCTACAGACTCGAAATTTGATATACAGGGTATGGAGATTTGGGAAAATTTTTGTAATGCATTTTTTTGGCCAGAAATTTGACTGTTAAGGGGTCAAAGTCCAACGATTTGACCTTTGAAAACTTTACCAAACTCCTCCGACAATTTTGGGTATAAACAATTGAAATTTTAGATATAGGTTCCTTGGACATGGATCTAATTAAATAACTTGATTTGAGCCAAAAACCATAAATTTTAAGGGGTCATAATAGGGGTCAAAGTTAAACAAAAGTTGACCTCTGCGGTCTCTATCAAATTACTCAGACAATTTCTGGTCTAAACATTTGAAATTTTATATAAAGGGTATTCAGAGGTAGGGCAAGCTTTTAAATCAGTGTGGGTCGAAAATTTGAGCTACCAATATATAAGTGTATGTTTGCATGTCTGCCTAAAACTTTCGACAGACGATGGATTTTCACAAGATCAGTATCGTTTTGAAGCTCGACCCTTCAGACGACAAATATCGAAAAATTGGCTGAAAACATTTTCTTCACCTTCAACTGGGCACTTTTCTACGGAGGGGAGGTCGCTGTTTTCACTGATATTTTCGAAAGTCATCCCCTCTTTTCGATTCTCTAGCCTTAATTTAAACCTACACCACTTCCGGTTTAGCGGTGGTCGTAACAGTAAAGGCGTCACGTTTTTTCCCGTTCTTTTTCTCCTTCGCGGTGCAGGTTCGAGCCTGCCTTCCTACTACCACTTTTTTCTTTTTGCTCAACGTACACCTCTAAACACCCGAGCAACAGCGGCTACGCATGTTAGTATATATATATATATATATATATATATATATATATATATATATATATATAATTATATAAACTTTATATCGAAACGAATATTGCACATGATGGCAATTATCAAAATTAAATTGAAACATGATGGAAAAGGAAAGACTAAAAATATTTATATAAATAATTTTCCACAAATGCACATGTATATATTGTATAATTTTCTTTATTTATACTCGCATTATTGGCTACATATATGGATACACGTTTCAACTGTGATTTTTTTCTTTGGAAATCCAGCGTCATCAGACCACTAGTCTCAGTTGGTTTCAAATGCTAATGTATGTACAAAGTCTATTTTTCCAAACTTTTTCTGGCGTTTTTTTATGGAAAATAGGATGAAAATAGGGGTAGAAATCCTATGCTGTTTTGGCAAATAATTCAAATAGAATATAACAATTCCATCTTATTTTATATTACCCATAACCTGCTTCATAATTATAGCAAATCTTTTATACAAATGTATTACCTAGTAATAAATTCTTTAAAGTCTCTTGAAATGCTTCAACAACTTGTTTAAGAAGCATACATATTACAGAGACAGAAGAAAAGAATAGTCTGGAAACTTTGTAATTATAACAGTACGTACTTGCTGCGGATGTTTTATCCATCGCCTCTATGGGTGATAACCTGAGTGAAAGATTCAATGTGTATTGTTTCTTAGGAAATTATATCCTCTCTCTCTCTCTCTCTCTCTCTCTCTCCCTCCCCCATCCTCTGCCTGTTACTCTCCTTCTTTTCTGGCCCTCTGTCTCCTTCTCCTCTGTCTCATTTTCCTTCCCTCTTCTCGCTTCCTTCTCTCCTTCTTTTCTTTTTTTTCTCATTCCTTGGTATATATATATATATATATATATATATATATATATATATATATATATATATTTGTGTGTGTGTGTACGCGCGCGAACATGCTTCAAGATTCTCTTTTACAAATCTCTTATACATCGTAATTTCACTTTTTTTCTTGCAATCCAATTAACCGAAATAACCGACTCTACAATTGTCTATAAAACAATTGTTATAATCGGATATTTTTCAGCGGCCGAAAAATCGCAGATCCTGTTTGAAAGTATAAAACGTTCTTATTTTTTATATTTCCTACTTTATTGTAATTTATTTGATTAGCGATATCAAAATTCCTGTCAAACTACTGCCGAACGGTAATCCGAGTTGAGGGGGGATAAAAATAAAACTAGACCTGAATTTGAGCAAAATTGCTCTTCTCGTTAAAAAACATGGCGCACAAAGACTTGGCAATTAGAAAAAAAAAACATAGATGGAGAACAAACATTTGTTTATATTTTTATTTGATGCGTCCAAGCATATATCTAAGAGACTCTGTTCGTCAATCGATCTATTTCTCGTAAATCTAAAATAGCAGTAGAGAAGATGGTTCTATTGGATACAGAGACGTAGAGATGTACATTTGAAAGCAGCTGTGCACACACGCACATTCCAGATTGAGTTGATCTACATTTTTTGGTCCCATAAAAATTTGAAATAGCATTCCAGATGGCTCGAATTATGGCGCAATAGATAAGTGCTAAGTTAAATCAGTTCTGAGTTACTATCTTCTGGGTATCGAATACAATTGCGATTTCATTAAGATTTATACATGGTCATAGCAGAGGGGACAAGAGAAAGCTGACCCCGTGGATTAGATATAAAAGTCTCTTCGACATTTGGTACAGATTCTCGAGTTCTATAAGTTGAGCCTGAAGAAGGCCCGTAACGTACTGAAAAAGCACTCTCATAGGCAGGTATGAATCGGCTTGCTCCGAAAAGACAAGTTTTATAGGAATACCAAATTTACATACGGTCCCCAGTCGATTGTATGTCTTCGTCAGGAGAGACGTCGTGTTAGATTTTTATAGTTCTTGCAGGCAGATGTCGAAGTTCTCACTCATACAGCGCATGGTACTGACTGGGCTCGACGTTGCTTAACTCCAGTAACCTAACGAAAACCGGTGTGTAAAATAAATAAGACAAACATAACCTTTCTTGTTTACTTCTATTTCCGGAATAAAACGCATATGCCACCCATTTTGAATTTCGGAATTTCCTTCCTACGTAAGCTTCACGTAAATTCAACATACAATATTATCACTGTAGTTCAACATATTCTTCCATTTCAGTCCCTGCAATTCCCAATGAAGACGCCGTTTCCATCTGAAAAGAGAGAACAAGCAAAAGACAAACATAATAGTAAAATACTAGCAGAACCCGTGGAAATTCCACGGTAGTTGAAAATTTTTTAAACTCATAAATAAAACAAATAACGAAGTTAAAATGTTTTTAGCAAATTCTTTTTAGCCTTTTAAAATTAAAAAGAATTGATTTAAAATTTTGAATTTAGAATTTTCTTCAATGAAAACTCAACATACAACACATTGTTTTCTGAATATGTTTTATATGAATCATAAAGAAAAGATGTCAGTTCACTTGGACATTTTTTTTTAAAAAAGAAATTATAATAATAAAAAAAAACTTACAGGCTCCTCAACATAACTTTTTTAATTGTAAAATGAAATAGCCAGTTGAATGCACTCGCAAAACGTGGAACAAAAAACGCCAACAGATCCTATATATAGCAATTTAATAGACAAGAATGATTATACGAAAAGTAAAATTAACTTAAAAAAAAAGAATAATTAAAAGAAAACGCTAGGTGCTATATTATATTGTATGTTTAAATGAAAACATGCGGCCAAAATCCACACTTTATATCTATCTATCTATCCCCCTCTCAAGTTTTGAAAAGGTACACTTTGCGAATATTTTCTATTCTGAAACCGTAAAAAGACAGCAATGTTTGTTTTTTTTTTTTTTAATTTTTGAAGAAAAAATAGTTTTAATGACTTTTAACTGATACGTGCGACTATAAAGGGAGGGAATTCGTTTCTCATTAATGTTTCAGACGATGTTTTTTGTGACACAGGACGAACAGACAAGTAAATTAATATTTAGATTTTCGTTATTTGTTCTTTGTTTTCATTAGTAAGTTCAGATATTTCCAAAAATCTTATCTGAAAGCCTCCAATGCTTCCTATGCAATTCAGTCTTCAAATGCGTCAATATTATCATTTCAATAATTTACACGCGTAATTTTTTTCTTTCGCAACCCGTTCTATTAAATGACTTGTTAAGAATTTTATTACTTTTACTAACCTCTGTGCCCGGCGTTGCCCGGGTGTTTGGAGGTGTGTGTTGAGCAAAAACAAAATGGTAGTAGGCAGGCTCGAACCCGTACTGCAAAGGAGGAAAAGAACGTGAAAAAAGTGACGTCTTTACTGCCCATCGCCAAGCCGGAAGTGACAACTGTTTAAATTAAAGCTAATCAATATAGAAAAGAGAGGATGACTTTCGAAAATATCGGCGAAAAAGCGATCCATCCTTGTAGAAAAGTGCCCATTGAGAGCGAATAAATGAATGATTTAGCAAATCTTTCGATATTTGTCGTCCGAAGGGTCGCGTTTCAAAACGATACCGATCTCGTAAAAATCCATCGTCTCTGTCGAAATTTTTTTGAGAGACATACAAGCATACATACATACATACATACATACATACATTTAAACAGACAAAAATAATATTTTTATTCGTGCACATGGGTTTTTATACGTGTTCTTTTTATTATTATTATTTTCATCATCGCTTCTTTTACCTTTGCCGCGTTTCATATGTGGCCGTGATTGTCTCATCTATTTAACTAAGTCGAATAAAACTTCTCATGCGGAAAAGACACAAAGAAGACGTTTGCTGAGTTTCTTAAAGGTTTTATCATCTTTTGGAGAGAGACTACTACTGTCTTAGCTGATTGTTTACGTCCCAAATAACCTTCTATAGGGTGAAACGATAAAATTGTCACCCTAGAAAAGACAATATCATTTCCGTTTGATGAAACCGGGTTTCTCATTTTTGCTGCAGACGATCTATGAGTTGGCCAGTTATGTACAAATCCCAAGAGCGATAGGAGCCTTCTGTCATGTCTTAAATTGACACAATGTTCAATGAGCGAGATCGGAGATGTACAACTCATGCTCTCTACCCATCCAAGTTATAACAACAGGACCATTGCCAGCACCTTCAAGATGCAAATCTGGATAAGAAGGACGTGATGAAAACAAAGTTTCCGGCCACTGTTATGGTCTTTGGTGTGGTTTCAAGTGAGGGCCACACCATGCTTCAAATCTTCGAAGTCGGCTTGAAAGTACACATCAAAGTGTACCTGGATGTGCTGAAGAGTGCGGCGCTCCTGGATGTGGCAGCAAAATTCGGCGCCGGTCCACAAGTCCAGAGACCTAGGCTTGGCTTCAGGGGTGCTACGACTTGGAATTCTTTTCTCACTGGCCTCCCTCCTCACCCGACCTGAACCTGCTGGACTACTTCGTTTGGTCATATGTCGAGAATATCACCAACATGACCTCCCACAATACCAAAGCCAGCCTGATCACCGCCATCCGCCGAGTATTCGCCGACCTCTCGCCAGCGCTCGTGGAAAAGGCATGCTCCCAGTTCCGAACCCGTATCGAGGCGGTTATTAAGGCTGAAGGCGGCTACGTTGAATAGATGTCAACTCTACTACATAATCAAGTTACCTGAATTGATTTTTTTTTCAATAAAAGTTTTAAAATAAAACTAGTGTTGTTTTCTTTAGGGGCAACAATTTTAGCGTTCCATCCTGTAGCTTAGATTAATTTTTACGCGTCTCGTTCACCGAGAGATAAACTGAAGCATTTAGTTTTTTTCTCAATCAATAACCTGACTCATGAACTTGTATCTTCCGACTGTTTGTCGTTTGACTTGTTGTCATCCCCACTCCCACCGCTTCAACTCGTGTCACCCGTTTCTGAGTACAATTCTGTTGTATATAGAACATTGTATCATGCACTAAAGGTGACCCTTACCAAATTTCACACGAGCTTATGTAATCTCTTACTAGGGTCCCTTCTAAGTAAACAAATTATGTGCAGCCTAACATCTACATCACTTGACCAATTATCAAACTAAATCAAAATATCGATCACGGTCTTATTTAGGACTGATTTAATTTTTGAATATCTATGTTAAAGATCAATGTTATAGAAAATGCACGCTCATCATAGAGACTTGATTTTTCCAAATTTGTTTCGCCAATGTTCGTACTAATATAAGTAGTAGCGTTCGAACATATATATGTGTACAGTTCTTCCACATCGCACATCCATGGACCGATCATGACTAAATCTGGCATGATGATGGTCCCCCATCTAGGGATGATAAACACTACTTTTCAAGGTTAAGTTCAAAGCGTATGTATATATGCTCTTCTACATCCCACACCACTGGAGCGATCATGACCAAACCTGACATGATGATGGTCTATGATCTAGAGATGGCTTACACCATTGTCAAGGTTAAGGTCGGATCTTTGCTGTATGCTCGGGTGCCCGTGAAGCGGGTACACGAGCTTTCAGCAAAGTCCCATGCAAGCGCGGGTATCTTTGCTAATCTATATAATACTAAAAGTCTATGGATCTTGTATGTTTGCAATCAGATTTCCGGTTTTCAACATCCGGTTGCGCATGCGTTAATAGCAACGTCTGCAATCCGTTATTCCAATTCCGGAATTTTTATATCGCTTTTAATACAAACAATTTAATTTAATTTGATCAAATAGTTATTTATATATACAAATAATACATAGATTCATAGATAATTATAATATATATTATAAAATCTATTTATCTATGAATCTATTGATAATATGAAATATTACCCTATACAATTTATGGAAAGAAAACACCTCTCACTTTCCCTCTAATAGATTTCAACACTCCTACTCCCTCTGTTTTCGTTACGTACGCGAGAAATAGTTACGTGTATGTGTGAGAGAGAGAAAAAGGCAGCGATGTAAAACTGGATAGAGTTATCCCCCTTAACTAATGCAGACCTTTTTACTAGAGGGCGTTATTACAAAAAAATTTCTTTTTCTTCTTCCCATGTTTTTTAAAGTCGTCTGCTTACATTTCCAAACGGAAAGCTGAATCGGTAAATGCACACATTTCTATTACATTAAATAGTGTTTTCCTTTACACAATGGGTACTGAATGTTTGCTTAAATTAAATGAAAAAGTTACATTTTATTTTCATTTTCTATTTAAAAAGCCATTATTAACATGTGGAGAGTGTTTTTTTTATTATTCTGTACTTTCAACTAACAATTTCATTTAAAAGATGATATATCAAAATTTGAATTTAACTATAATAAGGATTATGATACCTGTTCAGTGCATATTTACCTATAAGTATGACCAACCACTTATAATTCAGTAACTGTAATTTAAAAAAAAATAACAATTATAATAAACAGAACGACTCATAGAAATCTATCTATATTCTTTTTTCATTTTAATATACTTTCATAGAAATGCTTCTGTTATGTAAAAAAAACCTATTTTCTTTATGCCACAAGTGTCACGCTCATACATGAATTCCATAGCTAATATAACGTACTGACCCAACGGGTCACGGGTGGTCTAGTATTCATATAAAATTATAGAATTACGCCAATGTTCGAATTTTTCGTTCATAAATTATTATATCTGATGAGCTCAAAAATAACATGGTTTGGTACGGTGTCTGGAATTATGTAGGTATTTTACTCTAACTTTTGTGTGATATGACGAATTTATATTTATGCATATAGAAATCAATCCTACAAACATATATCATTCAAACACTACCGTGTTTGATTATATGATTAAGTGGCAGTTTTAGTCATTTACAACTGTTTTAAAGCACTACTCACTCATTTTTTTTACTAAATATCAAACAATTATTACAGTTCTCCTCAACTATATTGTGAAAAGAAATTTTAATTTTCGTTTAGTAAAACAAAAGTTATGATGAATTTTCTGGTGTTCAAAATCGTAAAAATATGTAAGGCGGTGAGTGACGTTTTTTATCACTGGTTTCCATAGCAACCACGTCGCTTCAGCGACTACTGTTGCTACTAATTAATTGCTGTTGCGAAAAGAGAAGTAACAAGTGAAACACAATGGAAGAATGAAAGGGAGATAATTGGGGGATTTTATTGAAAGTAGACGAGTGCCGTACATTGTAATTACATATGTGTTTATGGGGCAAAAAATAATACTGAAATTAAATAAATAACAAGTGAATTTATTGGAAGCTTGGAAAAATCATGGATTACAATAGAAAAATGCGAGCATGAAAAGTAATATGGTTAAGCTTAAACATGGAAAAGTAAAGGACTAGTCATTAGAAAAAAAGAAAAAAATATTCTAGTAAAAGATACAATAAATTTATAACTTAAAATATTGCATTCATAATTTTTAAAAATTCAATTTATAACATATAATCAATTCTGATTGCTACAATATTTTAAATTATAAATTTATTATATTTTTTTTAGAATACTTTGTCCTTTTCTTTTCTCATTTTAACAACTAGTTCTTTACTTTTCCATGTTTAAGCTTTACCATATTACTTTTCATGCTCGCATTTTTCTATTGTAATATATATATATATATATATATATATGGTGCGGCAGAAATATCTCCAACATTTTGGCATGCGACCTTGCCAGTCGCACTTGCGCAGTTTTTTGGGCAATCATTACGTTGTATGGATGAAACTGCATACCAATGTGTAGAATTCTTTTGATTATTCGATCAGACAATCCCAAGGTCAAAACATATTTGCGAGCTGAACGCGTATGGGACTAAGAGAAAGTCTTACAGCTCGAATACTGTGTGGCGTTCGAGCGCTTCGAGGCCTTCCAGGTAGCTTTCTTTTAAGTACCGAACTTGTAGCTCTGAAATTTGCAACTCATAGCTGTATTGATATTCTTTCTGGAACTGCATCATGCCGTTCTAATTTTCAATGAATACGGAAAGCTCTCTTTGTTGCAGTTACAGATTCAGCATTCTGCAAAACATTTCTACAGTAAAATCACGATGTGCACCAGTCCAAAATATATTGCTTGATGGGTGTACCTGAAAAAAAAGTGGCAAGTTATCAACTAAATGAAAACATCATTGGAACTTGCATAAGTTCATAAACAACATATACTTAAAAGTTTAGATTGTAGCAGGTATTTCTACCGCACCCTGTATGTATTTATATTATATATAACACATTGCTTTAAATTTACACACAAGTTGGTAATAGTTCAATAGTTTATATATCACTGAAGCTCAAAATAATTTTACCAATTTTCCGAGTTTGTTTCAATTAAATTTTGAATCTTACCTTCAAAATATCTAGCTCCCCCAAAAGAGGCACTCTGGATCGGAATAAAACTAAAAAATAACTCAACCTAAAAGTGCCTCTTCCTTCACTGACTCAAAACAGATGAAGTGTAGGATTCGTAGTGAGATCGCGATGCGATTCGAACGAACGCCAAAATACGATTAGCTTGAATAACCATCTTCCTTCTTGCTCCTTTTCACTTCCAAAAGGAAGTAGAGTTTTCACAAGAACGTATTAACTCAATATTTTTCATCCAATGAAAATCGTTTTAAACCTCACATTTAACGAAAATATGCGAACTTGGAAATCCACTCTTTATCTATGCCTAAATCAAAACGTGGATTCCATGAACAAATCTTCTTTCTTAGAACTGCACGCCTGTGGAACTTTTTTCCGTCTGCCTGCTTCCCACCTGACTACAACTTGGATGTGTTCAAGTCCAACGTTAACAAATTCCTAATGAACCACCACCTTAAGTAAACACTTCATCAAATCTCCATACTAACGTAATGTACTTGCAATAAGCCTTATCCCTGAGTGGCTTCCGGGCCTTGATAAGTGGTGACCACTGTGTAAAAAAAAAATGCGAGGAATAACCAGTTCTCCGGGATCAAACCTGGTGCACTTCGAAGATCGCAAGAACGTACGCTTACAGATTCACCCCCTTACATGTTCCTTTGACCGGACAAGGTGAATGAAAGAACACCTAAAAACTCACGGACAAGTTCCATTATTTCGCGCACAATTACACACGCCATATCTTGGTAACCCTGACGTTCTGGAGATACTGCTATAGTATCAGAACCAATGTTACACTTTTATCTGTCCAAGATCTGATTTTTTTTATGCTGTGCTAGTTCTAGTTACACTATTTGTATGTTCGAGTAGACATATCCATGAAAGTAATATACAATATAAAAATGAGGTAGGAAGATATTGTTATTAAGTCGTCAATTTACGTTTATTTTTAGACCAACAACAAACAGAGCGTGGGAAAGTATGTTAAGCAAGAGCACGTGCTGACACGAACGCATCCACATTGCCAACCGAATGTTGTGCTTTAAATGAACAAAAACAAACAAACTCTGTCTAATTAAGACGTGCATTAAATTCCGACTCTCTGCTCGAAGGTAAGGAATGTTGCATGAAGTCGTGTATGGCAATCAATGCAGAGTTGTCGGTAAAATTCGTTTATCTTGTAGGAGTTCCAAAAATGGCACAACATGGCATTTTTCAGATACCGAATATTCTTTTCATTTTTTTTTTTATTATTATTATTTAAGTTAGCATCAATACTCGTGACTTTAGGAAATCTCAACCATGTTGACAAAACTCACACAAAACTTACACATTTTTTCACAGATACATTTGCAAAAACAATTAAGTAAATCTCTTACGTAATGTTTAGTGTAGGTGGCTAGTTTTCGTAGTCTTCGATTTTAGCGCTCAAAATGATTTATAAGCTGGGCATTAGTTCAAAATAACTTTTTATGACATTGACGCACCGAATCCTGTTAGATCACCGAAGTTGAGCGACGTTAAATCTGACTCGTATCAAATGGATGCCCATTGGTAAATACTAGGCGCTGTATGCCATCTCTCCTAACGTGGATATACATGCTGACCGGGAATCGCATGTGAAATTTTATTCCCCACAAACTTCCACTTTTAGCAGAAATCGGAATGGTATATAAAGTGGTATGATCGGTTATTAGAACTTGTTTACTTAGACTGTCCTCTAAAATAATCAGTTCCCTCCCCCCTAAAATTCAATGAAAGGTGTGATTCCAACGAAAGATGTGATTAATTAATATCGTGGCGGCGACGAGTCTTGAAGATGATGAGCGTAGTTGACAACGATCAATTAAGAGCCTTAGTCGAAGCCAATTCACGCACAACTGTTCGAGAACTTGCTTCTGAATTAGACATAGCGTATACGACGATTTCCAACCACTTGAGAGAGATTAGAAAAACAAAAAAACTTAATGAATGGGTGCCTCACGAATTTATCGACAATCAAAAGAAACGACGTGATGAAGTGTCATCTTCTCGTTAGTTATATTATTCAAGTAATGATGATCGCAGGGGCGGACAACTCGTACGTGTTTTGTTTTCTAAGAGAGCGGCAAAACAACAATTCTATTACAGTTAATGAATCACTTTGTAATAGAAAATAACTTGAGTTTAATTGTGTCGGAAACAAAAGGAATGATATAATCCATAGCAACATAATGCGTACTTAAATGGTTCCTCCCTTCTTCCTCCTCCTCCAACCATACCAATAAATAAAGAAACCCTGTTCAATTGTTGTAATAATAACCACGTAGTACATACTTGAGCTTCTTTGTTGAAACAAGTACGTGAATTTCCTTTTTCCGTTTCATCCAGATGATTTGAAGTGAACTCTTGAACACCACAACGAAATCTACTTCAATTTAATGACAAATGCTTTAAATCTAATAGAAATCTTTACGCTAGGGTCAGAATTATTTTAAATAGGTTCAGTGATGGTGTATATTAGGAGAAACTGCCCCTCCCAACTATTTATGTACACTTTTCTCTCTGCACAGTGATTGCTGTATACGGAACAGACAAGCTGTCCAACATTCACTTTCATTCTACGCGTTGTTGATGAGCATGTCCGTGTAGAAAGTGACGTCACGATGAGCTGAAGATGGAGAGGAAGAGGGTGTCCTGTGTGTAGAATTTTGTGATAGTGTAACGTTACCCACATTTACACATGTAGACCCAACACGTTGTAGACTCGGTTTACGTCAAAAAAGAAAACAACGACAAAGAATAACTCAACTCCTATTTTTTTTTTGCTTTTTTGTAACAACAACAACATTTATTTCCTCATTCACCCGCCACGCGTGACTTCTTACTGCTGTGATGGATGTCACTCACGTCTAAAATGTGCTCGTCTTGTCTAACGTGCTCTTTCTCTTATTTATAATCAACTTTAAAAAAAACTTAATGCGTGCCTCACAAAGTGAACGACAACCCAAAGAAACACCGTTGTGAAGTGTCATCTTACCTTCTTTTACGTAACAAAAACGACGTGTTTGCCGATCGGATTGTAATTTGCGCTCAAAAGTGGGTTCTTTACGACAATCGGTGACGCTCGGCTCAGTGGTTAGACGCCGATGAAACTGGTGAAGTCAGTTTTACCAAAAGATCAGGCTGACTGTTTGGTGGTCTGCAACCAGTGTCATCCATTTCAATTTTTTAATGTAGGCGAAACCATTACGGCAGCGAAGTACTGTCAATAAATTGATGAAATGCATCAGAAACTTCGACAACAACACCCAATATTAGTCAACAGAAAAGGCTTAATTCTCCTCCACGACAATGCCCGACCGCACGTAGAAGTTGAACGAATTGGACTACGAAACTCTGCCTCATCCGCCATACTCTCCGCACCTCTCGCCTACTAACTACCACTTTTTCAAGCATCTCGGCAACTTTCTGCGTAAGAAATTTTTTTTTTTTTTTTTGTCGCCATCATGAATGTAAGATATTTACGTTACTGGCATAAATACACTTATTTTGCGTTGACAAAAGTGTGTTGATTCTGATGGTGCTTATTTCGATCAATTGTTTCCATTAGCAAAATTCCGATAGACCCGTCCCTGCATGGATTATTGTTGCCACATCTGAACTGCTGCATCTACTCTTTTACTCTTAGACTGAGCTCAAAATATAGTCTCAAATCTA
This sequence comes from Euprymna scolopes, assembly GCF_053919585.1. Classification (NCBI taxonomy): domain Eukaryota; kingdom Metazoa; phylum Mollusca; class Cephalopoda; order Sepiida; family Sepiolidae; genus Euprymna; species Euprymna scolopes. Next base: position 106,086,183 of record NC_136494.1, on the reverse strand, counting down.
ATAGATCCCGCACTATCGATCTAGCCATATTGCATCCACCCTTGTGCCTGTTTTTACCTTAATGGAACGTTCTCTCATCAACTGGTAGCACTTATCTCCGAGACGTCATACCCCAACTAACCCATCAAGCAGAAAAATCCCACCCCTTCACTATTGAGGTCTACAGATGTCGGAAAGCATTTTACTCTGATAGCTTCCTTCTTTCGGACTGCTAGACTCTGAAATTTCCTTTCTGTATTCTGCTTCTCTGATTGCACTAATCTGCAAAATTTTAAATGGAATATGGACAGTCGAAGAAACAGAAGAAAAGACGCGATTAGAGTAGAAACTTCAGATTCATCTAGAGATCTGTACAGTGAAATGATTTGGTGTTGCTACTATTCGGATTGGTTGTGGTAATTTAGATTAGCGGAGAGGGGGTATAAGTTCACTAAGTTTACTTAGCACATTCAGTTGAAGTACTTGTAAAACAGAGCTGGAACTAGACAATGCAGGACCTATTAGGTTGGAAACTCTATTCTGAAGATAAGGATAGATTATTGGTCAGTGTACCAGTTCAGGTGTGGTAAAAATACTCAAATGACGATATGGAATACTGGCAAGTGTACGAAGTTTACATTCTTTGCAGCAGACTTAGCAGTATCTTCTAATTATCCTAAGTGATGTTACACGTGAATATTAGATCGATGAAAATCCTAGTAGCATTTACAAGTGTGTTTCATATGAATTAATGTTTCTTTTAAATTGAGTGTATTTTAATCTTCAAACATAATTTAGTCAAACACATTCAACATTTGACAATATTATTAGAATGGTATTTGTCTGCAGACTTATAAGATTTTTTTATTTAAATGTTGGATTAACAATGTTTTTTGAAACCACATTCAAGAAAAATAAATAGGTTGTCATTGCATTTTTTTTTTTAACTTTCGTATCATAGCAATTTCTCGGTTATCATTGCATTTTTTTAAAAACTTTCATATGTAAAATAGCCATCATCAGAGAGTTTTTGTAAATAAAAATATCCTTGTCCCCTGTTATTGACGTGGTAGTAAAATCTTTATATAAGGTGGAAAATATCTTTTTAATTGCAGCTTTTTATAGGCACGTGATCGCAGTAGTGTAATGAAATTTGTTAAAAAAACTTTTAGCGGCATTTTTAAAGAAATACCATGTTTGCATCCTAAACGTGGTTTCAAAGACATGTCTGTTTGTTCAAAGTTTTAATTTCTTAAAGATGATTCTAAGAGATTTTAATAAATCTCATTAAAAACACTTTCATTTTGTTTGGTCATTAAAAATATAATTATTATACTAAAAGTTCAATTTTAAGCATGTTAAAAATTTAATGAAAAAATTTAACTTTGCTCTCATTCTATTCTAAATAATTAGTTTCAGCCGCCAAAATAAAAAAAAACTTTGGATATATCCGCAACCGCAGAAAGTGTTCCTTCAAATAATAGCAATAGAGAGGTACTCGTAGACACGAGTCAACTCACGTTGGTCCGTGGTGTTGAAGAACCAGGCGGTTGAAGAAGTCCCGCATTGCAGAACCAATATTACTTGTAAGTTATTATATAAACACACGTCATTTGAATTTTCTACTTTTAAATATTATTAGGATTGTTAATTTAATTTTTCAAAAAAAAAAAAAGAAAAAGAATTACTTTGCTTTTAGAGTTTTTGGTTTTCAAATAAAGTATTTCTACTTTCTAATATTTTTTTTTAAATATTCGCTTGTTTTCTTAAAACAAGAACATGCTGTTTTACAAATCTACTTGCCATAAAGTTCTTACTTAAAAAAAATACTTATTAATAAAAACTCTTTTTCTTTTATACTTAAACTTGGATACGTTTTCCTTCAAGTAAATCTGTTTCCAGCGATCTATCTGCTTGCGACCTTATATCTTTAGAGAGGTTAGCCATCTTGAATTCCTTACTCTGTTTGACGTCCTCAATTTTTCTTTCTTTTCTGAGCAGTCGGTCTTTTTCGAAATTATCAAAGATGTTGCACTATCCTGAATATTTTTATTAATATTTAGCAGTCTCATATTTACTGATTTGATGTGTAAAATATATTTTGAAAACAGATGTGAAGATGTGTAGCCGTATATATTTTGTTTTTTCATTCCATACTTTCTTCCACCATCCCGGTTTTTCTGCATTGCTATCACCCTTCATAAATACCTACGTACTTATTCTACATTTAAACATTGAATAATAAGAACTGATTGCATTTATTGATTAAAATCATTTTAGTGTCTAATTTAACTATTATCTAGGATTACAATACTTTATGACCCTATAAAATTATTTTTTTAATGTGGTCCTATTAAATTGTGAAGCCTTACAAAATTTATTTTTTGAATGTTGGCTTTTGTAATAAGTTTGTCCATGACTGGTTTAAGGTAATATTTACAATCAGGTAGACAGTCTAAGTGGCTGATATGGTTGGAAAATAAAACGAACATATAATCCGTAGTTTGTTGTCGAATCGATTGAAAATTAGGTTTTAATGTTTTAGCGAAAGATCGATATAATTTTATTCGTTCTTATGGATCGATATAAAACTAGTTTTCCATGAATAACGTTTTTGAAGTAACTTTTATAAAACGAAACGGGAAGCAAAATGCAATGTGTTTGCTTTTCTTTTCCCCTCTCATCTACCTGCCGGAAATGCTTTTGCATTACTGGAAGTTAGATGCTGAACGTGACCTTCATAAAAAAAAGGCCCTTCTATTAAACCTCGTTTTTCTGCTGATGTCACAGTGGTTAGTCCTAAGCAGATAAACAAGACGCTTTGACATTCTGACTGTTCGACAAATCGCACAGGTCTTGTGTTTACAAAGGTTACGGATGGATTCAAATAAAGGCGGACAGGTGGTTTTGTTCAACATCTGCTAGTATTCTTGGAAATATTTCACCTGTGAATTGGGGAAGCAAGTTATTTCTTTTCCGATATGCGTCTTTCTTTTCCGATATGCGTCTAGAGAGTGAATGAGCCGAATGCAAATCTGCTGGATTTTCAGACGAATCCAAGCAAGAAAACCTGTTTCAAGTTGAGATAATAAAATCAGGTTGGAATGCCATGCGGCATTTCTTCTGAAGTTCTATCGGCAATATCACGATTGGGTGTGCAGCTTCAAAGGCGAGAAACCTGATAACGGAAGAAACCTACCCTTCAATAGCGACATAAAACAAGCAGACTTAATAAGACTGTTATTGCTTGATGAATGTCTTTGATAAAATTGAAAACATGTAAGAATTCATTCTTAAGATGCGTCCATCCAATTTGCGCGTTTAACAATGAAAATGCTGTTTCAAGCTAACAGCTCTATCAGAAAAGATATTTCGCTCTTTGTAGCCACAGATAGGTTAATTTGGAAGTTAATTTCTAAAAGTCGTCAAACACATGCCAGCATGTAAAACAGACGTAAAACCGATGTGGATGTATGAGCAAGATCTGTCTTGATTCAGCTCAACAGCTCGGTTCTGATTTTACAAAGTTTATTTTCATATATTATGAAGTAAACTACAGAATCACTTGCTTAAGTCTTTAGAAATGTGGCAACATAAGATGTGCGTGTATATATGAGCGTGTATATGTGTGTATGTTTATATGTGCGCGTGTGTTTGTGTATATGCGTGTATATATGTATTTGTATGTGTGTGTGTATATAATATATAATTATTCATCTACAAACTGCTTTGCTTACAATCAGGTAGACAGAGGATCGAACCTACAACCATCGACAGATTTAACAGATTAAACGAGGAATATTGCTGAAACCAACTTATTTGAGAAAAGGAATGTTCCTAGATGGTCTTCAGATAAGCTCAATTTAGTGGGCATTGATTGGCTGTTATCTCTAGTAGATATCTTGAGTAGTTAGTTTCTTGGTAGTCTTATGAGAATGACTGAGAAAAACCTTAATCTAAGATTTCCGTCTACACATATCTGAGCCTATAAGCTAGAGTTAGTGCCAACCATTCGATCGTGAGGCAATTGATTTAGTTAAACGTCTTGGTCGATTTTTTTTCTCTGGGACAGATTATATGTTTGTGTCAGGTTGAGCTTATATGGTGAGACAAATTTCCTTCAACTGCAAGTTTGTTGCTTAGAAAGCAAACATCATTTTGTAATCTTCCAAAGAAAACTCAAAAAATCGTATTGACACATCAGTTTGTGTTAGATCACCAACATTAATTGACACATCAGTTTGTGTTAGATCACCAACATTAATTGACACATCAGTTTGTGTTAGATCACCAACATTAATTGACACATCAGTTTGTGTTAGATCACCAACATTAATTGACACATCAGTTTGTGTTAGATCACCAACATTAATTGACACATCAGTTTGTGTTAGATCACCAACATTAATTGACACATCAGTTTGTGTTAGATCACCAACATTAATTGACACATCAGTTTGTGTTAGATCACCAACATTAATTGACACATCAGTTTGTGTTAGATCACCAACATTAATTGACACATCAGTTTGTGTTAGATCACCAACATTAATTGACACATCAGTTTGTGTTAGATCACCAACATTAATTGACACATCAGTTTGTGTTAGATCACCAACATTAATTGACACAGCAGTTTGTGTTAGATCACCAACATTAATTGACACATCAGTTTGTGTTAGATCACCAACATTAATTGACACATCAGTTTGTGTTAGTACCAGATGAATTCCCATTTGGAAATGCTAGGCACTGTATGTCATCTTTCCATAACTGGCATCGCTTGTGAACTTGATATTGTGAGAAAGCGAGCGTAACCTAATCAGGGTTCATTCTACGCAAAGTATTACCGTTCTACACAAAGTATTACCGTTCTACACAAAGTATTACCATTCTACCAAAGTATTACCGTTCTACACAAAGCATTACCATTATACCAAAGTATTACCGGTTTGTTAATTGTTGTTAAACTGGAGTTGTGGTTTTATTGCGAAGATGATTCGGGGGGGGGGGGGGTTCTGCACTAATTTAATTGAACAACAAAAACTTTGAACTTGCCTGCGTGGAGCACAGGTGTAAACTTCCCAAAATCTCTGTAAGTGTAGATCGCCAACTGTCTACCTGTCACGGTGAATGCAACTAAGACTTATTTTCAACTTTTACTTAACTGGCGGGGGCGGGGGGGCACAGTCCTCTTAAACAATTTCTTCCCAATTTTCACCATCTCAGATCATCACGATGTTGCCTTAACATTCATTAACCATTATCCTTGAGTAGCCTCCAGGCCTTGATAAGCGGTAATTCTATGGTATATGAAAATTAATATTTTATCTTTCTTCCATTTCGAAACCTTTAACAGAATTAAAGTCGGATTTAGGTACTAGTACTTTTTCTGATTGTCCACGTAAACAATTAGATGTTGAAGCGCTTATCCAGTACGACGGCGAGTGAAGCAGACAAGTTTAATTGTAAATTAATTAAATTGGCGAGTGTAAAAACATTCCAACAGTTAAAAAAAGATGAAAAACAAAATAGTCACCAAATAACCGTTACCAAAAGCAATAAAAGTAGATTGTATTAGGATTAAGTAAAAAAAAAAACAAAAAAAAAACAGTTCGTTTTTGTTTTTTTCGCAGAAAGTAAATATTTTGTGAAAAATGAACATACAGTGAATGTTTTTCTTGCTTCATTAATTTTTTTCTATTGATACATTTGATTAAATCAAAACATTAAAAAAGAAAGCTGCGACGAATTTTTTTAATGTAACAAAGTTAATAACATTAATAATACAAAATGTAGTCCTTATGCGACTATTAAGAGAATCGTTTGTTTTTATATCATAATTTATGACGCTAAAACCAACGATATTTTCATTAGATGAAAACGTTCAAAAAAGAAATTGCAGTAACTTTTTTTTCTAATTAAAAAGTAAATGTTATGGTAAGGTTTCCAAAAAAATTAGTCTTTAACCTTAAAAAAATACAAAGAATGAAACTCTTTGATAAAACAAGGATGAAACTTTTAAAGCTGTAACAAACCTTATAATATTAACACCAACATCTAGTTATTAACGATACAAAAAAATGAAAATATGACGATAGTTCTAGAGGAAATTTAATTTTTATTAAACGAAAACCGCGATTTATTATTTATGTAAAAAAAAAAACTAGATGTTGGTGCTATTTATATTATATTCAGAAAAAAAAAACAAAAAAAACGCCGCACCCTTTTCATATTTTCATCCTTGTCGGAAAAATTATAATTTTCTATCCTTGCATTTTCGCGATGTTAAAGATGAATGTGTAGGAGCCTTTTCTAGTCTCACACAAAAACACACGTTCACATCTCGAGCTATATTACTTGTCATATACATACGCGCACACGTCCACACACGCACATATATTCACGTTCGCGTACATACACTCACATTCACGTGTATACACACACACTAACGTACGCACAGATGGACGACGTCACTTCCCTTTCAATGGAAATCCACATATGCGCAAAAGACCACCGGAAACAAGTATAAAAGTAAGAGACAAGCTGTTTCCAGCCTTTTTCCGGACCAGCTCTCGAGCTGAGAGGTTCGACGAACCAGTCGCCTCCCGAAAGGGAGGCGCGTGCTTCACGTCCCCTGCTACTATGTATGAGGCACGAGCTAACAGACAGTATGTAGACTTTATACGTTTTCTATCTCCATGGCATGGATTGCCTTTTTCTCATTCTCTCTCTATACTACAATACACTTTCCTCCTCACCAGCTAACAGCGAGAGACGCACACCAAACTGGATTGACTTTCTCTCTTTCTCTCTCTACAACAATAGACTTTCTCCTTCTCACCAGTTAACAGCGAGAGACGAACGCGGACATGAGCACGTGTTGTACCCTTTTCTTTCATTTGTTTCTTCACGAAATAAATCCTAGTTCGTTTAATTCAGGTAAACGCGTTGTTCGTTCCTTCCTCAAAGCAATTCATTTTTCCTTTCCCAATTCAAATCATTTTCCCTATTTTGTACGACTGGTGGATGTATAATATATCCACTAGTCCACTAGAAATGTTTAAAAAACCTTAACATCTACTTTTTAATTAAAAAAGACAAAGTAATCGTAAAAAATGTAGAAAAAGGTTGCCGCGGCTTCTTTTTTAAATGTTTTATCTAATAAAAATTCTAATAAAAATATCTTGGTTTCATGTTGGTTGGTTGGTTGTTTTTGTTTTACGGCATATCAACCCTTTTCGGGTTATTTAATGCCGAATCCAAAGATTTTAAAGAAAAATTTTTTAATAGAATATATTTGTTGTTTTCAAAGCAGTTTCTACTTAACCCATAGTTGGGACCCTAATAGGTACTACCACTCCGGGTCAGAGTGGACCTGGGAGCAATGGTAATTAAAGGATGGCTCCACACTCCCCAAAGCCCGCAAGCTGGGGCCTCACCATCGGATATAGTTTAAGGTCATATCCAGGACACCCATTGAGGGACTTTTACCCTTTGCATGGGGGCATTCGGCGTATCCTAATCCCCCACCGACAGGGCCGCTTGGTTTCATGAGAAGAAAAAAATGAACGAGTCTCTTAGTAAAAGAGAATTGTCTCCTCCAGCACAATGATAAATTTTAAAACAGCGCCCTTATCTCTATAATATAAAAGTCACTGTGTGTGTGTGTACGTGCGAGTTCCTTCCTCATAGGTTCCGAAATGGCTGAGCCTATCTTTTGCAAAGTTCACACAAAAGTGATTTATATGTCTGGCAGTGTTCTTAGATATGTTTTGTACAGAAATTCACCCGATAAGTATCGAAAATCGAAAAAAAAACGATCATAAATATAGTATCTCTTCTCTTATAGATGAAAAAAATGGGAGAAGGTTCCTATGTAGAGAAAGACTAATAACTGTGCCAAGTTTCGTTGCTCTACTGCTATGAGAAGTGGGTCAGAGGCATTACTTATTGCACGCCCCCCCCCTATGGCCAGAACAAAGAGCCTTACAAAAGACCTGCTATTTGGTACAATCTTTGACAAAAGAGAACGTGGAAGACCAAAAACAAGAATGTCAGACAACGTGAAGGACATCGCGGACATCAGCATGGCTAAGTTGTTCAGAGTCAATGACGTGAAGAGTGCTACGACTAGTCAATAATGCCAATTTCGTGTGAGAGAGAGAAAGAGAGACGATAGCACAACAATCGAATAGTTGTGAATATAATCAAGAAAAGGACTACCGTTTGAAACGCGCAAATATTTTACATAAATGATGCATTACTCTTTATGCGAAAACGTACTTTTCGGATATTTGTATGTTGTTAGTCCATTAGATGACGATGTTCAAGGATTCTGCTTAAAAAGGCCAAAGAGTGCTCGTACGAAAGAATATGATTTCAACTATTAGAATTTTGGAACAACAAACTTTACAGTGAGCATCTAAATTATACTTTATATACTTTTGAATTGAAAGCCATGTTTAATTTCAGAAGAGTTTACAATGGGTAGCTACTCTGTACAAATCCTGGAGATGAGGAGTTTTCGGTGGGAGGTTGTTCTGTCTAAGTCTCGGACTTTATAATTTTGCAGGCAAAGAGCAAAAGATATTTCTCGTGTTAACAGGAAAAAAGTGGCAAGAGGAATGGAACAAATGCACTGCAAACAAATTGCACGAACACCAACCAATAATTAAAAACGAAAAACAAAAATTTTTAAGGGGAGAAGAGGTTGTACTAAATCGAATACGAATTGGACATACAAAATTAATTAATTCCTACCTAATCAAAGTGGAGGAAACACAAAATTGCACACTCTGCAACCAACAACTAACAATTAAACATATACTGATGGAATGTAGAAAACACAAACACACTTGGAAGAAATATTTTAAAACAACAAACATTACAAAAGTGTTCCAAGAAGTGGAGCCCCAACAAATCATAAACTATTTAAAAGAAACAAATGTATTCAAACTCCTATAAAATAAACAAGTAAAATTCATTTTAGAAAAATAAACCCCTTACAACTAAAACAATTTTTCGGAAAACCTAAAGCATCTTGCTTCAAAAAATAAGCTTTTCAAGAAACTTAAAATATTTTTACAAGAAACTGAAAACCTATTATATCAACAAAACTTTTTTGGCATTAAACAACCCTTAGAGGTTGAAATGCCATAAACAAATACACTCACTCACTCACTCACTCACTCGTAGAGATATAAATCATTGCACATGCAACATTTCAGCTAGATCAGACAACTGGAAGTGAGTCAGGGGCATTACTTATTGCACGCCCCTCGTATGTCCCAAAAATCGCAATTTCCTGTCATTTATATTGTCTAGCAGTTTTCGCCATTGTCCAATCTTCTCCTAAACCCATTCATTCATACGTTAGTTCACCCAGCTTACATGAAGAAGTCTACGGTGGCACCACAATTCAAAAGCATTTTTCTCTTGTCGACTTGTGTTCCGTGTGTTGCTATTGAGGATACCAAAGCTTGCAGGGGTCATTTCTTTATACGCTACGAAATGGATCTATCTTTCTAGATATTGTTTAGCGTAATCATTGCTGTCTTTGCCATTGTAATATGTTGTCTAACTCCTTTAGTGTCATCTACTTTATTTGTGAAAACTGCACCCAGGTGTATATAATTTTAATTATTAGAATTCTTTGACATGAGTTATTTGTATATTTTATTTATTTATTTACTGACAGTTATCTTCATCTTTATAGCTGTTGTTTCCCGACGTTTCGGCCATCTCTTCCTCTAGCCTTCGTTAGGTGGTTAGGAATGCTGAATCTCTTAACTGTATCTTCAGTAATTACTGCCTTCCATAGTTGTTGTCGTCTCACCATGTTTTGGCCAACTAACAATATGAATGATCAGTTAAATGATGAAGAATATTATGAAAGGATTGAAAGTGGTGAATGGAACAAACATAATTAGATTACATATCGTGTTGTCACTTATCGGAGGGACCATTTAGGAGTTGCCAACAGTCGGGGGTTTTTGAGGAATGAACTGCATTAGAACTTGGAACATCCAAGTCGTCAGTTTGTATCGTTAATCACTTGACTACCGTCACCTTCCAGATTGGTGATGCTAACTGTTGACGTTAAATTAAATGATTAACATGTCGTAGTCTACAAAGAAGCAATTCTGTGTTAATGTCTTTCACAGATCGAAAATTCTTTAAAAGAAACGTTGTTCATAAAAATTCAATTTGATGACTGGAACACGAAAGTTGAAAGCAAGGTTCTTTGCGGCTGTGGTAACGAGACGAGTTCATGATTGTCTTAGAAAGAACTAAAGTTTGAAACTATTTAATATCAGGCAGTACCGACTATGATAAAATGCACCGAAAGAGATATCTCACTGCTGATGCAATCTTTATCTATATAAGAGACAGGTACGTCCAAGGATGGAGTACTGTTGCCACGTCTGAGCAGGAGCTGCTAGAAAGGACTTATCCTGCCTTGATAGAGTTCAAAATAGACTTCGTAGCCTTGTAGAAGATTCATTTCTCTTCCCTGCAATCTCTTTCTCACAGAAGAGATGTTGCGAGTTTGTCTCTGCTTTATCGTTAATTTCATGGCAAGTGCTTGACTGAGCTTTAATCTATGCCCCCCTCGCCAAACTTTCACAAGAAACACCCGTCTAGCAGAAAACACTATCAATAATTCCCCCACTCTTTATCTGTGCCTAGACCTAAACGTAGATTCCATGAACAAAGATTCTTTCTTTAGAACTACATGATTATGGAATTGTCTTCCGTTTTCATGTTTTCCAGCTGACTACAATATGGTTGTCTTCAAGTCTAACGTAAATAAGTGAGCCGTTCCATATAAGTTAACAAATTTACCGAATTTCCATTACTAACGAGTACTATATTGTCCAAATGTCTCCTGTACACTCTTTAACCCTTATCCTTAAGTGGCCTATTGGCCTTGATAAGTGGTGATGCCTATATAAAAAAAATTTAACGACTGAAAATTTGTGAACATAAAAGAATAAATTCGGAAAATGTAAATAGTAATTCGTGTTGAGTATATTTTACGCAGAATAATGAATTTTGAATTAATTTTATTTATTGCGGACTATTATCCTCATCTTTCTTAGTTGTTTCACGACGTTTCAGCCAACTATTTCTCTGGTCTTCGTCGGGTAGTAACCGCGACGGGATAGGAACTCCGAATCTCCTAACTACATTCTCAGCAATTACTGCCATCCATAGTTGTTGTCGTCTCACCACGTTTTGGCCAAGTAAGCCTCTGGCCGGCTTTGGGTAGGATTGAAACCGCTATCTTCAGACAGTTCTCACCTGGAAACCGTAGAAATTCAACGTCTCTATCTACTACGCCACTGACCACCTGACAAAGGCCAAAGGAATAGTTGGCCAAAACGTCGTGAAACAACAACTAAGAAAGATGAGGATAATAGTCCGCAATAAATGAATTAATAAATAATACTCATCTTAATGAATTCTAATTAAATAATGTATATGAATTTTGTATTGTTTTGATTATTTTCATCTTATTAGCAAAACGTTTTGGCCGATGTAATCTCCGAATCTCATGTATATCTTGTCGCACTTGTGAATGTATAATGATCTATAGTGACAAATAGTAAGATTATAGATCCAAAGCAAAAAAAGGTTTGACAATACTAAAATTGCTCTAGAACTCTACGCATGGATCGGTGACGTAACAGATAAAGTTCTGAAGCATATTGAGTTGTAAAGCGGGCTTGGATAAACATTCAGACTTTGTGAATACAAATTATTTCCACCAGTTTTTTTACATAACTTGCTGCATTATCAAATTTTTTTCGAAATAAATTTGATTTGATTGTATACATGATAAATATGCAAGAATACAATTGCGAATTGAGACGTATACCCGGTCATGGCTGGCGAAACGAGAGCATGCTACCCTCGCGGATTGAGTAAATGGTTCGGTTGAAATTTTGTGCAGATGCCCGTCCGACAGAAAGATTCTCGATTTCAACAGGATACACCTGAAGGTCAGAGGTCACATCGGCCAAAACGATGCGTGAATAACTGAAGATGAAAACAGTAGTTCGAGTTATCCAAACAATAAAAACAAATAAATCCTCATCGCAAAAATTCACGTTTGTATTCAGATTGTCACTGAAATTTAACTTTACTTTGAGCCAAAATCTACACTTGTACAAAGTTTTGTCTAGATCTAATCCATCGTTTGTGTGCAAGCTTGTTTACAAACTAACTAAACAATAAGTATGGTGGTATAGACTGCCTCCACGCCTAGAACCACTGGAAAGGATTAGATAGAAAAGTGACTGACGATATAAAAGACCGACTGACCCGTTGTGCTACGCCATGACGGTTGTTTGTTAATTTTCTGGGTGACTGGACAGCGATGAAAAATCGGCCAAGGAGAGGCGGGATATAGCCAGCTCGGGGAGTAAGTTGCGATGTTATCGGTTGTCTCTCGTTTCCGGTGCAAAGTAGATATATTTTGGAACCGCCATTTTGTGAGATGTCCGAAAAGATTGATGAGAGAAGGATCTCAGCATGCCACAAATAAGATTGTCACTTGGGTCGACACAATTGGATGACGATCAACCGATGACGTTTGATTTCCTGGCCAAAACGATACACACACACGCACATATTCAAATATATTTATTTACATATATTTATATTTTAAATATATTTATTTACACACACACACACACACATATATATATATATATATATATATATATATATATATATATTTAAATGTTTATTTACATATGTTTTCAGATAAATGTTACATATATATATTTCAGATAAATAGGTTTATTTAAAAAGATATATACGGCATAATCACGTTTGGAACACTGGTTCTTGTCAGACCACCGAAGTTAAGTAACGATGAGCCTGGCTAGTACCAGACGGGTGACCATTTTGGACTTCCAGATGCTGTATGTACTCTCCGCTTATCTCTGCATTGTTTCCAGTCGTCCTGAGTACTCCTTGCCACTGGACCCAAACAGTGTTGATTCAGGAGGGGTGTGGTTGGGATTGTGCAACTCTTGCAGCACAATTACACGCGCGGCTGCCCTTACAAGAGGTATCCTTTGTCTTTCGAGACTGAACAGAGACACTGCTGTTTACTTACATATATATTCTTCAAATAAATGTTTTATATATATGTTTATTTACTTATATTTTTTAATGTTTATTTACATTTTTACACTAATAATGTACCATATTATGATTTTTCACTTGTAATAAATAAATTAAAATATGGAAAAGAACATGAATAAAGGAATGTCATTGGACATATTAAAAAATATATATCAATAAACATTTATTTTAATAATAAATATGTAAATAAATATGTTTAACTAGTCAAGTGTGCACACGCCAATAAAATATAGGATCTAGAACTTTCTATACAATTGTCAGTTTGAAGATAGGAAAAAAACAGACTGAGCCAAGATGTTTACAATATATATCACGAAAATACGACGCTTTTGTTTTACAATTGTGTCAATAAAAATGGACAAATTTTGATTGAAAATGAATCTAAAGGCATGAAGTAACCAACTTGGTTGAATCTTCTATAACAAAAACAACGAAGCTCTGGTTCTGTTACGCCATGCTGATTGCAGACTATTTTCATCACCAGCAACTATATGGCAACACCAAGGTTCCAAGAGCACCTGAACAAGATTGACTAGTTACAATAAAGACCTATCATTATGTGGAAAACATTTAAGATATTCCCTACTTAAGTGCATAAAAAAATTTTCTCGAAAGTATTACTACTGGATCCTCGTTGGATTGCACTTTCAACGTACAACTATGGCATATACGTGTGACGTGGTCCCTGGCCTTGGGAGAAACCTTTTAAACGACAATAGCATAATTGGGTATTGCCAAGAATCACACCGACAATTAATATATAGATATTGCCTATAAAGTTATTCTTCAGCGAAGGAAGAAATTCAATGTATACAGTTACGCATGCATATTAAAATGGAAATAAGAGAAATATTGAGGCCACAAGTTAGCAAGTGCTAACTTAACATGAACAGTGCATTGTCGATGAAAAATTAAATAAAACTTGTTTTACAAAACGATTAAAATCAATTTTAGCCAGAAGTGTTAATTTTGGAAAACTTTATGCAACTAATGTTTTGGAGTAGGAAAATGTTTCGTTCGTCAAAGTTTAAAAGATTTGACCTTTGCGGTCTCTAGCAAACTATTCAGCCAATTTAGGGTCTAAACATTTGAAAGTTAACATAAAGGGTATTCAGACATGCAGCAAGCGTTTTAATCAGTTTGGGCGCGAAAATTTAGCTGCCATAAGGTCAAAGTTTACAGAGTTGACCTTTGCAGACTCTACCAAACTCCTCCGCCAATTTTGTGTCTAAACACTTGAAATTTTAGATGTAGGTTACCTAGATATGAGTCAAACTGTTTAACATATATGTATGCACATAAAGTTGTGAACAATACATAGGGCTCGAGAAAAGCCGGGCTGAACTTCTAATAAATAATTAAATCTCGGCGTTCAGCGATGAAAATCCTATTTAAAGCTGAAGCGGAACCATCTCTTACAGATGTGTGCAGGCATCTAAAAATAAAATAAACCTGAATGAACGGAAATAAAATGATTACCTCCCTTTTCTGTCACTTTTAATAACAAACAAAAAACTGGATCGTTTTTTCGCCGCAGGATATCAAATATTTATTTATAAGATAAATGAAATATGTGCACCTGTAGCCAGGCACACTGTCAGGCCGCCTGGTACAAGTTACTATTCAGTCTTGCTGCTTCGATAAAATTTTGTGTGTTTCGAGTCAAAAGAGTGAGTTTTAAGTTTCTTGATCTTCATTAAAACCGGATTTCAAAACCTCAGAAATTAATGTAACACGCGTAACTATCGATCAAAAACAGAAAGTAGTTGAGTGAATCGAACCAAAAATCGCAGGTGTTCGATTTATTTTCACAACCAAGTAGAAAGTGAACTTTTCGTTTTCTTTCAGCAGCCTCCTAACTCTCGCTTCTCTTATTTTTTTCCTTTAGTTCTCACATTCCATGAGCGATGTTTCTGGCAGTGGCTCTTTTCTCGATTGGAATCTATCTGACGCTTATCGTTGGCTGGTTTTTATCCTTAAAGTAGTATTTTTTACTTTCTTACATCAAGTGGCTTCATGCCTTGTCTGAGGCGATTTCCATAAGAAAAGAATACCCCCAAAAGTATGGTTCACTGTAAAACAAGCAAACAGAACCAACAAATACTTGTCTGGCTACAACAACTTCCTTCACACCATATCGATGCCTTAAACAAAACGAAAATTCCATGAGCAGAGTTTTTCCCTAGAACTGTCCGTTTGTGGAACGCAATATCGTGTGCCTGCTTCTCGACTGACTACAACATGGTCGTCTTCAAATCTAATTTGAATATATTCCTACTGCGCCGTCCTCTATAATAAAGCATGCCCTATCCAAGTTCCACTATAAGTGGTCATGTTGCCTCGCCATCTATCCAACACTTAACCCATATACTAGAGTGGCCTCCAAGCCTTGATTAAGTGGTGACCTCCCAAATAAAAAAATTACTCGCTCCTAAAGATGTTTCCATGGAAACATCCAATTGAAGGGAGAGTTTATCTTAAATAAGATGAAGAGAAAAAATTCTGTCAACTTGTTTGATGCCATTTTCGTCCTTCAGAAACGAAAGGTGTCTTCTGGTCTTGTGAAAATGGGATTGACCCAACTATATTATTAGTGTTTGAGTGGCTTTTGAAGTAGGAGTTGAGTTTTCCTCTTGATCATCGACTAAACACTCAAACTTTATCGCACTTTAGATTTAATTAAGAAATAAACTTTAAAATCAAGAAAACTTGCTTAAATGTTTACAAAATCTTTCAGAACTTACTCGTAAAACTAGTACACGCAAATAACCTTGATGTTGTGTGTTACAATCGTCGCGGCCAGATGACCCTGAGACGTTTTTATGGAAATCGAAATTCACGTCAGCAATCAAACCAACAGCAGATACACGGCCTGTTCTGAGTGAACTCTAGTCCGGATTAGTTCTAGGATTATCATCTCTTATTGGGGAGGTGTTTATTTCCGATTGCTCAGGGCTCTCTTATAAGAACGTATTTATTAATCGCTATTTTGCAGAACAAGAATGCATCTTCTAAAACGCTAACCAGCTCTCGTCTTTATTTATTTATTTTTTTAGCCTATTGCCACATTTTTTTTTTTTTACTAGGATCAAAGAAAAATTAATTAATCGGACAGTGTTTTCCCAATCTCTTCTGAACCATACCAATAATAGTGATGTCGTGAGGAACCCTTACATAAGAAAATATTTTACAACCTTATTAATTTCTTTCATAATGCAAGTAATATATTTTTTCATAATTAATTTGTTTTTAAAAACTGTCTTTCTCAAATTAATTGACAATTTTGAAAAATTAAACTCCACATATTTTTCTGACAACTAGTTCAAACATATGGATCCTTTTTACAGTTTATTTACAATTACGTGTATGTATATATATATATATATATATATATATATATATATATATATATATATATATATATAAGTTTAAAATAAAACCTTTAAAAAATGTACTTAGACATATGTACAGAGGCATAATAATCCCTGCCTAATTATCAATATATCTTGAACGAACCTCGGGGTTCCGTGGAAACCTTGTTGGGAAACCCTAGCATAGAGATTGTCCTGGTGGTAACAGATCCTTTTTGTCGTGATGAGGTATAGTCCAGCTCAGTCCGACGGGATTTCACCCTCTCGGATATATGGTTCTTTCTTTAGCTGGAAGCTATTGATGATCGCCTGAGGTACCCTTATCGGAGAATGCTGATAAAACTATTCTCTGCTGTTCTTGTACAAGTTAAAGTACCACTTCGATGGTGCTGGCTTTTTCTACCATTCGGCCTTCTGTTACATCTTTCTTCAGCAGGAAGCAAATAAATTCACAGCCATAAACGAGAGTACTAATTATTCTTTCTTCTGTGATTGTCTCCATAATATTTAGCCCTCTCTGCAGTGGCACTTATCTTCTTCATATTTGATGGGCAACATGGCTAGAGTTGAATGAATAATTACAAATATATATATATATAGTGTGTGTGTGTGTGTGTGTGTGTGTGTGTGTGTGTGTGTGTGTGTGTGTGTGTGTGTGTGTCAACGTTAAGTACTTGTGCAGAATAGGGATCTCGTTATTATCGGCATATTCCGGCCAGGTTGTGTAAACCGCCAAAAGGTGATGTGATGCTTATCCAATTAAACCGCATGAGCTGAGAATTGGCAAACAGTATCTTTTGTATATCAATTTTTTTTATATATATTTTTTTATTCATAAAATTATTAGGTGAAAGTACAGAATAATTAAACCTCATCCTAATGTTAAAAATAGATTTCTAAATAATTACGTAATTATTTCAGCACGGTCCGTAAACTGCAATAAGTCTCCTTATGATGACTGTTTTCGATTATAATTACGTTTATTTCCTTAATTTTTAACTATTTCCTGGCGTTTTAAACATTGACCACTGTTTCCACTAAAAAAAAACACGAAGTTTTCGTTCCGCGTTTTCCGACGGTATATGTAACCTACTCGGAAACCCAACTATAACGCGATCCCTATTCTGCATAAATACTCAACGTAAAATTCTACAAAGCATCATTTCCGATCGTGTCGGCTGTTTGCGTCATAATCCTTTAGAATCTTTCAAATAACCGTGTCCTTATCTAAGTGTTTTTTTTCGGAAGGTTAGTGGGATTGCCCAACGCAATATTGTATTATAATTATAAGTCATGTGTGGCAACTTACTTGCATCAATGCTTCCAAACAACTTTTTAATTATTTTATGTAGTTACTTTAGAAAAGGCAGAGTATTGTTTTGAAACAACGCTGCAGCTAATACTTCGATCGACTACTGTTGATGTTAACGTTCGCTTGAATATATAAACAAAACAAATTCGCTTTGCATTACACAGATAGATTTTTAAAAATTAAACTAACATTCTTGTACCTTTTCGAGCAGAAAATTTTGATCTTGCTTGACGCTATATTAATATTTCTTTTTTCTTCTTTTTCCATGTCATTCTGACGCCATGTCTTTGATAAAGTTCCAGATTTAAAAAATAGGTATTATGTTTTTCTAAATATATATTTTACAAATTATAATTTTACTAGCTGAACCTCCAGCGTTGCCCGATCGTACAGTACGCTTACACATTATTTAATTTATGCAGATTGCGTATGTATTATTATGGAATCAATCCTTTATTGAATATTATATATTACGAGGAATAATTTGCTCGGTGAACCAATTCGAAAAAAAAATAAATAAATAAATAAAAAATAATGATGATAATGTCGTTCATCAAATTCCGTTTGTGTTTATTTACAATATCACGTCAGCTGATATTTGGGCTTGACGATCTTAGAAATAGTCTTTTTTTTTTATATGTAAAAAAAGAAATTCTACATCGGAATATTTTACGTTACACCGGCCAAGGTTACACGATGTAACGTAAAATATTCCCCCGTTCTTTTTATCTATAAGAGAAGAAAGACTATTTTTAAGATTGGATTTTTCGATTTTCGATATTTATCGGATGGATTTCTGTACAAAACATATCTAAGAGCACTGCCAACAATATAAATTACCATTGTGTGAAATTTGCAAAAAACACTAAACCGTTTCGGAACCTATGAGGAAGGAACTCTCTCTCACACACACACACACACACACACACACACACAAAGTGACATTTACTTAATAGAGATAGATTTTCTAGAACAAATATTAATCCCATGCCGGGAGATCATAATAGTTAAACATTTTCTTCAGAATTATAAGGGCCGAGGTATTATCGAAATTGTGGCATATTTACCGTGCAATTTGTACAGTTTCTTACATCTTCTGCTAAAATTACCGTTTAAATAGAATTTCCAACAGAAAGTGACATTATAGTTTATGCGGGTAAATAAAAACTAAGCTGATTGGAAATGAACCAAACCAGATAGAGTATTCATTTTTAACGATCATCAAATCACTCTAGGCTCAAAATGAGACTGCAAGTATTTAGAAGATTTAATAATGTTCAATCTTTAACAGCTGAACATCAGAATTCGGGTTACCTGAATTGAAGCGCTTATGCACTTATACACTTGTAGGTCCACTTATCGTACTATTTTAAACTCGGATAACGAAGTTAAATAATCCAATGTGACGCTCTTGCATTTCTGATGCGCTTAAAAAAATATGACACGCTGACTTATGAAAATATAACAATATGCCTTTGTTGTCGATGACTGTAATTATTGTTAGGGTGGAGATGAACGTACAGAAATTCGACGGGTTGATTCTTTTCGCGTTAAAATCGTTAACCAACCTCGATATCGATTTCGAATTGTTATTATATAATCATTTGTGACAACCTCAAACGGTGCCTTGGGACGACATTTTCACTGTAGCCACACTCCAAAGACCTTTTATTCGGCGATGATCGTTTCACTGAATTGACCTGACTTTGGTTCGACTTGATTACACCTGTGTATACCTTTTGCTGAAAATAATCTTTCAAACATTTAACATTTAACTTTTATCTTTTTGACAATAAATCATGTTTGTTGTTTCTTCCCATGCATGTGCCTAGTATTAGGTTCATTATTTATTATTCAAATGATCTCTTTTGACATCCGATAATTATTTTTATGCTCTTTCTTGCATATCGTCGCCAAGTGTACCTCTCGTCAAAATGATTTCTATGTATACATGGTCTGCATATTTAAATGATTATGACGATTTTTGTTTTATACTCTTAAAGGATTCGTAACTTCCCCAATTATTTAGTTTTATTGGCATTGTTAATAGTTTAATAAAATACCTACTCCAGGTACAAGTGGCTCAAGGACGCTACATAAGAACGGTTCATTGGGATAGAAAAAATGATCAGAAAGACAAGCGGTTGCAATATTTGCAGTGTATCATGTGATTATCACTAAATTATTTCAATTCTATATTTATTGCGATCCAAAATATTAAGCAGAACCGAAATGGAGTAAATAATTTTTTTTTTTTTCGAAAACACATAAAATCCGTAAAATAAACTCCTTCCCAAACTTGTTCTCCAACTCCTCCTCCCACTTCTTCTTCATACATATTTTTGGTGCTACCAGATCAGGCTGTCTGAAGATATTAGCTTCCTGAGATGGAATACACCTGACATTGATGTTTTTTGTTGTTCTACTTCCTTTTGCAAAAGCAAAAACAAACTTTTCTTTTCATCTTTTTTCTTATTTCACCTTTCTCTTTCTATGATCATCCACTCCCTGACTGGTTTCATAACTTAAAATATACCGAACATTAATATTGTAACCCTTTTTCCTCTCCCATTGCAAAACTCATTCATGTTCTGCAGGGCAGGAAACAAAAACGTTAAAGTCCACTATAAAACAAATAAGCCAAACACTAGCGAATAAATATACAAAAAGCTTAAGGAATAAACACCTCCTACAAAATAACTGGATGCAGCATGAATACTATTTCCAAAATAACTGGATTCGTTATTAAATAATGCTAAAAAGCTCGGTATGCCGTAAAACAAAACAACCAAACCAAACTCTACAAATAAATATTTGAAGATATAAATAACTTTAAGCATAAACACTGTTTCCAAAATAACTGTATTCGGTATTAAATAGCTCGAAAAGGGTTGGTTATATCGTAAAACAACTAAACCAAATCATACATGTTTAGCCCCTCTCATTTTGTTTTCGTAGTCTTTCACCGCGTCTCATCTGCCTCTCGCCTTCTTGTGCTAATCTCTGTATCATTACAATAGGGTCAGTTTTTCAGTTGCAACTCATCCCAGTTCCTCCTTCATATCAAGCATGACACAAAAGGAACGTACTAATCTGTCTGATAATTCTGCCATTTTTGCTATCTTTATAGCGTGTCATTATTATTACCTATCTAAGGGCGAATACTTAGGACTCTTTAGTCAGTAATAATTAGCATACTCTATTTTTAATGTTTTTATCATAAACATGCGCTAGGCTGCGTGTTTTAGTGGTTGCAGATGAATAGCGGATATTGCATGATGCTTGACCAAAAGAAAAAGGAGGATGGGCGCACAGAATTGAAAATATCTCTTGCTGAGATCTGGCCACATAAGAGATTGTTTTCTTTTAAATATAAGTTTCTCATTAAACGATAAATCACATTGAGACCAACCTATGCAAGAAAAGTAATGTTCAAGATTATCTGAAGATAAGTCCTTTTGTTTAGCAGTTATCTATAGTGGATATCTCGAATAGTCGATTTCTGAGGGTGTCGAATGGTGACCAGTGGTAAAGGTCAGCATCTAAGATTTCCGGACAAAGGTGAATGAATTGTAGGAGATTGGAAGGGGAAGTAGTCAGGACCGACCCTCCAGGAATGAGATGGAGAGAGTTGGAAGTTCAAGTAAGATGAGCCATTAGTGTTCTTAGCTGAAGGACAGTGTTAATGTGATATTTTGGTTGAATCGGGAAAAACTCTCATTTACGAAAAGGGTATCACTTGTAACCTCTCCCCCCCCCCAAAAAAAAATTAAGCATCTGTTACTTGTTTATAAACTGGACGTGTTTTTGTTTGGAGGAGGACTTCCTTTTTGCAGCGCCAATCGGATCGAAACTGGCACAACGAGTGGGCAAATAGCAGCATATTTAATAAACGAAAAGTGCATATTTATACCATGTTATGCACTTTTTGTGGCTGTCATCGTCATAAAGAAGGGAAGAGAGAAGAAAAAATATCACGCGCGGAAATACAGTCCCGAACAATTTCGTCCACACGAATCCGAACACGTCCGTTGATCCGACACGTCACGATCCCGAACAACACCGTCGATTCTAATCCGAACACTAGGTGCGTCCGAAACTTCGTGAAAAATATTGAATAATTTGACCCCCTGTCTTTTCAAGCTTATAACTACACGAAAACTGTAATTCAACCGCTATTTTTTTTCAAGGCAAGGACCAAGGTTTCATTTAAAAAAAAAATGTTTTAAACTTCGGACTTTGCAGGTAAATTTCCAAAAAACTGTTCTTTTTTGTTTGTTTTAAATTTGAATATATTATTTATTGATCTTTTATCTTCAATTTGTGATATATAAAACTTTGGTGAGTAAATTAATTATTTACTTTTTAATAGACATTTCAAAATAGGGGGCGTGAATAAAAAAAAAAACGTTTGTCTAAAATATTATATTCGGTTTATTGGAAAGAGCATAAAATTTCACATTGACCCTGAAAATATCGTAAAAATAGAATCAATAGAAAAATTCGGATAGACTTTTAAAGTTTAAAAATTGAAAAATATTGAACTCGTAAAATTCAATTAATTTCATTACTGTTTTTTTTAAATAAAAAATACTATTTCTATTACTTTTTATACAACTTGAATAGCTTATTTTAGAAGTATAATCTATAAAGAAAATAAACAACCCACTTTTAAAAGAGAAATTACGAGTTTTTTTTTTTATTTTATTCGCAGTTTCATGTTAGAGGTGTCAAAAATTCCTACAAAAATTCTGATACACCTACCCGAACACTTCCGACGATTCGATATGATTCGATCCCGAATGACTCTGTCAATTCGAACCCGAACACCCTCCAACGACTCGACACGACACGACACGACCTCGAAAAACTTCGTCAATTCTAACCCGAGTACCTCCAACGACTCGACTCGACACGATCCCGAAGAACTCCGTTAATTCAGACCCGAATACCGACGACTCGACACGATCCCAAACGCAATGACTCAACACCACACGTTACCAGAGCAACCTTGGCAAGTTACTTGCCGAATACAGTTATCGGTTTTTTTTATAGCCTTAGACGAACTCATTTTCGCCGTAAGTAGGTGCGACTTAAACATTGGCATACAATTCTTGAGCGCTTCCGCGCATGCACGGCACACCTATTTCTCAGGACCTTACAAGATCTTTAATTTTGAAATAACAATCAGTTGTTAACAGAATTTCAGATACATTCTAGCCATCTTGTGTAATAAATCAACTGTTTACTTTTCATATGGTGTTCTAACTAACACAATAAATGTTGTATAGCAACAAAGGTGAAACCAAAATCTCTTCTATTTATGTAGTGGCTCCGGTGATGCTTGAATATGGGATCGCACTCAGTTTACGAATAGAGAAACGTCTTTCTTATACGGTTATATAATCTGAAAATGTTGCGCTGAATCCTATAATTCCTCTGTCTACGCATTTCTTTTCTTTTTTATCTTCAACCAATTTCCTCACCAACACGCATTTAAACATGATTCGGCAAACATCATGGATTAATTGTGAGATGAAAGGTCGAATTAATGTTTTCTCTGAGCCAATATGAAATTTAATAATAAGTAATTAAATATCGTTATGTTATTTTTATTGATTCGGCAAAATCAATAATCATATGCGATATTCTTTAATAATGGGTGCCGGAAAATCAGTAGCTTTTGCCACGGAATAGTCGAATATTTCTCGGATATTTAAGTAAGACAAAAATCTTGCTAAAACAACAAAAATATATATCAGCAATAAACATCATTTTAGCTGACATTTTGTTTGCAATATTTTTTTTTTTTTTTATTACATTTTCACCCCAAACAAGGCAAATTGCCACTTTGGTGTAGGGGGCTACTATCAGGGGCAACAGCTACTGGGGTACTATGTAGGGATTTGGGCAGCAAGGTGTCGGTTCACGTTACACTTTAACTTCTGCACGTCAGTACTGTTGGGGAAGCAGGGACCTGGGATGGAATTCCAGAGTCTAGCGGTTCTGGGGAAGAAACTATTGGAGTAAAAAGATCTTTTACATCTAGGGATCTCTACAGTGTGGGGGTGGGATTTAGTAGCCTGTCGGGTTTGTCAAGGGTGCACACGTCGTGGGGGCACAAGTGATTGCAGTTCGTCAGAGTATTCACCACTAAAATACTTGTAGAAAAGGCAGAGGGATGCAACACTTCGTCGATGGGACAGAGGCTGAAGCTTAGATGCCAGTTCAGGACCTATCAGGTTTGCGACTCTCTTTTGAACCTTGTCAAGGAGCGAGAGACTAGTAGCAGATGCACCAGCCCAGATGTGGCAGCAATACTCCATACATGGGCGAATGGTGGCCTTATAGAGGTACAGGATACTTTCGGGTGTTAGTAGATTTCTAGCACGGTAGAGAGAGCCCACCTTTCTTGCAGCGGCCCTGGCAATGCCTTCAATGTAATTGTTCCAACTCATGTTTCCTGTGAACGTTAGGCCAAGGAGTTTGAAAGATGGACTCTCAGATAAAGAGTCGTTGGCCATTGCTATGGGTGGTAGAGAGGGGGTTTCTTGTAATTATTGAATAAAACTAGTTTAGTCTTGGCAGCATTGAACGCGACCAACCACTTTTGTCCCCATTCCACTACAGATTGGAGGTCTTCCTCTAGTGTTTCTGCCATTTCTTTAGAAATGTGTTCATTCGTCTTCCTGTCGTGCCTGCCATAGAGTGTAGTGTCATCAGCATATATACCCATCTCTTTTTTTTTTTTTTTTTTTTTATTTTTTTTTTATTCAATTTTCACCCCAAACAAGGCACAGTGCCACTTTGAAGCAGGGGGCTACTATTAGGGAATTAATTAGCGGGGTCATTATGAAGGGAGAAGAGTAGAAAGATGTTTGTTAACATTACACTTGAACTTCTGCATATCATTGCAGTTGGGAAAGCAGAATCCCGGAAGGGAGTTCCAAAGACCCGCAGTTCTGGGGAAGAAACTATTGGAGTAAAAGGCTTTCTTGCACCTAGGGATCTCCACTGTAAAGGGATGAGACTTAGTAGCTTGTCGGGTTTGTCGGGGGTAGTTACGTCGGGGAGGTACAAGTGTTTGCAGTTCGTCAGAGCATTCACCATTAAAGTATTTGTAGAACAGGCAGAGGGATGCAACATCTCGTCGATGGGACAGAGGTTGAAGCCCAGATGACAGTTCAGGACCTATCAGGTTTGCGACTCTTTTTTGAACCCTGTCCAGGAGCGAGAGACAAGCAGCAGATGCACCAGCCCAGATGTGACAACAGTACTCCATACATGGGCGAATGGTTGCATTATAGAGGTATAGGATACTGGCAGGCGTAAGTAGTTTTCTAGCACGGTAGAGGGAGCCAACCTTCCTTGCAGCAGCCTTGGCAATGCTCTCAATGTATCTATTCCAGTTCATATTCCCTGTAAACGTTAGGCCGAGGAGTTTAAAAGAAGTACTTTCAGGCAATGTGTTCTTGGCCATTGCTATTGGTGGTAGAGAAGGTTTCTTGTAGTTATTGAAGGAAACAAGCTTAGTCTTAGCAGCATTGAATGAGACCAACCATTTTTGTCCCCATTCCACTACGGATTGGAGGTCATCCTCTAGTGTTTCTGCCATTTTCTTGGATATGTGTTCATTTGTTTTCCCCTCATATCTGTTATAGAGAGTGGTGTCATCGGCAAATATACCCATCTCCGAAACAATATTATCAGGGAGGTCGTTTATGAATATCAGGAACAATAGAGGTCCAAGGATAGACCCCTGAGGCACTCCCGCATTTATGTCATATTGTTTGGATGTACGTCCGTCGAGGACAACTTTGATTTTTCTATTACTTAAGAAGGATTTAATTACGTTATGAATTCTTCCAGTGATTCCATATGATCTAATTTTCCTTAGAAGACCATCGTGCCATACCCTGTCAAAAGCCTTAGATATATCAAGGGCCACCGCTCTACCCTCCCCTGTTTTATCCAATGAACGGTATATACGTTCAGAAACTACAGTTAAGATATCTGCTGTTGAACGGGCTTGCCTGAATCCATATTGTTTGTCAGTCAAGAGTTTAGCAGCTGTTAGGTGCTGGACTAGGGCTTTATTAACTAAGGACTCAAATATTTTGGCGAAAAGCGGGAGGAGGCTAATGGGGCGATAATTTAGTGGGTCAGTTCTTTCACCAGAATTCTTGAAGACTGGTACCACAGAGGCGGTTTTCCAGCAGTCAGGAAAACAAGATTCGTTAAGGCATTTATTGTAAAGTTTGGACAGAACTGGAGCAACCTCGGCAGAGCATTTTTTTAATAGCACAGCCGGGATGAGATCTGGTCCACATGCTTTAGAGGTGTCTAGGTTTTTTATAATAGCATGTACCTGAGAAGGGGTGATTTTCAAGTCGTCAAGTGTGGCGTCTGTTCGCAGAGGAAAATCAGGGAGTGAGTAGTGTACCAAGTTCAGTGTGGAGTTTGAGGCAAACCGACTGGCAAGCAGATTAGCCTTGTCAGTTGCCGTGCAAGCAACCTCATGATTGTTTGTTAGTGGGGGAATAATTGACTGTCCGTTATTAACTACGCAGAGGCAATGTTGTCGGGGAGGTCATTTATGAATATCAGGAACAATAGAGGTCCAAGGATAGAACCCTGGGGCACCCCCGCATTTATATCATATTGTTTAGATGTACGACCGTCGAGGACAACCTGGATTTTTCTCTTATCTAAGAAGGATTTAATTATGTTAAGTATTCTACCAGTGATACCGTATGATCTTATTTTACTGAGGATACCCTCATGCCATACCCTGTCAAAAGCCTTAGATATATCTAGAGCTACCGCTCTGCCCTCCCCCGCGTTGTCCAGTGAATGGTATATACGTTCAGAGATCACAGTTAGGATGTCTGCTGTGGAACGGGCTTGTCTAAATCCATATTGTCTGTCAGCCAGTAGTTTAGCATCTGTAAGATGATGGACTAGAGCATGGTTAATTATGGTCTCAAATATTTTGGCAAAAAGTGGGAGGAGGCTAATGGGGCGATAATTTGATGGGTCTGTCCTTTCGCCAGAATTCTTGAATACTGGTACAACAGAAGCAGTTTTCCAACAGACCGGAAAGTAAGCTTCATTAAGGCATTTGTTGTAGAGTTCGGAGAGAACTGAAGCTACTTCGGCTGAGCACTTTTTTAATAGCACAGCTGGGATAAGATCAGGTCCACATGCTTTTGAGGTATCAAGGTTTTTTATGATAGCATGCACCTGAGCAGGGGTGGTTTTCAGATCGTCTAGTGTGGCGTCTGTCCGCATAGGAAAGTCAGGTAGGGGGTGGTTGGAAGGGTCCAGTGTGGAGTTTGAGGCAAACCGACTGGCTTTTCATTTCAATTTTAAAAAAGACATCTTTATAAAATGATGTTTGAATTCAACCCATTAAAACAAATGTTCTTTGGCTTTTCTCGAATGTTTATTGTGGAAGTTTGCTCTGGTAAAAACACCCTTGAAATGTATCAATGCTGTTAACTGTCTTCGTTCCGTATTAAATACTTCTGAAGTAAATTACACCTTTTTTTTCTGTAATATTAATGTAGGAGTACATGACGGTTTTTTAATAAGTCCGTTGCTTTTCATTTGTGCCTTTGGAGCATTGTCCAGCGAGTCACATATGCTGTACAGGGTGACCCCCCCCAAAAAAAAACAAAACAAAAGCTAAATGGAGACCATCTAGAACATAAGCTGTAGAATGGAGAAAAAAAAGTCAAAGACCCTAGCGTTTTGATGTGATGTTTTGAATATAATAAACTAGTTATGACCAAAGTTTCATTTCATTCGGACAAACCACTAAGAAACGGGGCCTAATTAGAGTTGGGGCCCGTTTTGGGGGGGTTACCCTGTATACTGATGATTTAGTAATCTGAAATAGAGAATGACCTACCTGTTTAATTAAAAATTTGAAAGAATGCTATGAAGAGTAAAGATCTGAAAGTGAATATTACTAAAACCAAAGTATTGATTAGAGATTGTAGTGTTGGAAAATTCAATTTTATTTAATTTTTGTGATACTTGTAGCATTTCGGTACACAAGAAGCGCATTGGGATTACCAGTAAGGTAAAAGATGAAAAACAATTTGTGTGCAAGAATGGAGTTTTCTTTTTTTTTTTTTTTTTTACTCCTATTCATCCCAAACAAGTACATCATCAACGCTCTGATCCCCATCTGGCATCAATTGTGATGGATGGCTCTCGTCTGGGTGAGGCCCCGTGTTTTGACAAGCTTCTGGGTTTGACCTTTACTCCTGATCTGAAATGGAACACGTACATCAAGTCTGTTGCAAAGGTCGCTGGAAAGATGGTGGGATCCTTCTACCGCTCCAGAAGGTATCTCACTACTGATGCAATTCTCTATCTATATAAAAGCCAAGTACGTCTAAGGATGGAATACTGCTGCCATATCTGGGCAGGATCTGCTAAAAACAGCCTATCCTGCCTTGACAGAATACAAAATAGACTTCGTGGTTTAGTGGGGGATGCCCTTTTCTCTACCCTGCAACCTCTCTCCCACAGAAGAGACGTTGCGAGCCTATCCTTGTTTTATCGTTATTTCCATGGCAGGTGCTCGTCTGAACTCCAATCTCTGGTCCCCCCTCGCCAATCTTTCACGAAAAACACCCGGCTAGCTGAATCCACTGTGAAAAATTTTCCCCACTCTATATCTGTGCCTAAATCAAAACGCGGATTCCATGAACAAAGCTTCTTTCTTAGAACTGCACGCCTGTGGAACTCTGTTCCGTCTGCCTGTTTCCCACCGGACTACAACTTGGATGTGTTCAAGTCCAATGTTAACAAATTCCTAATGAACCGCCCCCTTAAGTAAACACTTCATCAAATCTCCACACTAACGTAATGTACTTGCAATAACCCTTATCCCTGAGTGGCTTCCGGGCCTTGATAAGTGGTGATCACTGTGTAAAAAAAAAAAAAAAAATTGCCACCAAAACGTAAGGAGCTACTATGAATTAGCGGCCACGCCTACAGGGGCACTTTAAGGAGGGAGTTGAGTATCGAGATGCCTGGTCATATTACATTTAAAGCTTTGCATGTTAGTACAGTCGCACTAAGGGATTCCTCTTTGAATGTTGTGGATTCGATCGCTTGTGAAGGAACTTATTCCCTTTTTTTTTTCATTTTTCTTAAACTTTTTCTTCTAGGGGATGGGACATCCAACCAGATGTCTGACATTTACCCCTATTTTAGTGAGTCCAACCAAGAGATCTTTTCAGGATTCTAGCCGTCCCTTTCAGTGCAATCGTTTGTATTTCACTTGCACTTGGTTCACCGGGTATGCTTGCTATGTACTTTTTAAAGTTCTTTTTCATAAGCCCAGTTGCTCCTATGATGACTGGTATAATTGAAACGTCTTTTAATTTCCAATTTCGTTTCATATCATACATAAGTCCTTGATACTTAGTAATCTTTTCCCTCTCAACTCTGTTAAGCCCTGTATCATTGGGTACACTGACCTCTATTACGGTCGCTTTTTTGTTTAGTATCATTTAATGTGTGCTATCTGAAATGAATGCAACTTGAATTGAATCAGTTTACAATAAGTGGATTAAATAATAACCGTTTTAAAACATTATTTGATAAAGAGTTTTTTTTTTTTTTTTTTTTTTTTTTTTTTTGCCGAAATATATTATGGAACACGGTCACACACGTGTGATTACTGTTTAAAAGTTTGACTAATCAAGTAAGATTCACTATTGAAAAATAGCACAGAAAATCACTTGTCTTTTCGCCTTCGCTTTTCAACACCGACACTTTCCATCTCTTGTATTGTGAAAGCCTTCTAATATTTCTCTATGTACGTAACATGCACAATGCTTCCAAAGAACAAAATTATTACTTAAAAAAAAGTTAAGTTCAAAATTACCAGAAGATTACTAACTACAATAAGAAAGCATTTAATGATAACATGTGCTCTTCTTAGTAATTACAATAAAACAAAAATGGAATAACGCATTATTAACTTCATAAAAATATATTATTTGAATTGTTTCATATGTGTTTATGTAAACGTAATAATATTGACCTTTTAAGAAAACCGTCGTTATTATAGTTAAATCTAACATTCAAGAATGTGATTTATAGCACCTGCATATAAAAATTTGCATATTAACATGCTTAAAAGTTGTGAGTTTGAAAGAATACCAACTAAATTATGCGCTAAATATGCGCGCGCGCGCGCGCGTGTGTGTGTGTGTGTGTGTGTGTGTGTGTGTGTGTGTGTGTGTGTGTGTGTGTGTGTGTGTGTGTGTGTGTGGTTATCATGATAGCTATTTCGCCGTATCTTCGGTGTTCTTCACATGCAATGATATATTTCTATATATATTTAGCATTATATTAAATTCGATTAAGTATATGATTCCTGAAATCAGCTCATGTTTAAAAGGAAATTTTATTCGTTCATGTATGCATCTCTTCTGAATTCAAAGATTCTATTATTGGCATTGGTTTCCCCGATATTTTTCTAGTCGGAATTCTTTCTAGAAATACATCAGAGATTACAAAAGGGCTCATGTGAAGGTTGCCAACATCTTAAGTAAAAGTGATTTTTGTGGAACGAGCTAGAGACACCCAGGTCGCCAGTCCGTATTGTTAACCACTTGACCACCGTCACTTCCAAGGAACAATATTAATTCAATGAGATATACAGCTGTGTTTTTAAAGGAATAGATTAGTCTATTCCAGGTCTTTGAGAGCAACTTTATTCCCCAGCGACTTGACTTAAATAAATTTTCTTTCTTTCTTTTTCTTGATGATGTTTAGATGAGAATATCCTTACGTTAGATCACTGTTAAAACACTATGCTAATAAGACAATTTAATGCGTAAAACAGACATTACTGATAAACTTTACAAATATATTGAATGTTTTGTACGTTCTATTTAATATTTAAAGATGTTGATATTTTAAATTTGCTTTGTTTGATTTTGTTGCTGTTCATCATACTTTCTAAGATAAATTATTTAATTATTATAAAAAATAAAATATTTCTATCTGTTTGTTTGTTTATTCACAATTTGATTAATAAACAAAAGGTACTGTTTCACAAATTATTTCTCATTCTGAAAACGGACGTTTGCACACTTTCATTCTAGCATGAGTTTTTTTTTTAATTACATTTTCACCCCAAACAAGGCACATTGCCACTTTGTTGTAGGGGGCTACTATCAGGGATATGAGCTACTGGAGTACTATGTAGGGAGTTGGGCAGCAAGATGTCGATTCACATTACACTTGAACTTCTGCATGTCAGTACAGTTGGAGGAGCAGGAACCTGGAATGGAATTCCAAAGTCAAGCGGTTCTGGGGAAGAGACTACTGGAGTAGGAAGCTCTCTTACATCTAAGGATCTCTAGTGTGTAGGGGTGGGATTTAGCAGCTTGTCGGGTTTGTCGAGGGCGTTTACGTCGTGGGGGCACAAGTGCTTGCAGTTCGTCAGAGCATTCACCATTAAAATATTTGTAGAACAGGCAGAGGAATGCAACATTTCGTGGAACAGATGCTGAAGCTTAGATGACAGTTCAGGACCTATCAGGTTGGAGATTCTCTTTTGAAACTTGTCCAAGAACGAGAGACTAGTACCAGATGCACCAACACAAATATGACAAGAATGCTCCATACATGGGTGAAATGGTGGCTTATAGAGGTACAGGATACTTTCGGGCATTAGTAGCTTTCTAGCACGGTAGAGAGAGCCCACCTTCTTCGCAGCGGTCCTGGTAATGCTCCCTCAATGTAATTCTTCCAACTCATGTTTCCTGTGAACGTTAGGCCGAGTAGTTTAAAGAAAGTACTTTCAGATAATGAATCATTGGCCATTGCTATTGGTGATAGAGAAGGTTTCTTGCAATTATTGAAGGAAACAAGTTTAGTCTTGGCAGCACTGAATGTGACCATCCATTTTTGTCCCCATTCCACTACAGATTGTAGGTCTTCTTCTAGTGTTTCTGCCATTTCCTTAGATATATGTTCATTTGTTTTCCTGTTGTACCTGTTATAGAGCGTGGTGTCATCAGTATATATACCCATCTCAGAGGTAATTTTGTCGGGGAGGTCATTTATAAATATTAGGAATAATAAAGGTCCAAGGATAGATCCCTGGGGTACTCCCGCATTTATATATTGTTTAGATGTACGACCGTCGAGGACAACCTGGATTTTTCTCTGATCTAAGAAGGATTTAATTATGTTAAGTATTCTTCCAGTGATACCGTATGATCTAATTTTGCCCAGGAGACCTTCATGCCATACCCTGTCAAAATCCTTAGATATATCTAGAGCTACCGCTCTAACCTCCCCTACTTTGTCCAGTGAATGGTATATACGTTCAGAGATTATAGTTAGGATATCTGTTGTGGAACGGGCTTGCCTAAATCCATATTGTTGGTCGGTCAGAAGCTTAGCATCTGTAAGGTGATGAACTAGAGCTTGGTTAATTATGGACTAAAATACTTTAGCGAAAAGTGGGAGGAGGCTAATGGGGCGTTAATTTAATTGGTCAATTCTTTCGCCAGAATTCTTGAAAATTGGTAAGACAGAAGCAGTTTTCCAGCAGTCCGGAAAGCAAGATTCATTAAGGCATTTGTTATAAGGTTTGGCGAGAACTGGAGCTACTTCGGCGGAGCATTTTTTTAATAGCACAGATGAGATGAGATCAGGTCCACATGCTTTTGAAGTGTCAAGGTTTTTTATGATAGCATGCAGCTGAGAAGGGGTGATTTCTATATTTACCATTTATTCAAAGGAAATCTACATTCAAGAAGTAACCTCATTTACATTAAAAGAAATCTATTTTCACCGTTTATCAATTGTAATAGAATTGTTTTAATTGTTCTATTTAAAAATATCATTTAAACATTTATTTTATTTTTTATTTAATTTATATCTAATTTATTGTCAATTATTATTAACCGACACGAGTTGCGTTTAAAAACGGAAGTAAGTTTTTCTTGAAGCTGGGAGAATAATTTCCCATTTAATTTTCAGAGACGAAAATGGACGCGCTTTATGCTTTCATACGTGTGGTCCACTTTCAAGAAAATCGTAAGTTATGA
Source organism: Euprymna scolopes (assembly GCF_053919585.1). NCBI lineage: Eukaryota > Metazoa > Mollusca > Cephalopoda > Sepiida > Sepiolidae > Euprymna > Euprymna scolopes. Next base: position 106,053,265 of record NC_136494.1, on the reverse strand, counting down.
TATTCGGTATATCTTTAATAGTATGTGACTAACCCCTCCGCGCGTACATATTTTCACCTGGCAAGGTATATACAGCTAGTTAAAAAAAAAAAATTATAGGTATTTAATAAGGTTGCACGCAATATCAAAACAGCCGTTTTTGAGAACTTCTCCCTTGGTAGAATCCATGTATTTAGTTGGTCAACATGAGGAGATAATTATTGCCTCTGTACAGATAAGTCACAATACCGTCTCTTGAAAACAGTTTGGTAACAAAAAGTTTCTCCCTCTTTCTCTGTCTCCCTCTCTCTCTGTCTCATTCTTTCTCTGTCTCCCTCTCTCTCTGTCTCATTCTCTCTCTGTCTCATTCTCTCTCTGTCTCATTCTCTCTCTGTCTCATTCTCTCTCTGTCTCATTCTCTCTCTGTCTCATTCTCTCTCTTTCTCATTCTCTCTCTTTCTCATTCTACCTACCTACCTACCTACTAACACTAAATGAAACTTCCATGAGCCAAGTTTCTTTCCTAGAACTTTCCAGCTATGGAAAACGGTGCCACGGGGTAGCTTCTCAGCTGACTACAACACGGTCGTTTTCAAGTCCAACATGAATAGAATCTTGTTGAACCGCCCTCTTAAATAATAAAATTCTAACCAATAACTATTAATATTACCAATCATCACGGCGTTGTATCACCTATAACCTTTATCTTCGATTAGCCTTTGGGTTTTCTTAAGTGATTTCAACTTAGTTTTTAAAAAAGTGTTTCGTTTGTTGAACTAATCGTATCGTGTACAGTAAGATTAATCTCCAATCACCGTAAAACAGCGTTTTGGCCGCCAAGGTTGGCGAAGTTTTTTGGATCGACTGAAGCTAATTGAGCAATGTTTTATTTTAGCACATGTCATATTCTCTTGGGATCGTATGGAACGCAGTCTCCCGACTATTCTTTTTTTTTTTTTTTTGCTTTTGTACCAATGTCACACGCTTACCGAGGCCAGAAATCCACTCGAGAATAAGGGTTAATGAATTTGTTCTTAAATTTTAACTCGTTTCATTTGAAAAAAAAACAACATTGAAACAATATTCGACTTTACAAATCACCAAATATTTTCATTTTCGAAGGCTGTAATGGTATGTTATTTGATCTCATATATCGTCCTGAAATCTTGTAATAAAGATTTCATATATAAACTCCAACTAAAAATTTCACTCATCAAATCGTTAATAAAATTTACAGTCCTTTCTGCAATCCAACCACATTTAGTGCAAATGTACTTCAGTCTGATTTGTCCTCTAATTTCAGTCACACATATCTAAAGAACATGTTACGGTTTCAAAATGGTTGCGTGTGCAATAACCGTGTAAAAATGATGCAACAATAGTGGAATATTTAACAGATTCATTTGCCACTAGACTCAAGCAGTGCCGATTCAGAAGTGCGGTTGGCGAGTGCACCAGCTTGCCTCACAATTACACGCGCAGCTACTCTTACAAGACTGAACTCTTTCGAGACTGAACAGAGGCATCGGCAAAATATTCGCCATTTTTGTTTGATTTTATTTCAGTCGAAGTTCCCAGACATCAAGGTGTCCTCTTCTTAAGACTAACACTTGATCTCTATATATGAAATACATAGATTTTCGAGTATTTTACTTAATTCTCTTTCACCTTTCAAATCTTGATTGAATAAAGAAATAAGAGACAATAACTTTCCGCTCATTAATTGACCATTCACGTGTGTCATGTCTTTTTTGTAGTGTCATGATCTTACCAGATACGAATTAATCTAGTCTGGTGGAGTATCTAGCTAAGATATTTTACTGTGGACAGCATCATTTGGAGGAGGTGCATCATAGCTATGCCGAGAAAATCTTATTTGGGCTGCGAATACAATGTTATTTTGAATATTTAAACAGGGTTTACTTACAGCAGGAAGTATCCTTATATCACGTTATCCTAACAAACTCCTGTACTGAGAGACCTTAGACACTTGAGGACAGTGTCTAGAAGGCATTCAAATTCTTTCCGCCACTCTGTGATGGAAACGTGTGTGTGTGTGTGTGTGTGTGTGTGTGTGTGTGTGTGTGTGTGTGTGTGTGTGTGTGTGTGTGTGTGCGCGCGCGCGCGCATTTCCGTTTTATTACTCAAAAGTTAGTAAGCCAAACACGTACCAGTTTTATCTTCGGACAAGAATGCAAATAGCAAGTCAGACAACCACATCAGACTTTTCGCCACCGCTTGTAATGAATTTAAGGAAACGCTCCAATTCGTAATAAAAAATGTAACAGCGGATGTTTTCATTCTTTGGGTCATCAGATATGATAATATTTTACTTGTTCATGCATAAATTATTATTGGCTTTATTCTATGATTTTATATGAATACTTTTGGAATATATCTCAATAATAATGAGTGCGAACATTGGACAAGCATGATTTTTCCCGTGTGTGTGTGTGTGTGTGTGTGTGTGTGTGTGTGTGTGCGCACACACACACACACACCAGTAAATTAAAAAAAAAAACTCCTCAGTGATGCAGACTGGCCAGAAAGTGAAAGTTATCTAAGTTGGTTTCAAAAAATAGATTAATCGCTTTACATGTAAAAAATATATTTGACTTTTCTGAGTGTATTTTACGCGGCAAATATTCAGAATGACAAGTAACAAAAAGTGGATAATTCATGCGATTCGGAACGAATGCGAAGAGATAATTCGATTTTTATCGTTAATCGGTTTGGCATTAACGTGCAGTGAATAATTCTTCATATTCTGAATATCTTGAATACAAAAAAAAAAAAAAGATTCTCTTTTGTTCTGAATCCGATTATGTATTGCAATATTTATGAGGCTATTTATTATTGTATAATGCGTTAAAGATTTCTTTCTTTTTCTCTCGTAATACTTATTTACGTAAGAAACAAATATACGATCTCAGTATAAGGTACTCTTATTTATATTTTTCACTCTTTCTATCTAATTCTATTACATTCTTTATCTACATTATTCTATTTCTCTCTCTACCTCACTCTCTCTCTCTCTCTACCTCACTCTCACTACCTCACTCTCACTCTCTCTCTACCTCACTCACTTTCTGTCTACCTCACTCTCATTCTCTCTCTACCTCACTCTCTCTCTCTACCTCTCTCTCTACCTCTCTCTCACCCTCTCTCTACCTCTCTCTCTCTACCCCACTCTCTGTCTCTCTGTCTACCTCACTCTTTGTCTGTCTCTCCTTGCCTCACTCTTTTTTCTCTCTCCCACTGTACCTTTTTCTCTCTTTCTCTGTCCTTACGTCACCTTTTCTCTTTCTCTCTCTTTTTACTTCATTCTTATTCTCTCTCTTTACCTCTCTCTTTCTCTCTTTCTCCTTAGGTCACTTTTTCTCTCTTTCTCCATAGGTCACTCTTTCTCTCTTTCTCCTTAGGTCACTCTTTCTCTCTTTCTCCTTAGGTCACTCTTTCTCTCTTTCTCCTTAGGTCACTCTTTCTCTCTTTCTCCTTAGGTCACTCTTTCTCTCTTTCTCCTTAGGTCACTCTTTCTCTCTTTCTCCTTAGGTCACTCTTTCTCTCTTTCTCCTTAGGTCACTCTTTCTCTCTTTCTCCTTAGGTCACTCTTTCTCTCTTTCTCCTTAGGTCACTCTTTCTCTCTTTCTCCTTAGGTCACTCTTTCTCTCTTTCTCCTTAGGTCACTCTTTCTCTCTTTCTCCTTAGTTCACTCTTTCTCTCTTTCTCCTTAGTTCACTCTTTCTCTCTTTCTCCTTAGTTCACTCTTTCTCTCTTTCTCCTTAGTTCACTCTTTCTCTCTTTCTCCTTAGTTCACTCTTTCTCTCTTTCTCCTTAGTTCACTCTTTCTCTCTTTCTCCTTAGTTCACTCTTTCTCTCTTTCTCCTTAGTTCACTCTTTCTCTCTTTCTCCTTAGTTCACTCTTTCTCTCTTTCTCCTTAGTTCACTCTTTCTCTCTTTCTCCTTAGTTCACTCTTTCTCTCTTTCTCCTTAGTTCACTCTTTCTCTCTTTCTCCTTAGTTCACTCTTTCTCTCTTTCTCCTTAGTTCACTCTTTCTCTCTTTCTCCTTAGTTCACTCTTTCTCTCTTTCTCCTTAGTTCACTCTTTCTCTCTTTCTCCTTAGTTCACTCTTTCTCTCTTTCTCCTTAGTTCACTCTTTCTCTCTTTCTCCTTAGTTCACTCTTTCTCTCTCTCTCCCTACTCCACTCTTTCTCTCTCTCTCCCTACTCCACTCTTTCTCTCTCTCTCCCTACTCCACTCTTTCTCTCTCTCTCCCTACTCCACTCTTTCTCTCTCTCTCCCTACTCCACTCTTTCTCTCTCTCTCCCTACTCCACTCTTTCTCTCTCTCTCCCTACTCCACTCTTTCTCTCTCTCCTTACCTCACTCTTTCTCTCTCCTTACTCTTTCTCTCTTTACCTCACTCTTTTTCTCTCTATTTACTTTACTCATTTGTACATGTACCCAAAAAACGCACTTCCTAAACAGTCGTGTTAAACATATGAACAAAAAATATTTACGTGATTTTCTTTTACCTTGATAAAAGCCAGCATTTTTGTTGGGATTATTTTGCGTTCTTTTCGCGAATCTACCTTGTTATGAAATTTAGATGTTTTTTTTTTTTTTTTTTGTTTTTTTGTTTTTGAAGAAGAAGAAACGCGACACGTCTAGTCTCTTTTCACAAGATATCAGTTAATTTGGACCTCGTTTCTCGTAGTCATTTTCTCGTGATGATTGCTAGTTAAGGTTGGGCATTAATGATAAAATGTTATTTTTCTTATTGACAAGGAATGGTCGCCTTTTCCCTTCAATCAACCTTAATGAATATTCATAGCGTGTGGTGGACGAATAGGAAGATGCTCGCTTATCCAAAGGAGAAAGCTTTGTCTTGCGTATAATAACATCAAATAACAAAATAATCTTTTTTGTTTTGTTTTTTATTAATAAAGCGTAATATCCCTTATGGAGATAGCATGGACATTGAATGAAGTTGGGGACACAACATTCGTCCAAGTAATGTACAGTGAGAGAAGAGCTATTCAAATCCGTTGTTTAATTTTTAAATGCCATTGTAAGAAAATAAGGGAAAACAACACCGGTTACTGCGGACATCGGTGGGTTACTTCCACTTAGAACAGAGATACCCTGAACTGGGAAACGAAGGCATGTTTTCGCCCATGTTAAACCGATGCTCGCTTGCATTAAAGACTCTGTTATAGATTTTATTACCTGCCTCGTATGGTAGAGCCGCCAGGAGAGTGAGTAAAACCTTTTTATTGTATGTTCTGTTATGTAATATTACCGTCTTCATTTACGTTTGTCGATGTGGTAATAAATTGTGTGTAATATATTTGGGCGTATTTTTCTTTTATTCCGTGTCCCCCCCCCCTGATGCCGAGTGACATAAATGTTGTTTCCTTTACAGAGAAAGATAAGCAAGGAAATGAATACTCTAACACCATTAATTTACCGTAGATCTCAAATAAAAATTTTTTCGTTAGTCTCTCTAATAAAGCAGTTCCAGATAAAGCGTCTAACCCATTTTATAATTGAAATAGTTTATTCCTGTTATTAGTTTAATCATTTGTCTTTGTAAACCGTCTTTTGGTTGTAAACATTTATATAATAGTTCGTCCTAATTTTTGGTCGTTGTTTTTGTGTTAATAAACTTTCACAAGTTGTAAACTTCTTTCTGGGAATTTCAAATTGAACTTTTCATTCATGGTTATTTCGCATTGTATGCTTTTTAGAAATTCCTACGCCAGAGATTAAATTAAACACGTCCAGTATTTACTACCGTGAGAATCAATCTATTTCGTTTCTTATATAGTTACATAGTTTTTCTGTCGCTTAGTATTTCCCAAGGTATTTTTTTTTTTTTTTTTTTTTTGATAAGAGAGGCGAACCGCTATTTCTTCTCAAAACTCGATTACAAAACGAATTTCGTTTAGTTTAGAATTAAATCTCACTTTCGTTCACATCTTTAATATTTACAGTACCATCTTCACATGACGGCAAATCTGTCCCCAGAGATAAAAGTTTTACACCAAGTCTGAAAAAAAAAAAAAAAAATTGCTAGGCAAAAATGGTTGTCTTATAAATCAAGGTGTGAGCTTAAACTTTATAATTTTCATGAGAAAATAATGGCTCGTAAAATATCACCTACGTTTCTGCGATTCCTAGAAAATAGTTTGAACAAAATTTCATATCTTGAAACAGCTGACAATGGCGTCGTTGCTGTCGATTTGAAATATGCTTCTGTCCGTTTCAGGAAGCCAACATGCTATGGTTTACTATATCTCTAAACAAGGTTTAGTTTATTGCTAATCGCCTGAAACACTCTCACCCAGGAATGCCAATCAGACTGCTTAGGCGTTTTTGTAGATACTAGTGGGCTCAACCTAGTGAACTGGCTTTTTAAAAGCACACATGGCTTTGTGTCTAACCTTCTAGGAAGGAGGTGAATATATTCACCTTGTTATACCCGGTCATGTATAGGTAGTCATCGATCCTCGTAGATAAGAAATTCATTATTTCCATATTTTCGGTTTGACTACATTGCACACTGTCATGAACACTCTCATGACGGTTTTCTGATCCTCACTACTTCCGTGCTGACCCATGACAAATTGTAACCGGCTGTTTTTTTTTTGTTGTTGTTTTTTTTGTGACACTAGAAGATTGTTTTATTGGGTCGGTGGGTTTCCTCAATCGAATTTTTTTTTCTTTTAATATAGCCCTCCCTCCCCCATTCCTAGATGTGTTGTCTTCGCATCGGTTTAAGAACTCCATTTACGCTTTGTATGGTAAACTTCCAGACTATCAGAAGGAGGCTAACAGGTTCTACATATTACCCTACTATTTAACTTATAAAATTGACTCAAAATAATTACTACTTAAATATTTTATAGCTTAAATGATATCCTTCTTCGTTTAAATTTACTCAGATTATTTTAAATAAAGAAAAACAGTATATGTATGTATGTATGTATGTATGTGTGAAAATATTAAACCGATAAACTCTTAAACTACCGATCACATGACACTGAAATTAACAAGAAATAGTAATCATACACCAGCGATAATTAGTAACGAGTAACATCTTTGTTTGGATGGAAGAATAACGCGTACAGAAATATGTCGGCAAGTTGAGATGCAAAATGTTCATTTTAACTTGCCGACATAATTCTATTAATATTGCGCGTGCGCAAATTCAACTATAGCTGGTAGTAGTTTAATTTTAAATATTTCTTATCTATCTATTGGGCCAGATCAAACGGTGGAGAACGTGGTTGGAGTGCTAAACGGCTTCGGTTCGATTCTAGCTGATGGCACCCAAGTTATTTTTTGAACTTTTGAAGTCAGTACTTTATATATATATATATATATATATATATATATATATATATATGTATATAATATATATATATATATATATATATGAGAGAGAGAGTTGGCTCTGTGGTAACGAAATGAATTAAAATATATTTAAGCGTATTTTACGACTCGGGCAAGGTTGGACGACCCCCACCTCCAGCTAGTTTTAAATAAAGAACTAGGTATCTCACCACATGAACTCATTTGACCTATATCAACCCGCGAGATGGTTATGATGCATCGACTTAGAGGTGAACTTGAAGTCACCCATTAGCAATCTTATCAGAATAACTTTATCTTATTCATACTTAACCCTATTTTATTCTTAACTTCGAAAATATTTTCTAGTTGACACGTGTCATAAATAGTAAACTGAAACTCCATATATATTCGAATATTGAGCCACTGTCAGGTACATTAAAAGGTAAACAGTAATTACTATGTACCCGTTAGTGAATACACGAGCGACTCCAGCGTTCAAATTTAGATACTCAGAGATATGGAAAATAGGATATTAGTATGGGTGAGCTCTTTACATGGCAAATATGACGAGGAAAAGTACGATCTGGCCTTCGAGCTGAGATCCGAATGTTGTGCCCGTTTTGATGCTACATTTAAATTAATCTGTCCTTACTTAATGAAAGAGAAACCTTTTTATATTAAGGCAATTTTTATTTTTCCTCCTACCAAAGTGTTTCTTTAGGGAGAACTGGTTTTTCCCCACATTAAAAATGACCTCGCGCCACATCTTGCTCTTGCAGAGAAGCAATTAAATAAAAATAAAATATGACGAGAAAGCGATGTAAAGTAGCAACTCTCCTCAAAGATTTTTTTTACGATGGCATACAGTTCGTTTTTTTTCCTAAGTTGACGAGTTCAATCGTCGATATATCACACCATCAAACAATTCTCTCCGCACATTCGTATCATTCTTGTTTGGATGTCTTTCATATTTCTATGATTTAATCTAACTTGACTAAATTCCAAAACATTTTTTGGTGGTCACTTGTAAGTATAACGCCGCTTGACCAGTAGAGTAGTCACTTCAGGATCATTGCTGCAATCGGTAAGAATCTTATAAAGAATTTCTAGGTTGGTCATTTTTTTCCTGTCACCGAATTCCTAGGAGGAAGCGTTGGTGGAAATCACGATACTGTGTATTTTTAGTCTTTAATTTGATGTCACACTTTGCGTAGTTACTCCATAGAATAACTCGATCGAGTTTCAGATTCTGATGTCTAGTTTCCGGCCAGGAAACTAAATGATACAGATTTAAATGTCAACAGAGTATATGCCATTTCTTAAATCGGCTCTTCCCTGACGACTACGTTATATTGCTGATTCTGGGCAGTTCTAAGAGTTCCACCCTCCCAGGATTTGCCTTCTCTCTTTAAAAAGGTGTTAGTTTATTGTCGTGAGAGAGTGATAAGTACGGATTCTTTTGTTCAGAAAGTTATCCCTATAAATATACATGGATGAATAGGCGAGCAGTAACAAATGCTCCAAAATAGGAACTTTTTGTTGGTCAGTAAATTACTTGATATGTATGAAGTTTTAACAACAAATCTTCATAGTTTTGCTTCAACAATTACTTGATATGTATGAAGTTTTAACAACAAATCTTCATAGTTTTGCTTACACAATTACTTGATATGTATGAAGTTTTAACAACAAATCTTCATAGTTTTGCTTACACAATTACTTGATATGTATGAAGTTTTAATAACAAATCTTCATAGTTTTGCTTCAACAGTTACTTGATATGTATGAAGTTTTAGCAACAAATCTTCATAGTTTTGCTTCAACAATTACTTGATATGTATGAAGTTATAATAACAAATCTTCATAGTTTTGCTTAAACAATTACTCGATATGTATGAAGTTTTAACAACAAATATTCATAGTTTTGCTTCAACAATTACTTGATATGTATGAAGTTATAATAACAAATCTTCATAGTTTTGCTTAAACAATTACTCGATATGTATGAAGTTTTAACAACAAATCTTCATAGTTTTGCTTCAACAATTACTTGATATGTATGAAGTTTTAACAACAAATATTCATAGTTTTGCTTCAACAATTACTTGATATGTATGAAGTTTTAACAACAAATATTCATAGTTTTGCTTCAACAATTACTTGATATGTATGAAGCTTTAACAACAAATCTTCATAGTTTTGCTTCAACAATTACTCGATATGTATGAAGTTTTAACAACAAATCTTCATAGTTTTGCTTCAACAATTACTTGATATGTATGAAGTTTTAACAACAAATATTCATAGTTTTGCTTCAACAATTACTTGATATGTATGAAGCTTTAACAACAAATATTCATAGTTTTGCTTCAACAATTACTTGATATGTATGAAGTTTTAACAACAAATATTCATAGTTTTGCTTCAACAATTACTTGATATGTATGAAGTTTTAACAACAAATCTTCATAGTTTTGCTTCAACAATTACTTGATATGTATGAAGTTTTAACAACAAATATTCATAGTTTTGCTTCAACAATTACTTGATATGTATGAAGTTTTAACAACAAATATTCATAGTTTTGCTTCAACAATTACTTGATATGTATGAAGCTTTAACAACAAATCTTCATAGTTTTGCTTCAACAATTACTTGATATGTATGAAGTTTTAACAAGAAATATTCATAGTTTTGCTTCAACAATTACTTGATATGTATGAAGTTTTAACAACAAATCTTCATAGTTTTGCTTCAACAATTACTTGATGTGTATGAAGTTTTAACAACAAATCTTCATAGTTTTGCTTCAACAATTACTTGATATGTATGAAGTTTTAACAACAAATATTCATAGTTTTGCTTCAACAATTACTTGATATGTATGAAGTTTTAACAACAAATATTCATAGTTTTGCTTCAACAATTACTTGATATGTATGAAGTTTTAACAACAAATCTTCATAGTTTTGCTTCAACAATTACTTGATATGTATGAAGCTTTAACAACAAATCTTCATAGTTTTGCTTCAACAATTACTTGATATGTATGAAGTTTTAACAACAAATCTTCATAGTTTTGCTTCAACAATTACTTGATATGTATGAAGTTTTAACAACAAATATTCATAGTTTTGCTTCAACAATTACTTGATATGTATGAAGTTTTAACAACAAATATTCATAGTTTTGCTTCAACAATTACTTGATATGTATGAAGTTTTAACAACAAATATTCATAGTTTTGCTTCAACAATTACTTGATATGTATGAAGTTTTAACAACAAATCTTCATAGTTTTGCTTCAACAATTACTTGATATGTATGAAGTTTTAACAACAAATCTTCATAGTTTTGCTTCAACAATTACTTGATATGTATGAAGCTTTAACAACAAATCTTCATAGTTTTGCTTCAACAATTACTTGATATGTATGAAGTTTTAACAACAAATCTTCATAGTTTTGCTTAAACAATTACTTGATATGTATGAAGTTTTAACAACAAATCTTCATAGTTTTGCTTCAACAATTACTTGATATGTATGAAGTTTTAACAACAAATCTTCATAGTTTTGCTTCAACAATTACTTGATATGTATGAAGTTTTAACAACAAATCTTCATAGTTTTGCTTCAACAATTACTTGATATGTATGAAGTTTTAACAACAAATCTTCATAGTTTTGCTTCAACAATTACTTGATATGTATGAAGTTTTAACAACAAATCTTCATAGTTTTGCTTCAACAATTACTTGATATGTATGAAGTTTTAACAACAAATATTCATAGTTTTGCTTCAACAATTACTTGATATGTATGAAGTTTTAACAACAAATATTCATAGTTTTGCTTCAACAATTACTTGATATGTATGAAGTTTTAACAACAAATATTCATAGTTTTGCTTCAACAATTACTTGATATGTATGAAGTTTTAACAACAAATATTCATAGTTTTGCTTCAACAATTACTTGATATGTATGAAGCTTTAACAACAAATCTTCATAGTTTTGCTTCAACAATTACTCGATATGTATGAAGTTTTAACAACAAATCTTCATAGTTTTGCTTCAACAATTACTTGATATGTATGAAGTTTTAACAACAAATATTCATAGTTTTGCTTCAACAATTACTTGATATGTATGAAGCTTTAACAACAAATCTTCATAGTTTTGCTTCAACAATTACTTGATATGTATGAAGTTTTAACAACAAATATTCATAGTTTTGCTTCAACAATTACTTGATATGTATGAAGCTTTAACAAAAAATCTTCATAGTTTTGCTTCAACAATTACTTGATATGTATGAAGTTTTAACAACAAATCTTCATAGTTTTGCTTCAACAATTACTTGATATGTATGAAGCTTTAACAACAAATCTTCATAGTTTTGCTTCAACAATTACTTGATATGTATGAAGTTTTAACAACAAATCTTCATAGTTTTGCTTCAACAATTACTTGATATGTATGAAGCTTTAACAACAAATATTCATAGTTTTGCTTCAACAATTACTTGATATGTATGAAGCTTTAACAACAAATCTTCATAGTTTTGCTTCAACAATTACTCGATATGTATGAAGTTTTAACAACAAATCTTCATAGTTTTGCTTCAACAATTACTTGATATGTATGAAGTTTTAACAACAAATCTTCATAGTTTTGCTTCAACAATTACTTGATATGTATGAAGTTTTAACAACAAATCTTCATAGTTTTGCTTCAACAATTACTTGATATGTATGAAGTTTTAACAACAAATCTTCATAGTTTTGCTTCAACAATTACTTGATATGTATGAAGTTTTAACAACAAATCTTCATAGTTTTGCTTCAACAATTACTTGATATGTATGAAGTTTTAACAACAAATATTCATAGTTTTGCTTCAACAATTACTTGATATGTATGAAGCTTTAACAACAAATCTTCATAGTTTTGCTTCAACAATTACTTGATATGTATGAAGTTTTAACAACAAATATTCATAGTTTTGCTTCAACAATTACTTGATATGTATGAAGCTTTAACAACAAATCTTCATAGTTTTGCTTCAACAATTACTTGATATGTATGAAGTTTTAACAACAAATATTCATAGTTTTGCTTCAACAATTACTTGATATGTATGAAGCTTTAACAACAAATATTCATAGTTTTGCTTCAACAATTACTTGATATGTATGAAGTTTTAACAACAAATATTCATAGTTTTGCTTCAACAATTACTTGATATGTATGAAGCTTTAACAACAAATCTTCATAGTTTTGCTTCAACAATTACTTGATATGTATGAAGTTTTAACAACAAATCTTCATAGTTTTGCTTCAACAATTACTTGATATGTATGAAGTTTTAACAACAAATCTTCATAGTTTTGCTTCAACAATTACTTGATATGTATGAAGTTTTAACAACAAATATTCATAGTTTTGCTTCAACAATTACTTGATATGTATGAAGCTTTAACAACAAATATTCATAGTTTTGCTTCAACAATTACTTGATATGTATGAAGTTTTAACAACAAATATTCATAGTTTTGCTTCAACAATTACTTGATATGTATGAAGCTTTAACAACAAATCTTCATAGTTTTGCTTCAACAATTACTTGATATGTATGAAGTTTTAACAACAAATCTTCATAGTTTTGCTTCAACAATTACTTGATATGTATGAAGTTTTAACAACAAATCTTCATAGTTTTGCTTCAACAATTACTTGATATGTATGAAGTTTTAACAACAAATATTCATAGTTTTGCTTCAACAATTACTTGATATGTATGAAGCTTTAACAACAAATCTTCATAGTTTTGCTTCAACAATTACTTGATATGTATGAAGTTTTAACAACAAATATTCATAGTTTTGCTTCAACAATTACTTGATATGTATGAAGCTTTAACAACAAATCTTCATAGTTTTGCTTCAACAATTACTTGATATGTATGAAGTTTTAACAACAAATCTTCATAGTTTTGCTTCAACAATTACTTGATATGTATGAAGCTTTAACAACAAATCTTCATAGTTTTGCTTCAACAATTACTTGATATGTATGAAGTTTTAACAACAAATATTCATAGTTTTGCTTCAACAATTACTTGATATGTATGAAGCTTTAACAACAAATCTTCATAGTTTTGCTTCAACAATTACTTGATATGTATGAAGTTTTAACAACAAATCTTCATAGTTTTGCTTCAACAATTACTTGATATGTATGAAGTTTTAACAACAAATATTCATAGTTTTGCTTCAACAATTACTTGATATGTATGAAGCTTTAACAACAAATATTCATAGTTTTGCTTCAACAATTACTTGATATGTATGAAGCTTTAACAACAAATCTTCATAGTTTTGCTTCAACAATTACTCGATATGTATGAAGTTTTAACAACAAATCTTCATAGTTTTGCTTCAACAATTACTTGATATGTATGAAGCTTTAACAACAAATCTTCATAGTTTTGCTTCAACAATTACTCGATATGTATGAAGTTTTAACAACAAATCTTCATAGTTTTGCTTCAACAATTACTTGATATGTATGAAGCTTTAACAACAAATCTTCATAGTTTTGCTTCAACAATTACTCTATATGTATGAAGTTTTAACAACAAATCTTCATAGTTTTGCTTCAACAATTACTTGATATGTATGAAGTTTTAACAACAAATATTCATAGTTTTGCTTCAACAATTACTTGATATGTATGAAGCTTTAACAACAAATCTTCATAGTTTTGCTTCAACAATTACTCGATATGTATGAAGTTTTAACAACAAATCTTCATAGTTTTGCTTCAACAATTACTTGATATGTATGAAGTTTTAACAACAAATATTCATAGTTTTGCTTCAACAATTACTTGATATGTATGAAGCTTTAACAACAAATCTTCATAGTTTTGCTTCAACAATTACTTGATATGTATGAAGTTTTAACAACAAATCTTCATAGTTTTGCTTCAACAATTACTTGATATGTATGAAGTTTTAACAACAAATCTTCATAGTTTTGCTTCAACAATTACTTGATATGTATGAAGTTTTAACAACAAATCTTCATAGTTTTGCTTCAACAATTACTTGATATATATGAAGCTTTAACAACAAATCTTCATAGTTTTGCTTCAACAATTACTTGATATGTATGAAGTTTTAACAACAAATATTCATAGTTTTGCTTCAACAATTACTTGATATGTATGAAGCTTTAACAACAAATCTTCATAGTTTTGCTTCAACAATTACTTGATATGTATGAAGTTTTAACAACAAATATTCATAGTTTTGCTTCAACAATTACTTGATATGTATGAAGCTTTAACAACAAATCTTCATAGTTTTGCTTCAACAATTACTTGATATGTATGAAGTTTTAACAACAAATCTTCATAGTTTTGCTTCAACAATTACTTGATATGTATGAAGCTTTAACAACAAATCTTCATAGTTTTGCTTCAACAATTACTTGATATGTATGAAGTTTTAACAACAAATCTTCATAGTTTTGCTTCAACAATTACTTGATATGTATGAAGCTTTAACAACAAATCTTCATAGTTTTGCTTCAACAATTACTTGATATGTATGAAGTTTTAACAACAAATCTTCATAGTTTTGCTTCAACAATTACTTGATATGTATGAAGTTTTAACAACAAATATTCATAGTTTTGCTTCAACAATTACTTGATATGTATGAAGTTTTAACAACAAATCTTCATAGTTTTGCTTCAACAATTACTTGATATGTATGAAGCTTTAACAACAAATATTCATAGTTTTGCTTCAACAATTACTTGATATGTATGAAGTTTTAACAACAAATCTTCATAGTTTTGCTTCAACAATTACTTGATATGTATGAAGTTTTAACAACAAATCTTCATAGTTTTGCTTCAACAATTACTTGATATGTATGAAGCTTTAACAACAAATATTCATAGTTTTGCTTCAACAATTACTTGATATGTATGAAGTTTTAACAACAAATCTTCATAGTTTTGCTTCAACAATTACTTGATATGTATGAAGTTTTAACAACAAATATTCATAGTTTTGCTTCAACAATTACTTGATATGTATGAAGCTTTAACAACAAATCTTCATAGTTTTGCTTCAACAATTACTTGATATGTATGAAGCTTTAACAACAAATCTTCATAGTTTTGCTTCAACAATTACTTGATATGTATGAAGTTTTAACAACAAATCTTCATAGTTTTGCTTCAACAATTACTTGATATGTATGAAGTTTTAACAACAAATATTCATAGTTTTGCTTCAACAATTACTTGATATGTATGAAGCTTTAACAACAAATCTTCATAGTTTTGCTTCAACAATTACTTGATATGTATGAAGTTTTAACAACAAATATTCATAGTTTTGCTTCAACAATTACTTGATATGTATGAAGTTTTAACAACAAATCTTCATAGTTTTGCTTCAACAATTACTTGATATGTATGAAGTTATAATAACAAATCTTCATAGTTTTGCTTCAACAATTACTTGATATGTATGAAGTTTTAACAACAAATATTCATAGTTTTGCTTCAACAATTACTTGATATGTATGAAGTTTTAACAACAAATCTTCATAGTTTTGCTTCAACAATTACTTGATATGTATGAAGTTATAATAACAAATCTTCATAGTTTTGCTTCAACAATTACTTGATATGTATGAAGCTTTAACAACAAATCTTCATAGTTTTGCTTCAACAATTACTTGATATGTATGAAGTTATAATAACAAATCTTCATAGTTTTGCTTCAACAATTACTTGATATGTATGAAGCTTTAACAACAAATCTTCATAGTTTTGCTTCAACAATTACTTGATATGTATGAAGTTATAATAACAAATCTTCATAGTTTTGCTTCAACAATTACTTGATATGTATGAAGTTTTAACAACAAATCTTCATAGTTTTGCTTCAACAATTACTTGATATGTATGAAGCTTTAACAACAAATCTTCATAGTTTTGCTTCAACAATTACTTGATATGTATGAAGTTATAATAACAAATCTTCATAGTTTTGCTTCAACAATTACTTGATATGTATGAAGTTTTAACAACAAATCTTCATAGTTTTGCTTCAACAATTACTTGATATGTATGAAGTTTTAACAACAAATATTCATAGTTTTGCTTCAACAATTACTTGATATGTATGAAGTTATAATAACAAATCTTCATAGTTTTGCTTCAACAATTACTTGATATGTATGAAGCTTTAACAACAAATCTTCATAGTTTTGCTTCAACAATTACTTGATATGTATGAAGTTATAATAACAAATCTTCATAGTTTTGCTTCAACAATTACTTGATATGTATGAAGCTTTAACAACAAATCTTCATAGTTTTGCTTCAACAATTACTTGATATGTATGAAGTTATAATAACAAATCTTCATAGTTTTGCTTCAACAATTACTTGATATGTATGAAGTTTTAACAACAAATCTTCATAGTTTTGCTTCAACAATTACTTGATATGTATGAAGCTTTAACAACAAATCTTCATAGTTTTGCTTCAACAATTACTTGATATGTATGAAGTTATAATAACAAATCTTCATAGTTTTGCTTCAACAATTACTTGATATGTATGAAGTTTTAACAACAAATCTTCATAGTTTTGCTTCAACAATTACTTGATATGTATGAAGTTTTAACAACAAATATTCATAGTTTTGCTTCAACAATTACTTGATATGTATGAAGTTATAATAACAAATCTTCATAGTTTTGCTTCAACAATTACTTGATATGTATGAAGCTTTAACAACAAATCTTCATAGTTTTGCTTCAACAATTACTTGATATGTATGAAGTTATAATAACAAATCTTCATAGTTTTGCTTCAACAATTACTTGATATGTATGAAGCTTTAACAACAAATCTTCATAGTTTTGCTTCAACAATTACTTGATATGTATGAAGTTATAATAACAAATCTTCATAGTTTTGCTTCAACAATTACTTGATATGTATGAAGTTTTAACAACAAATCTTCATAGTTTTGCTTCAACAATTACTTGATATGTATGAAGCTTTAACAACAAATCTTCATAGTTTTGCTTCAACAATTACTTGATATGTATGAAGTTATAATAACAAATCTTCATAGTTTTGCTTCAACAATTACTTGATATGTATGAAGTTTTAACAACAAATCTTCATAGTTTTGCTTCAACAATTACTTGATATGTATGAAGTTTTAACAACAAATATTCATAGTTTTGCTTCAACAATTACTTGATATGTATGAAGCTTTAACAACAAATCTTCATAGTTTTGCTTCAACAATTACTTGATATGTATGAAGTTTTAACAACAAATATTCATAGTTTTGCTTCAACAATTACTTGATATGTATGAAGCTTTAACAACAAATCTTCATAGTTTTGCTTCAACAATTACTTGATATGTATGAAGTTTTAACAACAAATATTCATAGTTTTGCTTCAACAATTACTTGATATGTATGAAGCTTTAACAACAAATCTTCATAGTTTTGCTTCAACAATTACTTGATATGTATGAAGTTTTAACAACAAATATTCATAGTTTTGCTTCAACAATTACTTGATATGTATGAAGTTTTAACAACAAATCTTCATAGTTTTGCTTCAACAATTACTTGATATGTATGAAGTTATAATAACAAATCTTCATAGTTTTGCTTCAACAATTACTTGATATGTATGAAGTTTTAACAACAAATATTCATAGTTTTGCTTCAACAATTACTTGATATGTATGAAGTTTTAACAACAAATCTTCATAGTTTTGCTTCAACAATTACTTGATATGTATGAAGTTATAATAACAAATCTTCATAGTTTTGCTTCAACAATTACTTGATATGTATGAAGTTATAATAACAAATCTTCATAGTTTTGCTTCAACAATTACTTGATATGTATGAAGTTTTAACAACAAATCTTCATAGTTTTGCTTCAACAATTACTTGATATGTATGAAGTTATAATAACAAATCTTCATAGTTTTGCTTCAACAATTACTTGATATGTATGAAGCTTTAACAACAAATCTTCATAGTTTTGCTTCAACAATTACTTGATATGTATGAAGTTTTAACAACAAATCTTCATAGTTTTGCTTCAACAATTACTTGATATGTATGAAGCTTTAACAACAAATATTCATAGTTTTGCTTCAACAATTACTTGATATGTATGAAGTTTTAACAACAAATCTTCATAGTTTTGCTTCAACAATTACTTGATATGTATGAAGTTTTAACAACAAATATTCATAGTTTTGCTTCAACAATTACTTGATATGTATGAAGCTTTAACAACAAATCTTCATAGTTTTGCTTCAACAATTACTTGATATGTATGAAGTTTTAACAACAAATATTCATAGTTTTGCTTCAACAATTACTTGATATGTATGAAGCTTTAACAACAAATCTTCATAGTTTTGCTTCAACAATTACTTGATATGTATGAAGTTTTAACAACAAATATTCATAGTTTTGCTTCAACAATTACTTGATATGTATGAAGCTTTAACAACAAATCTTCATAGTTTTGCTTCAACAATTACTTGATATGTATGAAGTTTTAACAACAAATATTCATAGTTTTGCTTCAACAATTACTTGATATGTATGAAGTTTTAACAACAAATCTTCATAGTTTTGCTTCAACAATTACTTGATATGTATGAAGTTATAATAACAAATCTTCATAGTTTTGCTTCAACAATTACTTGATATGTATGAAGTTTTAACAACAAATATTCATAGTTTTGCTTCAACAATTACTTGATATGTATGAAGTTTTAACAACAAATCTTCATAGTTTTGCTTCAACAATTACTTGATATGTATGAAGTTATAATAACAAATCTTCATAGTTTTGCTTCAACAATTACTTGATATGTATGAAGCTTTAACAACAAATCTTCATAGTTTTGCTTCAACAATTACTTGATATGTATGAAGTTATAATAACAAATCTTCATAGTTTTGCTTCAACAATTACTTGATATGTATGAAGCTTTAACAACAAATCTTCATAGTTTTGCTTCAACAATTACTTGATATGTATGAAGTTATAATAACAAATCTTCATAGTTTTGCTTCAACAATTACTTGATATGTATGAAGTTTTAACAACAAATCTTCATAGTTTTGCTTCAACAATTACTTGATATGTATGAAGTTATAATAACAAATCTTCATAGTTTTGCTTCAACAATTACTTGATATGTATGAAGTTTTAACAACAAATCTTCATAGTTTTGCTTCAACAATTACTTGATATGTATGAAGTTATAATAACAAATCTTCATAGTTTTGCTTCAACAATTACTTGATATGTATGAAGCTTTAACAACAAATCTTCATAGTTTTGCTTCAACAATTACTTGATATGTATGAAGTTATAATAACAAATCTTCATAGTTTTGCTTAAACAATTACTTGATATGTATGAAGTTATAATAACAAATATTCATAGTTTTGCTTAAACAATTCCTGCAACACCGAAATTTAATACCGTGCATTTTGTAATCAAACATTTTTTTAGTTTTTCAGAAAATAATCTTGACTCTTTGATGTCACCATTTGGTTACATGTATGTCTAATCAAAAAAAAAAGAGAGAAATGCAAATTACATCAAACTACAGTATCTTTAATGTTCATATTCTTTTGACGATCTTAACATTCATATCCCACTTTGCCCCCAGTTTAAATGAATGACTCTCGATTTGAAGAAGCACTTTACTGCAACAAACTTCTGGGACTGATCTTTACCTCTGATATGGAAGACTTTAATCAGAACTGTTACCAATATCATTTGGAAAATTGTGGGATCATTTTATCGCTCCACTCACCCCTGACCGCAATCCTCTACCCGTATAAAATTGTATAAGGGTAAAATACGTCATAAGAGTGAATATTGTTGCCACATCTGCGAAGAAACTCCTAAGAGCAGCCTTTCCTGCCTTGACAGGGTTCAAAACCGTCTGCGAAATTTAACGGACGATTATCTGTTCGTTTCCCTACTTCCTCTCTTTCACAGGAGAGACGTTGCGAGTTTTCCTCTTCTCTATTTTTTCTTTTATGGTAGATGTTTGACCGAGTTTCAGTCTATGGGCCTTTACCATAAAACGTTCGCAACAAATACACGCCTAGCTGCAACAGCCACCTACAGTTTTCCTCACTCTTTATCTGTGCCCAAAACTAAACGAAAATTCCATAAGCAGAGTTTCTTTTCTAGAACTGTGCGTCTGTAGAATGAAATACCGTGGGTCTGTTTCCCGGCTGACTATAACATGGTTGTCTTTTAATCCAATGTGAATAAATTCCTATTGAGCCGTCTTCTTACATAATCTAACCCGACCTAAGTTCCACCATAACTGATCTTGTCTCACCATCCACTTTATCCTAGAGTGGTCTCTGGACATTAATGAGTGGTAACCTTCTATGTAAAAAATGCCTCTAGTTCATATGATAATTAGTTAATGGTCACTTATTACTATGACAACGTTAAACCAGTAGAATAGCCAATCCAGAATGCTTGTCGTAATAGATACCACGTTAGCCATGTTTTCGTAGCACTAAATTCCTCGAATGAAGTATTGGTAGAAATCACGACATTGTTTATGTTTGGCTGTGCCTTTAATGTAATCTCTACAAAACAAAAATGATAGATTCTCCATTCACACATTAGTTAACTGTTTCATGATATCAACTCCGTGTAAATATCGTATTCAAATATTTATGATTTGGTCATATAATCCGTAAAGCAGTAAAACGCCACTCCTGCATTGTGGAGATTTCTAGAGACCGGAGAGTCTTCTGCTCTAATAGTCTCTTCCCTCGAACAGCTAGACTGCTTCTTTGACTGTACTGACATACAGAAATTTAAATGTAATGTTAACAGACATCTACCTGCTCCAAATAGTGTCCATGTAGATATGTTCCCAAATAGTTGCCCCTTACATCTATGTGGCACAAGTTAAAACAAAAATAAAACTGTTGACAGACGGGAAAATCAAGATCAGATAATAATATAGAAGATGGAAATAGAAATCCGAATGTGTGGTTCATTGTTTTGAGCAAAAATATACTGGGATCTTCATTTATTTCCGGAAAATATGCTTCGATGAACTTAGAGACTAAAGTAATCGAAAATCATGAATAAATATCATTTCATTTACATACCTCTTACCCAATTAATTCTAAATACATTCTTGATCTCCATCTAAAAATTCGATTTTTTAACGTCTTAATTCTTATTTTACATTTTATGTAGCGTTTCGCGCCAAACTGCAAAAGGAACTTGTGTTTTTCATTTCCGGGCAATATTGGATGTCCTTTGCAGTATATTATTAAAAAAAAATTATTAAATAACTATCCTACAAATTACTACGAAAGCTTTTGACACTTTAAATTTACCCATGAGATGCTCTTGTATCCTTTTTGCTTATACCTTATTCAATAAAAAAAAATCCATAGGAGTTAAGTAGAATAGCAGTGTGGCGGTACATATTGTTCGCGATTGTGACTAGAGATAAGTATTTGCTGAATTCAACTCGAAATTAATATTCAAGTCTTATGCAAATAATCCGTGTCTTTTTCCCACCCAATATTTCGACAGCTGTTACATTAACATGTGAACTTGAGTCTATTGTTGTCCATGCGTATTGCAAATATCAAATTATTTCATTTGTTTATATTGTTGAGATTGATCGAAGCGTAATGCATGCACCTAGGAAAGCGCAAAGAATCGAATCTCTTTGCACGAGAATGACACTGGTGTAAACGAAGCAGAAAACCACCTCCGCATTCTGTTTAAAGAGTAATCAAATGGTAACGATGTAAGTATGAAACTACATTTTAAACCAGTTCGTCCTTTGGTAAAGTGGCCGAGATGGTTCTAACTGGTGTTCTGACTGACTTTATGGTTATATCAATCACCCTTTCCGAATTTAAAAATATTCACCTGGAAAACTATTTGTACACTTAAGTTAAAAGCATATTCTTTTCAAGAAACCTTTAAGCTTTCTCCTGCGGGGGTGGAGATTAGTCTTTTGTTTCCTCTCGTTTTGTTTTGTTTTTTGTTTTTGTTTTTGTTTTTTTGTTTTTTTCGTGTGGATTATTTGTTTGTTTGTCAAGTTCGTTTAAGTCACGATTGACGTAAATAAACATTTCTCTCTCATCTTACTTATTTTTCAACCTAACAAATAATTCTAGTCAGACATTGAATATTTTTGTGCTGTTTACAATAAGTAAGCTAATATAATTTCGAATAAACTATTTGTCCATTATCCGAAACCCGCGTCATAGAAAGTCTTAACACAATTATGTTTGGATAAATTTCTGGCGAAATAATTCGTTTTTTATAGTTTAACGTCTTTTCTTCTTCATCAGAAAACTTGCGACTCAATTCCTGTTACAATTGACCGTTCAGTAATTTAACGACTCGCACATCTTACAAATAAAGATTCATCTCAAAACAAATTTGAAATAATTTTTGACTCGTTGGTTTTTGTCCACTGTTCAAACCTAAGAACACTAGAACTCTTCCAACTGATGATCATTTCAAACGTTTAACTTCGAGACATTTTATTTATTACTTCATTAAAAAAATATAGAAAAATATTGTTTAGCATATTTCAGTATCGCTCACATAATTATTAGATTTCCGGTATCTCATCTCTGCGTAAATTAAATTTGTCAGTCACTATCTATAGCCTTACCATCTTTTATATAAATCTTACCTGTTTGTTTAAATATATGTATGTATGTATGTTTGTATGTCTCGCAAAAACTTTCGACAGAGGCGACGAATCCTGACAAGATCGGTATCATTTTGAAGCTCGACGTATCAGAGGACAAACACCGAAAAATTGGTCAAAAACATTAATTCCTTCACACTAAACTCAGCCATTTTGTACAAGGAAGGATCGATTTTTTTTTCACCGATGTTTTAGCAAGTCATCGTCACTGTTGGATTGACTTCGGTTAATTTCAACTCTTCTGACCTCCGGTCGCGTCATGAATACATCAGCTAAGACAGCAGATTTTCTTTCACTTTCTTCTCCGCCTTCGCATCACGGGTTCGAGCCTATATGCCTACTACCACTTTTTTAAACACCTCTGTTCACCCTGACTTCCTAGTGATTCTCTCACCACGCTACTACCATTCTTTTTTTTTTTTTAACACTCTCTCCATATTCACGGGTCTGAGCTTTGCCACTTTTTTTTTTTTTTTTTTTTTTTTTTTTTTTTTTTTTTTTTTGCTCAACACACATCTCCAAACACCCGGCAACGTCGGGCACCCAGACTAGTTTTAATATATATTCGTGGGATGTAGTTTGCTTGAAGCATTGTGTGTTATATGTATTTAGGAAACTATTAGAGTATCACAATGCAATAAATGGAAAGTTGTCGGTATGGAAGAAAAGACGGAAACAAGTGATTTTGTATAATCTAATTTATAAAACTCATTTCGTCTCTACTTTTTTTTTTCAAAGTGCATCTCCTCAAAGACGCAAGATCGCAGAGTGGCGCGAGGCGGATCAAATGATTTACTGAGTAAAAATAGTTGTAAAAGGATTCAAAGTGGAAAAATATAAACCTGGTAGGCGTATGGCGTATGGCGACGTGCTCTTCTATGCATGCGCAAATATACATTTATACGTTCAAGTCGATTCATTTTTTACTGTTTCTTATCCGTCTGATGATAGCTCAAACGGTAACGATTAAGGCTACTGCGCTAAATGTTTTGGTTTCGGTTCTAGCTGATGGCATACATGTGATATTTTTTTAAAACTCTATCATTTATGTTGCTTTGGAAACTTATATACTCTCGTTTGTATTCCAGTAATATGGAGTAAACATGTGTTGCTGCGTATCACATATTTCGTTAAACGACAGTAAATTGGGGGGGGGCACTTTATGAAATGAGTAATTTGCTGAGATCATGTTGCTATGTCAATAAAGTAACAACTTCGTTTAGCAATTTCAATTTTAGTTAGTCTGAAGAAATGTTTGATTAATCCTCCCTCGTGTAAGGAATTAATGTAAACTAACAGAACCTATAAAAATTCCACAGCGGACTCTTTCATATGTAATATATTGATGTTCGCATTCTGTGGATGTT
Organism: Euprymna scolopes; assembly: GCF_053919585.1. NCBI lineage: Eukaryota > Metazoa > Mollusca > Cephalopoda > Sepiida > Sepiolidae > Euprymna > Euprymna scolopes. The sequence continues at coordinate 106,028,737 of NC_136494.1, read as the reverse complement.
CAGCGTAAATGGAGAGGCCCTGATATTATTGTAGCTTTTTTGTTAAAATTGCAAAAGTATTTATCCAAGCTAGCAGGGATGCCCGGCGTGGCTCAGTCGTAAAATACGCTTAAATATGATATTTTGATTTATGCAGATTTCGTATATATTATTTTAGTCAATTTTCTATCGATTCTCATATATATATAAAGTTGTGATTTCCAAAATAAAAAATACATATATATCCATATGACTTGGGTGCAGCAGCTTGAATCGAAACTGAAACCAAAACTTATCAATAATTCTTAGGAAAATTGTTTATTACAAGAAATGGAAGGTCATAACAATTAAACGACAGTCACTCGAAAGAAAAAAGATGAGAGCGTGATACACCAAATAACCCACGCTATCGCATTAATACATAGATTAAATAACAAAATGGATAAAATAAAAGGTTACGTTCGAAATTCTGTGTAAATTTCAGAGGTTAACAAGACACACTCGAAGAAGGTCGGAGATCACGTCGACTGAAACGTTGTGATAATAACATTAAGAGGAGAAAAATAATCTGAAATAATACAAATTCTAAATGGTCATCTCAAAAATTCTGAAACATAAATTGTTTCGACTTTTTTTTTTACTATCAGATCAATATAACGGCCAGAAAAAAACAAGTAAAATAATTGTTTGTTTGTTTTTCTTTCACAAAAATAAACTTCACACAAATGTGAGCGCAAATAGAAACGATATCGCTCAGATATCTTCCGAGAAAATGTTAAAGGTTATCGGTTATGAATGTCTCCAGTCTTGGACACTATAAACCCAGCCACCCACGAGGAGAATAAATATACAGACAGACAAGAGTGGGAAGCCAAACAAAGAAATGATAGCATGACACGTCAACAAGCGCCAACGCAGTCGTCTCGGATAAATGCGAAAGTGCAAACACCAAGAAGGGCGGGGTTGATGGGTGAGTGGGGTGACTATGATTGTGAATGAAAGACTTGGAAACTTGATTCAGAGATCGTAGCATATAAAGAACCTTAGTCATCTACTGAACAAAGCATAAAATGAATTAATGATTTCTCCCTATATATAAACGTTGTTTAAATTTGAATTGAAATGTGTACATTTAAAAAGCCATATATATATATTAGAAGGTAAACAGTTATATTTGGTCGCTACAAACAGCCATCTGTTTCAGTCAATGAGACTTCATCAGGCGACCTTGAACTATCTGACGCTAAGCTAAGCGTCAGATGGTCCGTGATTGCCTGATGAAGGCTTTGTGTAGAACCAACCACATTTTTGGTTGTACTGATAATCTTTGTCGGTTCAATAGCTGCCACAAGACAAAGCATACAATAGACCGCAGTTTTTCCTTCTCCGACATGCATGTCTTAACGAGGACTGGGGTGGTGCATCTCTCCCAGTGAGTTAATGCGCTTCCAAATACCAACCTGGAAATTTATTCGACTCTGCGTGGTACAGACAGCGCCTAACCTTCCCAAATGGTAACCCATCTAATAATAGCCAGACTCATCGTTGCTTAACTTCGGTGATCTGGTGATAACCGGTGTGAAAATCACGTTTTATTTATATATATATATATATATATATATATATATATATATATATATATATATATATATTGGGGGGGGGGCAGTTTCCGAGTTGCATGTAGCCTCGTATTCGTCCGGAGTGACTTCTATTTGTTGAACGTCCTTATTGGCAAGTTTTTCTGCAGTTTTTTTTTTTTAAGGTCTTCTTGAGCCTCTGGCTCTAGGTGTCCGAGAACTCTATTTTTGGGGTTGTTTCTTGCGACTGGCTGCTTCTCGGGGCAAGTGTATATGAGATGTCCTACTTCCCAGCAGATCCAGCACGCCGGTCGGCTTCCTGCAAGCTCAATAGGAAGTTTTTCCACTTCTGCTTCGATATGATACGGGATCTTTAAGAATGCTTCTTTGTTCAGTAAAATGTCGAAGGTCCAAACGCCGTTATAATGATCTACAGTTACCCCCGTAATATCGCCAAATTGGAGGAGATAATCTACTAGATACTCTCCCGGGACTGCGCCTGGGACCTCAAAAATAAATACTGTGGTTCTTCTTCTTCCCAAATACTCCATTCTCAGGATATATTCCGGCGTAATGAGTTCATTCTTCAAAAGATTGATGCAGTCTTCTTCTGTTTTAAACAGCGCTGACCATGTATTGTATCCTCTTGCTTTGGTTATGCGTTCCGCTCTCATTCCGACTGTCGCAATAAGCTTCGTAAGCGTTTCTTTCATTGATCCTATCAGTTTTTTTCGTTTTTTTGTCAATGAGGAGTGGCGAATTTTTTTTTTTTTTTTTAAGCAGACTCCTGAAGTCTGGGTTGCTCCAGTGTAATTCCACGCATTTTTTGGCTTCTTCCAAAAAGGTTTCGACGTTGATTTTTAACAAATGGAGGCTTCTTTCAGCCTGTATTGTCGGCATCCTTTTTCTCTACTACAGAATCTGTCGGCACACAGCTGGCACTTGCCATGGCCGGCGGCGAATCGTGACCCCCCCCCCCAAAAAAACCCCAGGAAACTCCGGCACTAATAGTTAGCGATGGGGGAAGAAGAAAAAGAGAAATAACGAATTTAACGAGTAAGTATAGCAATAATAACAATAATAACAATAAGAGGCGCACTATAACCGATTAGGAACGACAAAAGACGCACTATAATGGGTTAATTATTTAAATTGCTGTTCACATCAGCAATATTTGGCACAAGGCCGGGAAAGTGGCGATCCAAAGCAGGCTCCCCTAAAGGAGGGGCACTCCTGCAATTGCAAAAATTGCCTGAGTAACCCCCTCGACATAACCCGGTCGGGGCGCCTCAGGAGATAAGCAATAAACTTGTCCAACCCGAAAGCCGGGTGACAAGGCCTGGGCGGGTGGACCTCCTGGGTGATACCCAGACAGTGTACCTCAGTCCGACAGGTGCTGGGCCAGTTCCCGGCCCCTCATCTGTCGGGCTGAGTGTCAAGAACGGATACTTGACGTGTACTACTACCCTGTCTCCCTGCCGCCGAAGCCGCTAGGGACACATCCCATCATAGTAGCCCTATAATGGGGTAGTTATTTAGTTGCTGCCCACAATATTTGGCACAAGGCCGGAAAGTAGGGATCTAAGCAGGCTCCTCTAAAGGAAGGGCACTCCTGCAATTGAAAAATTGCCTGAGTTACCCCGTCGGCATTCCCCGGTCGGGGCGCCTCAGGCGACAAGCAATAAACCTGCCCCACCGGAAAGCCCGGTGGCAAGGCCTGGGAGGATGGACCTCCTGGGTATTACCCAGGGTATTACACAGGAGGTCCCCCGAGGTGGTGTACCTCAGTCTGACAGGTGCTGGACCGGTTCCCGGCCCCTCACCTGTCGGGCTGAGTGTCAAGAACGGATCCTTGACGTGTACTACTACCCTGTCTCTCTGCAGCCGAAGCTGCTAGGAGACACATCCCATCATAATAGCACTATAATGGAGTATGATCCCGCACAGTCGGAGGATTCTATTTATAAACGATGCTACTAGGAACTGACGTATCGAATTAATTCACGTTCTGCTACCAACCAATTAGAAACCGGAATTGTTCCATAAATATTAAACCTTTCTGTAGCAATTTCGCAAATGTTTTCTTCGTGTCAACACAGGAAGAATCTTTTGCTCTGTGGATTCCAATTCGAGAACTGTCTACTGCGAACCAGTCACCTCCCAGGACTTGTGTAGAACAACGAACCATCGGAAACTGTTCTGAAACTAAACATGGCTTACACTTCTTATATAATCTGGCATCTACTCCAGTTTTCGTCTTGGATGATTTTAAAGCTTCTCATTGGTTCAAGATTATATATTTTTTCTTTTATTTTATTACAATTCGAAACCGACATTAGCATCTTTTTTTATTAATATTTTCTTATCTTCAAAATCTGTTGCATTTTAAATAGATGAGTTAATGGGGGGTATAGCAAGGAATGGGCGAGTTATAGCAATAAATTTGAATAAATATGAATCAAACTTTATTTATAGTAGCCTCTGTTGAAAAATCCTATTCAAACATTTCTTTGTCGGTAAAAAAAATTACAAAATAAAACATTTTACTATTCAAAATAAGAAATAACTTGAATTTATTAAGATCCGTTGGCTGTGAGAAAAATAAAAATTATTTTTTTCCAAAGGAGGAAAATATATACATTTTTCTCTGTTAATCAACACGGGCTGTCATAACACCTTTCTCTTTCTCTCTGACTGAACAACTACTAAAACTCTCAACAAAAAGATTCCCGAATTCAAACCGTCTCCTTTTGGAATTCAAGACTTTATGGTAAACTAGCTGATCCGTGTCCCGGCGTTGCCCGATAGTCTTTTTACTTACTTTTTACTTTTTCATGTTTGCATGTAATAATCCAATTATATTTCATCGTTTACTAATTATTTACATTCCTTTTTGCTCGTTCCCGCCTTACAGTCCCACTTTGACCCATCTCTCTTCATTCGACGCCATCTTGTTTTCTTTTGCTCTTATTTTTTTTTAACTCTGTCGTTTTTTGTTTGTTTGTTTGTTTTAATAGTCTGAATGATAGTTAAATTTAATGTCCAAATGATACCGTATAATATAATGATATCATTAATTGAACCGAATTGTTAACATTTTATATTATAATGTTTTAATGTCTATTTATGAATTGATGAAATAATTTGTAAGCTATTTATACGCAATATCTTAATGTTTTTTTATTATTTAAAACCAGAATTCATTTTCTATTCAACAGTTTAAATTTTTCAAATTCCTTTCATATTTTGAAGGGTCATGAATTAATTTAGTCTATATTTTCAGTTATTAACAAAAAATTAAAATAGCTAACTTGTTTATGATATTGTGACGCTTTGAAATTCAACAGTACTTTTGAAGCCTTTAAATCGATGGAAATAAATTAATTTTTGGCTTGAATTAGCGTCTTAATTCAAAAATATGTATGCTCCCCTTGTACTCCTAAACTTAGAAAACATGTATTTTGCAACAATTAATCATTTAATACACATTTTTTTATGAATGCGGTAAATGTAAATATATTAAACACTAGCATTTCAGCCCGGCGTTGCCCGGGTGTTTGGATGTGTATGTTGAGCAAAACAAAACAAGTGGTAGTAGGAAGGCAAGTGAAGATATTAATATTTTTAGCTAATTTTTCGATATTTGTCGTCTGAAAGGTTAACTTTAAAATGATACTGATCTTGTAAAAATCCGTCGCCTCTGTCGAAAGTTTTAGGCACACATGCAAACATACATACATACATACATTTATATATTGGTAACTAAAAATTTTCGACCCAAACCGATTAAAAAACTTGCCCAATCTCTGAATACCCTTTATGTCAAATTTCAAATGTTTAGACCAGAGTTGTCTGAGTAATTTGGTAGAGACCGCATAGGTCAATTTTTTTTAAACTTTGGCCCCTATTATGACCCTTTAACACTGTTTTAGGCTCAAATCAAGTTAAGGTAGATCCATGTCCAAGGAACCTATATCTAAAATTTAAAATGTTTAGACCAAAAATTGGCGGAGGAGTTTGGTAGTGTTCTCAATCGTTGAACTTTGACCCCTTAACAGCCAAATTTCTAGCCGAAAACGGACTATAAAGATTTTCCCAAATCTCAGTTCTCTGTATATCAAATTTCGAGTCTGTAGACTGAAAATTGACAGAGATGTTGTGTAGGGAAATGTACACGGACACACAGACACGTTCACTTTTATAGATATATAGATTTATTCGTTTTTATTCTTTATATATTTTAGAAAATGTATCCTTCCACGTATTATTAATTACATAATTCAATTATGAATTTTACATTATGTTATAACGTTTTGCAATAAAAACGATATCCGGCGGATTATGTGGACGGCGGTCCATCAGATAAACTGCTAGAATCTTGTCGTGTTGATGACACATAGTAGTGGTTCGTTCTCTCTCTTCGTTATCGTTGTTTTTAACAGTCGAAGTACGTCCGTCGTAGTGTATGCTGATTTTCGTTTGTTCTCATTACAACACACAATCATTCGACTTCAACAATTCTTTTTTTATTATTTATTTTGTTGCCAGTATACGTGTATAAATACATAATAGCCGTTCGGTTTCCTCCCCCTCTGAGAGGATGGAAAAACTCTCCAAAATATGAATGCTCTTTCGTGGTTAAGAAAAAAAGATGAATTCTTTATCAGCTTATCTGCTATGTGTCTTTGGCAACTTGCTGTCTCTGACACAATATGCCTGCACGTCTCTTGACGCGCAGCACTGACTCTAATCTGTTTCTAAATGAATTTTCTGCTTTATTGCTTAGTCGAACATTAGATGGAAAGTATGTTTGGCATTATTTTACATGTCCACATAATAGTCTCTCTTTTTCGTTCTCTCACTTTCTGCATCTCTCTATCTATCTCTATGCATTTCTCTATCTGCATCTCTATTCCTGTATCACTCTGCACGTCTCTCTCTCTCTCTCTTGTTTCCTCTTTCTTTCGCCCTCTCTCTCTCTTGCTTCCTATCTCTCTCTCTCTTTCTCTCTTGCTTCCTATCTCTCTCTTGCTTCCTATCTCTCTCTTGCTTCCTCTCTTTCTCTTGCTTCCTCTCTTTCTCTTGCTTCCTCTCTTTCTCTTGCTTCCTCTCTTTCTCTTGCTTCCTCTCTTTCTCTTGCTTCCTTTCTTTCTCTTGCTTCCTCTCTTTCTCTTGCTTCCTCTCTTTCTCTTGCTTCCCCTCTCTCTCTCTCTTGCTTCCCCTCTCTCTCTCTCTTGCTTCCCCTCTCTCTCTCTCTCTTGCTTTTCCTCTTTCTCTCTTGCTTTTCCTCTTTCTCTCTTGCTTCGTCTCTTTCTCTCTCTCTTGCTTGCTCTCTCTCTCTCTTGCTTGCTCTCTCTCTCTCTTGCTTGCTCTCTCTCTCTCTTGCTTGCTCTCTCTCTCTCTCTCTCTTGCTTGCTCTCTCTCTCTTGCTTGCTCTCTCTCTCTTGCTTGCTCTCTCTCTCTCTTGCTTCCTCTCTCTCTCTCTTGCTTCCTCTCTCTCTCTCTCTCTCTCTTTCTCTTGCTTCCTCTCTCTCTCTCTCTCTCTTTCTCTTGCTTCCTTTTTCTCTTGCTTCCTCTCTCTCTCTTGCTTCGTCTCTCTCTTGCTTCCTCTCTCTCTCTCTCTTGCTTCCTCTTTCTCTCTTGCTTGCTCCCTTTCTTTCTCTTGCTTCCTCTCTCTATCTATCTCTCTTCCTCTGACTTCCTCTCTCGCTTCCTCTCTCCGTCTTGCTTCCTCTCTCTCTCTCTCTTGCTTCCTCTCTCTCTCTCTTGCTTCCTCTCTCTCTCTCCTGCTTCCTCTCTCTCTCCTGCTTCCTCTCTCTCTCCTGCTTCCTCTCTCTCTCTCTTGCTTCCTCTCTCTCTCTCTTGCTTCCTCTCTCTCTCTCTTGCTTCCTCTCTCTCTCTCTTGCTTCCTCCCTTTCTCTCTCTTGCTTCCTCTCTTTCTCTCTCTTGCTTCCTCTCTTTCTCTCTCTTGCTTCCTCTCTTTCTCTCTCTTGCTTCCTCTCTTTCTCTCTCTTGCTTCCTCTCTTTCTCTCTCTTGCTTCCTCTCTTTCTCTCTCTTGCTTCCTCTCTTTCTCTCTCTTGCTTCCTCTCTTTCTCTCTCTTGCTTTCTCTCTCAATCTTGCTTCCCCTCTCTCTTGCCTACTCACTTTCTCTCTGTCTTGCTTCCTCTCTCTGTCTTGCTTTCTCTCTCTCTCTTGCCTCTTCTCTCTCTCTCTCTCTCGTGCTTCCTCTCTCTCTCTCTCTCGTGCTTCCTCTCTCTCTCTCTCTCTCGTGCTTCCTCTCTCTCTCTCTTGCTTCCTCTCTCTCTCTTGCTTCCTCTCTCTCTCTTGCTTCCTCTCTCTCTCTTGCTTCCTCTCTCTCTCTTGCTTCCTCTCTCTCTCTTGCTTCCTCTCTCTCTCTTGCTTCCTCTCTCTCTCTCTCGCTTCCTCTCTCTCTCTCTCGCTTCCTCTCTCTCTCTCGCTTCCTCTCTCTCTCTCTCGCTTCCTCTCTCTCTCTCTCGCTTCCTCTCTCTCTCTCTCGCTTCCTCTCTCTCTCTCTCTCGCTTCCTCTCTCTCTCTCTCTCTCGCTTCCTCTCTCTCTCTCTCTCTCGCTTCCTCTCTCTCTCTCTCTCTCTCTCGCTTCCTCTCTCTCTAGCTCTCTCTCGCTTCCTCTCTCTAGCTTTCTTGCTTTCTCTCTCTCGCTCTCTTGCTTCCTCTCTCTCTCTCTCTCTTGCTCCCTCACACTCTTTTTTTTGTGCTCCCTATCACTCTCTTTTTCGTGCTCCCTCTCTTTCTCTCTTACTTCCTCTCTTTCTCTCTTGCTTCCTCTCTTTCTCTCTTTCTTTCTCTCTTGCTTCCTCTCTTTCTCTCTTTCTTTCTCTCTTGCTTCCTCTCTTTCTCTTTTGCTTCCTCTCTTTCTTTCTTGCTTCCCCCTCTCACTCTCTCTTGCTTCCTCTCTCTCTCTCTCTCACTCTCTTTTGCTTCCTCTCTCTCTCTCACTCTCTTTTGCTTCCTCTCTCTCTCACACTCTCTCTTGCTTCCTCTCTCTCACACTCTCTCTTGTTTCTTCTCTATCTCTCTCTGTCACTGGCTTCCTTTCTCTCTTGCTCCTTCTCTCTCTCTCGCGTGCTTCCTCTCTCTCTCTCTCTCTTGCTTCCTCTTTCTCTCTTGCTTGCTCCCTTTCTTTCTCTTGCTTCCTCTCTCTATCTATCTCTCTTCCTCTGACTTCCTCTCTCGCTTCCTCTCTCCGTCTTACTTCCTCTCTCTCTCTCTTGCTTCCTCTCTCTCTCTCTCTTGCTTCCTCTCTCTCTCTCCTGCTTTCTCTCTCTCTCCTGCTTTCTCTCTCTCTCTTGCTTCCTCTCTCTCTCTCTCTTGCTTCCTCTCTCTCTCTCTTGCATCCTCTCTCTCTCTCTCTTGCTTCCTCGCTCTCTCTTGCTTCCTCTCTTTCTCTCTCTTGCTTCCTCTCTTTCTCTCTCTTGCTTCCTCTCTTTCTCTCTCTTGCTTCCTCTCTTTCTCTCTCTTGCTTCCTCTCTTTCTCTCTCTTGCTTCCTCTCTTTCTCTCTCTTGCTTCCTCTCTTTCTCTCTCTTGCTTCCTCTCTTTCTCTCTCTTGCTTCCTCTCTTTCTCTCTCTTGCTTCCTCTCTTTCTCTCTCTTGCTTCCTCTCTCTCTCTCTTGCTTTCTCTCTCAATCTTGCTTCCCCTCTCTCTTGCCTACTCACTCTCTCTCTGTCTTGCTTCCTCTCTCTGTCTTGCTTCCTCTCTCTGTCTTGCTTTCTCTCTCTCTCTTGCCTCTTCTCTCTCTCTCTCTTGCTTCCTCTCTCTCTCTCTCTTGCTTCCTCTCTCTCTCTTGCTTCCTCTCTCTCTCTCTTGCTTCCTCTCTCTCTCTTGCTTCCTCTCTCTCTCTCTTGCTTTCTCTCTCTTGCTTTCTCTCTCTTGCTTTCTCTCTCTTGCTTTCTCTCTCTCTTGCTTTCTCTCTCTCTCTTGCTTCCTCTCTCTCTCTTGCTTCCTCTCTCTCTCTTGCTTCCTCTCTCTCTCTTGCTTCCTCTCTCTCTCTCGCTTCCTCTCTCTCTCTCTCGCTTCCTCTCTCTCTCTCGCTTCCTCTCTCTCTCTCGCTTCCTCTCTCTCTCTCTCGCTTCCTCTCTCTCTCTCTCGCTTCCTCTCTCTCTCTCTCGCTTTCTCTCTCTCGCTCTCTTGCTTCCTCTCTCTCGCTCTCTTGCTTCCTCTCTCTCGCTCTCTTGCTTCCTCTCTCTCGCTCTCTTGCTTCCTCTCTCTCTCTCTTGCTCCCTCACACTCTTTTTTTTCTGCTCCCTATCACTCTCTTTTTCGTGCTCCCTCTCTTTCTCTCTTACTTCCTCTCTTTCTCTCTTACTTCCTCTCTTTCTCTCTTGCTTCCTCTCTTTCTTTCTTGCTTCCCCCTCTCACTCTCTCTTGCTTCCTCTCTCTCTCTCTCACTCTCTCTTGCTTCCTCTCTCTCTCACACTCTCACTTGCTTCCTCTCTCTCTCACACTCTCTCTTGTTTCTTCTCTATCTCTCTCTGTCACTGGCTTCCTTTCTCTCTTGCTCCTTCTCTCTCTCTCGCGTGCTTCTTCTCTCTCTTTCTCTCGGGCGCGCGTGCTTCTCCTCTCTCTCTTTCTCTCGGGCGCGCGCGTGCTTCTCCTCTCTCTTTCTCTCGGGCGCGCGCGTGCTTCTCCTCTCTCTCTCTCTTTCTCTCGGGCGCGCGCGTGCTTCTCCTCTCTCTCTCTCTTTCTCTCGGGCGCGCGCGTGCTTCTCCTCTCTCTCTCTTTCTCTCGGGCGCGCGCGTGCTTCTCCTCTCTCTCTCTCTCTTTCTCTCGGGCGCGCGCGTGCTTCTCCTCTCTCTCTCTCTCTTTCTCTCGGGCGCGCGCGTGCTTCTCCTCTCTCTCTTTCTTTCTCTCGCGCGCGTGCTTCTCCTCTCTCTCGCTTCCTCTCGCTTCCTCTCGCTCTCTCTCTCTCTCGCTTCCCCTTTCTCTCTCTGTTGCTCCCTATTGCCCCTCTTTCTATTTCTTGCTCCTTCTTTCCCACTCGCTCTCACTTTTTCTATCCCACTCGCTCCCTCTTTCTCTCTCGCGCCCTTTTTCTTCTTTCTCTTTCAATCTCTTTCGCGCGTACTCTCTTTCTCTCTCGCTTCCTCTCTCAATATAATAGAAAACAAAACCTCATCAGCTGCTAACTGACCTAGTTCTAGTGTTTTAAGGCAAAACAGTTTGTATGAATGAAAGGAAATATTTTTCTGACCCATCCCTCTTCTGCACTAATGTAGTCTACGGTGACTTCCAAAGAAATGAATATTGCAGTACTATTTTTAAAATATCTTACTAAAGGTAATACGGAATCCGATTATATAAGGGTTTTAGGTGTGTCTTTAGTAGTTTCTAAGTTTTAATGACGCACATAGACACAGACAAGAAAATACGACTTTCCTTATTATAATAGATATTTTGATGGTGCTTACATGTTATTATAATAGATATTTACATGTTATTATAATAGATATTTTGATGGTGCTTACATGTTAAGCGAAAACCAAAACGAGCAGACTGTGGGAAAACGATGCGTTTATAAAGAAGCGACGAAGACACTGATGGTGTTGGCAGTGGGGAAATAAAGGTTTTCATAAGCTGCAAAGAATGTCAACCTCACTTGTTAAAAAGAGAAAAAGAACAAAAAGATGGCGTCGAAAAAAGAGAGACGAGTCAACGTTGGACCGGAAAACGGGAACGAGCAAAAAGGGATGTAAACAATTAGTAAACGATGAAATATGGTTGGATTTATCACATGCCCACATGAAAAAGAGTTTTTTTAAGAAAATTTCTTTTTCATATTTTTCTCTACCAAACTTGTTGAAAAATGAATTGGAGCAGGGGGGCGCTAACAATAAAAATCAAGTGGTCAAATGAAATGCATAACTTCTATTTTTACAAATTCTAAAAAGTTGGTTAAATTTTACTCCTTAACCCCACGCTACAAATGGAAAGATAAAAGTACATTTTTTATATATACAAATAGGATGTTCTAGAAAAAACGTTTTGTTCTTTTTTGTAGAAAGAGAGAGAGAGACGAAATGACACTTCTTTGATTTGATTTTTTTTTTTTTTTTTTGCCTTTTCACTCCAAACAAGGCTCAGTGCCACTTTGGTGTAAATAGAGGGCTATTAGCAGGGATACTATATAGGAAGTTGAGCAGCAAGATGTCCATTCACATTACACTTGAACTTCTGCATGTCAGTACAGTTGGGGAAGCAGGAACCCGGGAGAAAGTTCCAGAGTCGAGCAGTTCTGAGAAGGAGATTATTAGAGTAGAAGGCTTTCTGGCATCTGGGGATCACTACTGTGTAGGGGTGGGATTTTGCTGTTTGTCGGGATATTTACGTCGAGGGAGTACAAGGGCTTGTAGTTTGTCGGAGAATCTACCATTAAAATACTTGTAAAACAGGCAGAGGGATGCAATATTTCGTCGGTGGGAGAGAGGCTGACGTCTAGCTGATAGTTCGGGACCTATTATGTTGGCGACTTTCCTTTGAACCCTATCCAGGAGTGACAAACTATTAGATACACCATCCCAAATGTGACAACGATACTTCATTCATAGCCAGGCGAGTTCTTGCGGTGAATGTTTTACAGGATACCAGGGATTGATCAGTCGAGCACCTAGTATGAACATAACGGTACAGTAAAGAGAGGCTAGTACCATCTCTTCTGTTTGAAAAAGGATGTAGCGACAAGAATAGATCCTTCCCTACTAGATTGCTAAGTTGATTTTGTATTCTCTCAGGACAAAAGAGTGTCCTCAGCCATATACATCCATATATGACAACTGTATACCATCTTCGGACGCTCGATGACGAAGGCCAGAGGAATAGTTGGCCGAAACGTCGTGAAACAACTAAGAAAGATGAGAATAATAGTCCGCAATAAATAAATTAATAAATAATACTCATCTTAATAATGAATTCCAATTTAATAACATATATCTTCGGGCGCATTTGGCATGATTTTTAAATATACTAGCTATTCGAAAGAAATCAACATTTAAAAGGTTATCTTATTTACATATTAGTTTCGATAGTAGTTACTTCCATGAGATATTATTACTAAACAATACAGAAGGAAAGATAATATGCATACGCAAGTGTGCATACATAATTAAATAATTAATGTGAAACACCATTAAATAAATACTGATAAATGTTGTAATAATATTTAACAATAACTAACACAAATGCTGACCCACATTTCAGAAATACTTTATCAGTCCTTAAGATATACTCATGTAAGAATAGTTGAACAGTTAAAAGTGAATGTCGACTAAAAAATTAACAAATAAAATTCCTAATATTTCAATCTACCACTAAGTTCAGTTGTAATTTAGGAGATTAAAAACAAAATGTCAATAACTGTAAAGTAAGCTGTTCGTTTAAGCATGTATGAGAGAAGTTTATGATTTCTTTTCTTAAACAAATTAATTTCTAATTTTTGCGAACTCACTCTGTCTACGATAAAACCCACCATACACGTTTGAAAGTCGAACACACGCCCGGCGAAGGGAAGACGTCTAAAAACATAGCATCACGGATATGCCAGCTGACTGTCTTACACAATTAAAAACATATTACATGTAAAATATTGTGTTAAAATACGTATTTATGTATATGTAAAATTATACGTATAAACACGCATGCATTGAATCAATAAAAGTGAAACTGCATAGTATGTTCAGCCGTTATATCTTTGCATTGCTTTTCTATACACATTAAACAATGCTTCAAGCAAACTACTTTAACTTTAGTAATTGTCTGTATTTTTGAGATGAGGTGTTTTCATTGATTGAGATTGTCGGACTGACTTCCTCATCTTGGTTGTTATCGCACAACGTTTCGGCCGTTTTGCTCTCCGGTCCTCATCAGGTATTTTGTATCGAACTGGGGAACCGTTTGTTAGGAGTCTCGAACCCAACACTTTATTATTATTACGGGGGTACCGTGTTCGGACTCCAGCTAGGCTCTGGGACATAGTTGCTGATTCTCTGTTTTGAATGTTACTTTTTCACCGCCTTCGTTCAGGATTGAACTCAGCACCTTTGGGTAACTGTAAACTTTGATACAACGTCTAGGACCACTCGGCCATATGTCACTAGGACTTGACTTTACTTAACTTTAACTGATCCAGATTAAACTGAAATGTAATCTTTCTTTTAATTTGTCTATCGGTCCGTCTGTTCTACTGTTTTTGAAAACTACTGGGAAGATCTAGCTGAAATTTTACATGGATCTTTGTTTTTTCTTTTATTTTTTTAATCAATTTTCACCCCAAACAAGGCACAGTGCCACTTTGATGTAGGGGGCTACTTTCGGGGGCATACGGGGACATAATAAGGATATTATGAAGTGGAATGGGTAGCAAGATGTATGTTTACATTACACTTGAACTTCTGCATGTCAGTACAGTTGGGAAAGCAGAGTCCCGAAAGGGAGTTCTAAAGTCTAGCAGTTTTGGGGAATAAACTATTGGAATAGAAGGATTTCTTATACCTAGGAATCTCTACTGTGAAGGGGTGTGATTTAGCTGCTTGTCGGGTTTGTAGTGGGTATTTACGTTGAGAGGGTACAAGTGTTTGTGCTTCGTCAGAGCAGTCACCATTAAAATATATGTGTTTGATGCACAGTTATGGGTTAATAAGTATTAGTCACCACAATACCATATTTACTCTACAAGATTTTTTCGAAAACTACTGAGTCAATCCGACTGAGATTTTGTGTAGATTATTAATATAAGGTGCAGTGAATTAAGTATTATGACATCTGGTCGGTGCACACTTAATGATTAATTAGGATTAGTATTTAACACAAAAAGCACATATTTAATCCTAAACCATAAGCAACAGACTATAACTTTCATGCGTTTTTTTTGGGGGGGGGGCGGACAAAGGCTTGAAATATCAACCATTATTTACTTCATATTTGTTCTTGAGAATGCGCGATATATTTCTTCATCTTCGTCTATATCACTTTGTATAGCAGTATGAGAAGAAGCCATTACCGAAAATAGTTAATCGTGCAGAAATTTAATTATGTACACTTAAAGCTGGAAACCGTTTTAATGGTTTTCTAAGAGATAATCATTTATCCGTGAACAAATCATTACGCACCTTAAAGGTAAATATAACATCATAAAAAAATATATATATATATATATATATATTTTTTTTTTTTTAGAGAAAGTGTTCAGTGCAATTGTTTTTCATTTCGTTTAAGAAAGTAAATACTTATATACATTCTTTACTTTACATACGAGGTTTTCCCCTATATCAATGACTGGAATAGCTTAATACTCAAAATCTACATAGATCAAAATATGAAAGTGAGTGACTATACAGATTAGTATATGTTTAAAAAAGAAAGGATTGTATTTCTAATCGATTTTTAAATAGAAAACTGGATTAAATATAAACCTTTTTTTTTAATCATAATTACAAATTAACAAGGAAAAACTTACTCTCTCGCTCACATCTACTAAGTCTGTCGCCCATTACACTGAGAAATCGTTAGAATTGTAAACTTGGTAAATTGGATTACTTGAGAGGAACGGCTCATCAAGAACTTACTTGAAGACGGCCACATTGTAGTCAGCAAGACAGCGGGTAAACGTTTCCACAGGTGTGGAGAAAAGAAGCTTTGTTCATGGAATCTACATTTTGATTTAGGCACATATAAAGAGTGAGGGAAAAGTCTTGATAGTATTTTAAGCCAAACGAGTGTTTCTCGTGAATGTTTGGTGAGGGGGCACCATGGATTGGAGCTCAGTCGAGCACTTGCCATGAAAATAACGATAAAGCAGAGACAGGCTCACAACGTCTCTTCTCTGAGAAAAGGGTTGCAGGGAAGAGAAAAGGGCATCCTCCACTAGGCTACAAAATCTATTTTGAACTCTGTCTAGGCAAAATAAGGTCTTCCTAGCAGCTCCTGTCCAGATGTGACAGCAATACTCCATCATTGGATTACCTGGCTCTTATATAGGTATAGAATTGCATCAGCAGTGAGATATATACTGGATCGATAGAATGGTTCCCATAATTTTTCCAGCGACCTTGGCAACGGATTTGATGTACGTATTCCATTTTAGATCCGGAGTAAAGGTCAAGCCCAGAATGGTGTCAAAACATGGAGCCTTCCCAAGGCGAGAACCATCCATTTCAATTGTTAGATGGGGATCAAAACGTTGATGATGTAAAGATAGAAGCTTGGTTTTAGATGGATTAAAAGTAACCACCCACCTTTTTCCCTATTGTACCACATGCTCAAGATCAGAGGAGAGAGAATCAGAGAACTTGGTCGTTTACAGTCTTTGATGTGCTACCATAGATGACAGTATCGTCAGTAAAAATGTCTACGAAAGATTTAAAGATGTGATTTGGAAGATCATTAATGTTGATCAGGAAGAGAGTTGGACCCAGGATGGACCTCTGAGGGACTCCAGCATTAATACTATGAGCTTCTGATTTCTGCCCATCAACCACTACTCTGATGAACCTATCAGAGAAATGATTTAATAATTGAAAAGACATTTCCAGCTATGGTATAGCTGGAGATCTTGTGAAGTAAACCTTTATGCCATACCCTATCAAAGACCTTTGATATGTCAAGAGCAATTTCCCTAGAAAGGAAGCTTCTGCCAAGAGTTGTGCTAATTCTATGAGAAATAACCATAAGCACATCTGCTGTAGATCTAGCAGAACGGAAACCATATTGCATGTCACTAAGGTTATTTTTGCTAAGGTGGTTGACTACTTCTCTATTTAACACAGATTCCAGTAACTTACTCGTGACGCACAGGAGACCAATGACCGATCACTTGAATTCTTAAATACAGGGCATACGATGAGATTTTCCAGGGTGTTGGGAAGCAATTTTCCTTAAGACAACGCTTAAACAGCTTTGTAAGTATGGACGTTAGTTCTGATTGAAGCTTTTTTAGGACTATAATTGAAAAGCCGTCGGGGCCAGTTGTTTTACTGGTTTTGTTTTTGTTATGGAACATGAATAATAACAGACCAATAACTTGAATCCATATTTGACAAAATATTTTGTTTTTGTCAGTTTAACAAATATGAAGCAATTAAATAAATATGTAAAAAAATGCCACTTATGAAAGTTATACATATTTTTACGAGGGTCTTTCCAAAAAGTAAGGTGTACTATTTTTCAACTCGAAGACTAAAGCGTTGAAGGGCTACGAAGATAGAAGTAGTACGATTAAAACGAGCAACCTTTTGTGCACCAGAATTTATTTTTCTAAATAGTCACCACCTTTCTCAATGCACCTTTGCCACCTCTTTTGAGCCTCGGTCGTAAAGGTTCGGAGCGCGCTTTGTCGATTTCAAAGTGGCAACAGGGATGAGTGACAAAGTCATCTCCTAACTGTGCTGTCATCAACTGCATCGGCTTCGTAAACGTTTAACAGGCACCGATAAATGTTGATTGGTTCAATTTTTTTTCTGCGTGGAGGAATTCAATGGCGCAACTCTGCTTCTGGCCCACGTTCATGATAGGAGTTGTTTTCTTAGTCTCACACCGTCAATATCTGCAACATAGAGATAAAACTTTCAGGCTATGAATGCATTTTAGTTATCCTAACAATGCAATTTGCAGCCCTCTGATTCTTTTTGGAAGGAATAAAAACAAATAGGAGTTATTACTTTTTGAAACGTCCCACGTATATTGAGTTCAGGGGAGAGAGCTTGTATTCCTCTAATATGATTGCATATATATTGTTCGCATTCTCTACTTTACTAAATTAGTAACTACATTTTATACTTGGCCTTCTGGCGAGAATCAAATTACATTATCTGTTCTGTCCTTAGTTAATCTTGGGAGATTTCTTCTAATTTTTATCGTTAATCGTCTTACAGAGGCGCTTTTAGACCGTTCAGAAATAGCTGCACCCCCACATTGTTACATATAATGAACTCTGCACTAATGGCGATTTAGTATGAATTTTGCAAGGGTCACATTGAATGCATGATAAAAACCACGAATCTGCAAATAGAGTAGCTCCCAGAAATGAATGCCGTAAAGCAGGAGGCAACAAGTCAAACGATAGACAACATAAAGGTATGAATCGAATGATGACAAATGACGTCACGTTTTTAAGCAGAGAGAAAACGAAGGTTTTTTTTTAATCAGTTTCCACGTGGAAGCCATTCGAATGAGATACTGCCAATATTGTAGAAAACTTTTAATCTAAGTCGAATGTTACTGCGATGTCTTTGTCCATAAGTTAGAAAGTTAAGGAATAAATAATTAGATTAGAGAACATTAGCGCCCCCTTTCTCTCTCTCTCTCTCTCTCTCTCTCTCTCTCTCTCTCTCTCTCTCCAAGTTAAACCTTGAAGAAAACTCTCAATGAACGTCTCTTTGTGTCCTTCTTATGAAAGGTTCTTATTTCTTTTGTAACCACTAGATGAAACTGCGATCCTGAAAAGACGAGTATAAATGACTCGCGTATGTAAAAAAACAAAACAAAATAAAACTTCTCTTTTTTTGTTATTAAAAAAAATGTAACCCGCATTAAGATAGATCTTATGTTATATTTAGCTCTAGTTACGGAGGAGTGGGAGCAACTAATTAACTGCACGCCGGCTTATAAACATAGATTCCTTTTTCAATTTTCTCTTGTTTTTGCTGAGCATGGAAGGACATCCTACCAGATGCCAAACATTCACCCACTATTTCAGAAACTCCAACCGAGAGATCATATTTAAAATTCTATACGTCACTTTAAGAGCAGCTGTTTGTATCAACTGTCTTTTCTTTCATTTTAATTCATTGCAATCTCTAAGAAATCAAGGACTGCGTCCTGAGTCAAACACGTGATCTCTATGAGATACATAGATATTAAAAGTATCCAACTATAGTCCTCCTTTTACCTCTCAAACGTTGTAGTATTAGAGAAGTGAAAAAGTAAATTCTCTTAATTGTCCATTTAAATGTACTATGTGGAGAATTCTTGTCGTCTCTTTATCTTATCAGATTCCAGGACAAGAATTTATTCAGCTTAGTGAGGTAACATCAGTAGAAGTTGCATCAATCTTTATCCCCATGCTTCGGTTCAGTCTTGAAAGACAAAGTATACCCCTTAGGGGCAGTAGCGCGTGTAATTGTGAGGCAAGGGTTGCGCAATCTCCGACCACACCTCTCCTGAATCGGCAGTTTGAGTCCAGTGGTAAGGAGAAGACCAGGACGACTGAAAACAATGCCGAGATAAGCGGAGAGCACATACAGCACCTGAAAGTCCCAAATGGTCACCCATTTAGTACTGACCAGGTTCAATATTGCTCAACTTCGGTGATCCAGCGTGAACCTGTGTGTCAACGTGATTATGCCGTACATTCTTTATATGAGCTAATGTATAGTCATGTCGAGAGGATCTTATTTTGGCCGTTGAATACCATGTTATTTTGAATATTTGGTCAGGTTTTACTTGTAAAATGAAGTATCCTAATGTCAGATTGCCCCTGACCCAAACCTCTGTGCAAAAAGGCTAAATCTTCCCTGTATTGTCTTTTTATTATTTTTATTTTACTTTTGTTTGTTTGAAGAGATCAAGGGGCTCCTTCCTGGGGCTAACACTTGATTCTATTATAGTTTAAATTTATATCCGAGGGCTCTTTTAAAAATAGACACTGTTCCCTTTATGGCTGCTATATGTATTTCCTTATAGCTTGGTTTTCCAAGGATTGCTGCTAAGTATTTATGAAGGTTCTTTTTTATTAGGCCAGTTGCTCCTGTCACAACTGCTATAATGTTTATTTGTTTCAGAGACCATGTTTTTAGATCATTTTTTAGGTCCTGATATTTTATCTTTTCCCGTTCTGCTCTATTAAGGCCAAAGTCGTTTGAAACTGTGACGTCGATAATGCGTGCAGTCCTTTCGGGCTTGTTCCATATTACTATATCTGGATTGATGGCCTTGTCTTTTATGTATCTGCCTGCCTGTATGTCTTTCTCGTAGAATATTGTCATTTTTCCATTTGATGTTATCGGTGGTAGTTCATGTTCCCAGATGTTCGACGACCTATCTAGTTGCATCTCTCCACAGATCTCCCAATGTAAGTATCTACATACTTTGTTGTGGCGGGCAGTGTAATGACCATCGGCTAGTAGGATCTTGCATCCAGGCATTAGGTGGCTTGGGCTTTCAACAGCTGAGTGACAGAATCTGCATTGGTCTGTTTTTTTTTTAATGAGCTATTTTCTTCTGTGTCTGTTATTTTGTGTCTATTAAAATATTGGATTTGTATTCCCGTTGTGAATTGATCTGGAGGGAGAGGGTTCAGAAAGTCTCTAAATCCCGTCTGATCACCTGGTTGGATCACTCTTGATTTTAAAGTCTGCACACTATTACAAATTTGTGATTATTCGTGCAGGATTCAAATTGTTGAGGACGCAAGAGACTTACCAATCAAACAATACTCCCAAAGAGGGGGATATCATTGAAGATCTTCCAGGTTTTGCTACAAATAGTAGGAAGCAGTGGGTAGCTGCAAACCAGAGCAGAATAAGACACTGCAGGAATGTAGTAAGCAAACACAGGTGGAGACAAATAGACTCGCCAATCTGCTCAAAATGTAAGGAAGCCTCCCCGCAGGACACAAACTACCTGATCCTACACTGTCCAATCACCTGACTGGAAGAAGGCTATGTGACAGCCTATCTATCTGAAGACAATTTCTCAGAATGGCTAAAAAAAATAGCTGTATAGAGGTCTAACCCATACGATACTACTACTATTAAAATGTGAATCGTCGGTATATTACAAGTTCGTATGTGACTATTAAAGATTAATATAATACAGATAAAGCTTTATTGACATACTTTTTGGTTGCTTTTCTTTTACAGCATATGAACCCGTTTTTTCGCGTTATTTAATGGCAAATCCAGTCATTTGGTGAAGAAAAAGGTTTTATGCTTCAAGTTTATATCTTTTAAACATGGCGTTTGGTTTGGTTGTTTTGTTAAGAAAATTTTTTTTCGACTTTACAGAACATGATTGAGTTTTGCAAAGGGAAAGGAAAAACGATAACCTCAATATTTGGTGAGTTACAGATCAGGAAGTTTACTGACATAATGCATTAGAAAATATCACTTGCTTACAAGTGACATTTCTAAAAGGTCGTTTAATTTTTAGTTTAATGTTTATCTATAATTTGCGAGAGAAGTTTGACTTTAAATCTAACCATACAATACTAGTACAAATAACACAAACATAAGAATCTAACATGAATAACCTTTCATGGCATTAAATGACTAGAATTCATATGTCGTTAACAATCAATCAACTAACCAATAATGTTTCATACAGCAAAAAAAAAAAAACCATCCCACGTGTCATCTTGAAAAATGTTCAAATGTCAATTTCTTGAATTGCATTCTATTAATCAATACTTAATGTTATGCATCATTAATTTAGTCAGTTTTTAGTTGGATACGCGTTTCAGGTTGCTTTATTTATTAGCTTAACTGATCCAGATTAAACCGAAATGTAATCTTACATATTTGGCACCTATATTATATTTCGTTTAATTCATCTGTCTCTCCGTTCCACCTTTTCTCGGAAATTACTGGGTCAATCTGGCTGAAATTCTGTATGGATCTTTATGAGAAGGTGTTGCGAACTAAGTGTTATGGTACCTGTTCGATGCACAGTTAGGTATTAATAGGGATTAATTAATGTTGATAGTTAATTATGAAAGTTAAGAATCAAATAAAACATACCTTGTTTTAAAATAGGATTCAGACTGCAGAAGGCAATCAACATCAACAAAAAGAAATTGACGCGTAAGCAGGTTTTTATTCAATGCACAGACACGAAGAGACACGCCTGCTCTTTTTTTTTACATTCTAAGACCAAGAGAGCGATATACGCGTAATTACAACTTTATATAGTTACGAAAAAACAAAGGGAAGTAATTTCAAATTGCTAAAACTTTATGAAAAATATGAATAAATCTGGAATCGTCAAAGGGAGACAACTTTTACAGTATTGAAACACGATCTCAGCTAAAATCTCTATCGAAATTGATAATTCCAAAAAATGTATCATGGCGCAGACGACTATATGCAAATTCTGAGTCATAAGTGAAATGACGTCATTGTAAGGAAAAAGAAGACTATAAACAGAAAAGAGCACGTTCGAGAAGACGATCACGTTACAGGCATGAATGACGTTCGACAGCACGTTTGAGAAGACGATCACATGAAAACGTCACAGCCATAATGAGAGGTTACGTGTAGTGAGAAAATAAATGTCGTTGTACAAAAAATGAGTTAAAGTTCTTTTTTTTCTATACTACTTTGCGATTGAAGCTACAACGTGCTGGTTCCGAGACAACGTTACAACAATGTCGCATTTACTTACTTTTTATCGGAAACTAGTCGGCCGATCTAGATAATATTTTGTAATGGACTTTTGTTATAAGGTGCATGAAACTAAGTGTCATGGTATCCGTTTAATGCATATATAAGGATTAATAGGGATTAGTATTTAATGCAAAAAAATTAGAATAAATTAAACTTTTTTTACTTGGGGGTCACCACTTATCAAGGCCCGAAGGCCACTCAGGGATAAGGGTTATTGCGTGTACAGTAATTAATGAGATAGTATTGTAGTAATCATTAGTATTGGGGGTTTTGATAGAGTGTCTTACTTAAGGGGGTGGTTTGTCAGGAGTTTGTTTATGTTGGACTTGAAGACGTTCAAGTTGTAGTCAGGTGGGAAACAGACAAGCGGCAGAGAGTTCCACTGGCGTGCAGTTCTAAGAAAGAAGCTTTTCTCATGGAATCTACGTTTGGATTTAGGCACAGATAAAGAGTGGGGAAAATTATTGACAGTAGTTACAGCCAGACGGGTGTTTCTCGTGAAAGATTGGCGAGGGGGGGGGGCGTGGTATTGGAGCTCAGACGAGCATCTGCCATGGAAATAACGATAAAACAAAGACAGGCTCGCAACGTCTCTTCTGTGGGAGAGAGGTTGCAGGGAAGCGAAAAGGGTACCGCCCCCCACTAAACCACGAAGTCTATTTTATACTCTGTCATGGCAGGATAGCCTGTTTTTAGCAGCTCCTGTCCTGATGTGGCAGCAGTACTCCATCCTTGAACTACTTGGCTTTTATACAGATAGAGAATTGCATTAGTAGCGAGATATCTTCTGGAGCGGTAGAAGGATCCCACCATTTTCCCAGCGTCCCTGGCAACAGATTTGATGTACGTGTTCCATTTCAGATCAGGAGTAAAGGTCAAGCCCAGAAGCTTGTCAAAACATGGAGCCTCCCCAAGTCGAGAGTCATTCATTTCAATTGATATCAGATGGGGATCAGAGCGTTGATGATGTAACTTTATTCAACCATCAATTTGGTATAAAGCACTCCTTCTAAATCAACGAGATGTGATTTCTGTAGTTTTTTTTGCCGGGCAACAAGTCTAGTATTGAAATATTAAAATTTAGTATTAATTACAACATTCGCTATATTTCTTCATCTTTGTCTGCATTCTTGTGTACAGCAGTATGAGAAGAAACCATTACCGAAAATAGGAAATTGTGCAGGAATCTAATTATGGACACTTAAAGCTATAAACCGTTTTAATGGTTCCCTGAGCAAGGATAATTGTTCATCGGTAAATATATCATTACAAACCTTAAAAGTAAATATAATGGGATACTTTTAGGGGAAGAGGATATAAAACTTAATTATCTCGCTTAACGTTAACAGCAGAAGCGACTTTGTTTTGTTTTTGCTTTTAATATTTAAAGCTATTTAAAAAGTTTTGCTTTTTGTCAAAAAACGATCTTCGGCACAATGAGACGTAACATACTGCTGTGAACAAATGATCGGTGTTGTATTGTTGACACAAAACAGCTGTTCGTCTCTCTGAAGTAATTGATAATGTGGAAGTTGTAAGGAAGTTGATCTATTCTGCTTTCTTTTCTATTATTTCAGATAAAGAGACAGATAAATATAAACAACACAACTCCAGCATTTGTTTCTGTTAATCTTTTTAAGAAATATTTTAAGAATCGAAATATATAAAGTTTCGGATGATAAATTAAACTTTTTTAATGATTTATTTCCAATTTATTTTTGTAAGCATTGACATTACATGCCAGAAACTTTCACAAATATTACTTAATATTGAACTATGAGTTTTCTACTTTCAGTAGAAATCTTTGAGCGGAAGTTATTATTTCTTAAACAGATTCCACATGCGACATATCACATCAAACAATAATGAGGACTATATATATATATATATATATATATATATATATATATATTACATGGTAGTCACCACTTATCAAGGCCCGGAAGCCACTCGGAGATAAGGGTTATTACGTGTACAGTAATCAATGGGATAGTATCGTAGTAATCGTTAGTATTGGAGATTTGATAAAGTATCTTACTAAAGAGGGCGGTTCATCAGGAATTTTTTTATCTTGGACTTGAAGATATCCAAGTTGTAGTCAGGTGGGAAACAGGCAAACGGAAGAGAGTTCCACAGGCATGCACTTCTAAGTAAGAAGCTTTGTTCATGGAATCTACGTTTTGCTTTTGGCACAGATAAAGAGTGGGGGAAACTTTTAACAGTGGTTTCAGCTAGACGGGTGTTTATCGTGAAAGTTTGGCAAGCGGAGGCAGAGATTGCAGCTCAGACGAGCACTTGCCATGGAAGTAACGATAAAACAAAGATAGGCTGGCAACGTCTCTTCTGTGGGAGAGAGGTTGCAGGGAAGAGAAAAGGGCATCCCCTACTAAGCCACGAAGTCTATTTTATACCCTGTCAAGGCAGGATAGGCTGTTTTTAGTAGCTCCTGTCCGGATGTGGCAGCAGTACTCCATCCTCGGACGTACTTGGATTTTATATAGATAGATATGGCTATTATTTAAAAGCTAAAACATAATTGAGCCATATGTTGTTTTTATGACATTATCTATTTGATTTTTTTAATTATCGGTGTTGCCAGCTGAAACTGTTTGAAGATACCGATTTTAAACATTGATGTTTTGTTCTTTCCTTTTCCTGTACAAGGCTCAGTTACAGTTCATCTAGATCTAGACTGACGATTTTTTTTTATCTACTACTGCAGAAGTGGTGGACTTGGAAAAGATGTCTAGTCAGTTCGATCTTGTACATCCTAAAAAGCCAGAATCGATCTCACTTTTTTGCAACGTACTTCCTACCAATAATGTTAATCCCTGAACACATTATCTTATATTCATGCAAATTTCGTATTTATTATTATAGAGCCAATTCTCTATTGGCTTTTATATTGTAACCAATATATAGTAGTGATTTTAAGTTTTAAAAAATGACTTGATGCCAATCAAAACATTTAGCGTTCCGGCTTTAGTCGTTATCCTTTGAGCTATCGTCAGACGGATAAGAAATACTTAAAATGGAACCGACTTCAACAGATATACGTATATTTGCGCACACGCAAAAATAATACGTTTAATCCACTTATTTTTACAATTTGATACTATCTGTGAATGGTACAAATCCACAGTCATCCTAATGAGTAAAATAGTACCTTTGTGCAAACGTTCCTATTTAACTCGAAAGGAGTAGATATGTTGCAAATTAAACAAATCAAAGCTTTCCATATGTATATAATAATTTTAAATAGAAAAAGTGGGATTTTAATATCCGAAAGTACATCTTTCAAACTCCTTGGCCTAACGTTCACAGGAAACATAAGTTGGAACAATTATATTGAAAGCATTGCCCGGGCCGCAACGAAGAAGGTAGGCTCTCTCTACCGTGCTAGAAAACTACTAACATTCGAAAGTATCCTGTATCTCTATAAGGCCACCATTCGCTCATGCATAGAGTATTGCTGTCATACTTGGGCTGGTGCATCTGCTACTAGTCTCTCGCTCCTAGACAAGGTTCAAAGGAGTCGCCAATCTGATAGGCTCTGAACTGACAACTAAGCTTCAGCCTCTGTCCCATCGACGAAATGTTGCATCTCTCTGCCTGTTCTACAAGTATTTTAATGGTGAATACTCTGACGAACTGCAAGCACTTGTGTCCCCACGACGTAAACACCCTCGACAAACCCGACAGGCAGCTAAATCCCACCCCCACACAGTAGAGATCCCTAGATGTAAAAGATCTTTCTACTCCAGTAGTTTCTTCCTCAGAACCGCTAGACTTTGGAATTCCATTCCAGGTCCCTGCTTCCCCAACTGTACTGAGATGCAGAAGTTTAAGTGTAACGTGAACCGACATCTTGCTGCCCAAATCCCTACATAGTACCCCAGTAGTTGTTGCCCCTAATAGTGCTTATTCTAAAATGAAGATATTTTGGATTAAAAACTATATAAGTTTATTACTTGAAGTTTTATCTATTAAAAATTTCTTGGTTGAATAATAGATCAGTTTAATTATGACAATTTGAAATACAGATCTGATAACTTTTTTTAACAAATTACCAGACAGTTTTTTTTTCTTTTTTTTCTGTTTTATATGTATCCAGTAAATACTCTTTGTATTTGTTATCAAACTTGTGTCTCTCTCATTACCATAGCAAATCTCTGTCTGAGTATTTTCTCTGGATAAAATAAGAGGGTTTCTTTTACGTAGTGATAAAAAGAAGTTATTCTTTCAACGGCTCAAGGATGGGCATTTCTTCTTTCTTTTTTCTATTCTATGCGATAGAACGGAATTAGTTGGTCGAGTTTTCTTTTCTTTTTTGCCACGGTAGGCCAAGTCTCTGGCTTAAATCATTTAAAATGTCGTCCAATTCGGCGTCGTCGTGTAGACACTGTCTGTTAATGACTCTGTTCACCTGAACCGGAGTCAAAACTGTCCAGAATAATAAAGTCGATTCAATAAACGTGGGAATCGGATAAGAAGAAAGAAGAGATGAATAAAAACGTTCACAATTTAAAACCTAGTCGAAGGTTGAACAAAATATCGATATTTGTCACGCATATTTTTCTATAAATAAAAAAGAAAAAACTGCAAGCTGAAAAATTCTATGACAAATATCGGTATACAGTAGAACCCGGGGTACGGCATTAAAAATTAGTAACAAAATACAGTACAGTATATAATACACATGTGTATACTCAAACAACATTATAAATAACACCGTAAGGCGGGGCAATTAGCGTAACCAGTGGCCGAAAAACATCTTATTCCACGTCTTAACTTGAAAAAAAATATCCTAGGGCCATTGTGTCCCGGGGTTCTACTGTAATACGTTTTTTGTCTGCGATCTGAGTGGTGGTTTCCAATGTGGAAATGAAGTGTAACCAGTTCTCTGTGAAATTGTTTATCAAGCATGATTGATGAGAAATCTAGACGATTGGTTGTTTAGATTAATTAACCATGTGAAGCAGAAAAAAAAATCTTAAGATTTAATTACAATTTCTGTCATAATTTTATTTTCGCGAAAATATGCGTCATGCACGTCGTTGTTGTAGTTCTTGAGGAAGAGCATTATCATCAATCAATCATTAATTTATTTATTTCAAATGAATCGGATCATTGCTGATAGGAAGCTGGTCTGAAAAGGGCTGGAAACAGCTTGTCTCTTGCTTTTATACATGTTTCCGGTGGTCTTTTGCGCATGTGTGGATTTCCTTTGAAAGGGGAAGTGACGTCGTCCATGTGTGCGTTCTTGTGCGCGTTAGCGCGTGTGTGTGTGTATACACGTGAATGTGAGTGTATGTACGCGAACCTGAATATATGTGCGTGTGTGGACGTGTGCGCGTATGCATGTGACAAGTAATATAGCTTGAGATGTGAACGCGTGTTTTTGTGTGAGACTAGAAAAGGCTCGCGCAAGCATCTGACAAAAACCAGAGGAATAATTAGCCGAAACGTCGTGAAACAACTAAAAGATGAGTCTAATAGTTCAGAAATAATTGAAATGAAATAAATTATACAAATTACTCATCTCGATAAAGAATTCCAAATTCAATAATATAACAATCGGTACGGACCCGACAATCGGAAGGAAAAATATTAAAAAATGTGGATTTATAAGACTAAAAATTCCAACCTTTATTGCCCTTCGAGGTCTGTGGCGCAATGGATAGAGATGTGGAATATCTACGATTTCAGGTGAGCATTATCTGAGGGGAGCGGTTTCAATCCCACCCAGAGACGACAACAACTATGGAAGGCAGTAATTGCTGTGGATGCAGTTGGGAGATTCGACATTCCTATCTCGTCGCGATTAACCACCTGACGAAGGCCAGAGGAATAATTAGCCGAAACGTCCTGAAACAAGTATTAGATGAGGATAATAGTTCACAAATAATTAAAATAAATTAAACCCGAAAATTGTTTGGCGATTTGGGCTCTAAAATAATCACCTGTCAAATTTTTGTGAGTCTATCTTCCACCCTCACTAACCCGCATTATAAAGATATATTGTTATTCTTTCATTTGTCAGTGTGTTCTCATTCTTTTAAGCATAGCATCAATAAAACACGTGGTCACTATCTACGAAAGCAACACGAATCATTTGTCCGTAAAGGTATTCTCTCCACGTGTCCGTGGATCGACGACGCGTTTATGAACTTGTTTTTGGAGTTGGTCATATTGCAACCCAAACGCTTACCTGGGGAGGGATGCATTGGTTTGTCCGTGTCAACGGGAGGGTTTCTGAAACGTCCCGCCATGGCGACCTCCTCCCCGGGTGTTAAACATAAAACAACATGCCCTATAAATCAAGGGGTTTTCATAAGCGCATTGCTCGTTTTAATGGAACTACTCCCGTTTTCGTACATCTTTAAGTTTTTTAGTTATAAAAAAAGGGGTGCATTTTTTTTAAACGGCTCTCGTATACTGAGTCACTTGATTTGTCCATGTATGATCAAAATCAACTCCATACAATAACTTTATGCCACAGCAACTGCTACAAAATAAATAAAATTATGTGTAAGCAAAGAAAATTATATGCGATTAGAATTTAAGCTAAAAACCGTATTTATTCCTCGACGTGAGCAACGCTTGAGGAATCCGCTATATTAACCAGTATCTTGACTATACGCAAGTTATTACGTCACGTCGGGATTTATTTCTCAGACCAGACATTTCCGAATTCTGAAATCGTAATTAAAACAACATTTTTCTTAGTAAAAGGAACTAGATTAAATATGGTTTTATTATCGTGGAACAATTTTGTGGTGGAAAATTTCCGGAAAGCTGTTTGGCAGATCTCCATAATTCGAGTAACTTCGCACCTGCCTTTCCCAACGGTTTTGCAATGAATCAGTAACCCTCCACCCAAGATGCGAGCTAAGGTAGCAGGTTTTGTTTATAATAATGCCAAAGCCAAATATTTAAGTAACTAGGGAAGAGGTGATATGCCGTAAAATAAACAAACCCACCCTTAATAAATTCTGTATAAAAAATAAAATATTAATAATAATCGCCATCCAACCAAATTCTATAAAAAATTGTTCTAACATGTCAAACACAACAGTAATCATCTTTACGTTTCTCTATATATATTCGTTATCTTTCTCTCTCTCTCTCTCTCTCTCTCTCTCTCTCTCTCTCTCTCTCTCTCTCTCTCTCTCTTTGTATCCGTTACCTCGCTCTCTCTTTGTATCCGTTACCTCGCTCTCTCTTTGCATTCGTTACCTCGCGCTCTCTCTCTCTCTTTACATTCACTACCTCGCTCTCTCTCTTTACATTCGTTACCTCGCTCTCTCTCTCTCTCTCTCTCTCTCTCTCTCTTTACATTTGTTACCTCTCTCTCTCTCTCTCTCTCTCTCTTTGTATTCTTTTTTTCTTTGCTACTCGTTATCTTTCTTTATATTTGTTGTCTCTGTTTCTATTCTTTATCTCTCTCTCTCTCTCTCTCTCACACACACACACACTTTCAGTCTGTTATCTCTTCCTATTTCCATTTTTTATCTCTTTCTATTTGTTATCTCTCTTTATTTCTGGTCATTGTCTTATTATATTTGTTCGCTGTCTCCTTCTCTCAGTTATCTTTCTTATTGTCCGTAATCTCTCTTTCTTTCTATTTATTTCTTTTCTCTGTTCGTTGTATCTTTTTCTTTTCGTTATCTCTCTTTATTTTCGTTGTCTCTTTATTGTGCCACTGTCTCTCCAGTTTTATTCTCTCTCTCTCTCTCTCTCTCTTAATTCTTGTTTCATTGTCTCTTGTTTCATTCTCTCTCTTGTTTTATGATCTCTTTTTTGTTTCACTGTCTCTTTTTTCAGTGTCTCTCTCTCTTTTCACTGCCTGTCTCTCTTGTTTCACTGTTTCTCTCTCTCTCTCTCTCTCTCTCTCTCTCTCTCTCTCTCTCTCTCTCTCTCTCGTTCACTGTCTCTCTCTCTTGTTCACTGTCTCTCTCTCTTGTTCACTGTCTCTCTCTCTTTTCACTGTCTCTCTCTCTTGTTTTACTGTCTCTCTCTCTCTTCACGTGCTCTCTCTCTCTTTTCACTGTCTCTCTCTCTTTTTTCACTGTCTCTCTCTCTTTTTTCACTGTCTCTCATTTCACTCTCTCTCTCTCTCTCTTTTCACTGTCTCTTTTTCATTCTATTTTTTCATTGTCTCTTTTTTCACCGTCTCTCTCGTTTCACTTTCTCTCTCGTTTCACTTTCTCTCTCGTTTCACTTTCTCTCTCGTTTCACTTTCTCTCTCTCTTCACTTTCTCTCTCTCTTGTTTCACTGTTTCTCTCTTTTCCCTCTCTCTCTCTTTTCCCTCTCTCTCTCTCTCTCTATCTTTTCCCTGTCTCTCTTGTTTCATTGTCTCTCTTGTTTCACTGTCTCTCTCTCGTTTCACTTTCACTGTCTCTCATTTCACTGTGTCACTCTCTCTTGTTTCACTGTGTGTCACTCTCTCTTGTTTCACTGTGTGTCACTCTCTCTTGTTTCACTGTGTGTCACTCTCTCTTGTTTCACTGTGTGTCACTCTCTCTTGTTTCACTGTGTGTCACTCTCTCTTGTTTCACTGTGTGTCACTCTCTCTTGTTTCACTGTCTCTCTCTCTTGTTTCACTGTCTCTCTCTCTCTCTCTTGTTTCACTGTCTCTCTCTCTCTCTTGTTTCACTGTCTCTCTCTCTCTCTTGTTTCACTGTCTCTCTCTCTCTCTTGTTTCACTGTCTCTCTCTCTCTCTTGTTTCACTGTCTCCCTCTCTCTTGTTTCACTGTCTCTCTTGTTTCACTGTCTCTCTTGTTTCACTGTCTCTCTTTTTTCACTGTCTCTCTTTCGTTTCACTCTCTCTCTCTCTCGTTTCATTCTCTCTCTCTCTTTCTCTCTTCACCGTCTCTCTCTTCTGTTTTACTGCCTGTTTCTGTTATTCATTTTACTCTCTGTTTCTCTTTTTGTTGTTGTTTTTTCTTTTTCGCTGTCTCTCCTGTTTCACTTTGTGCGTGTGTGTGTGTGTGTCTCTCTCTCTCTCTCTCTCTCTCTCTCTCTCTCTCTTCGCTGCTTTTTCCCCCTTTCTATCTTTTCCATTCATTCTCGTCGTCACTTTTGTTTTATCTTTTGCTTTTATCATTTTTCCACGTTTCGTTTTATTCAACATTTATTTTTCATCTTATTGTAATTGAACGTTTATTTTGTCCTTTTCTAGTAATTTCCACTCTTTCATATATCCAGAGGCAATGTCTTTTCCCCTCCATTCTTGTAAATTTACCAACCATTTTTATTCAACCTCATTTTTCTTTTTAAATAAAACTCATCCAAAAGAATTCCAAAATGTAAAAATCCCGTTAAGAATGTTCTAGAATATATTTCTGCTTTACTTTAAAATTCAGATATATTTTTTAAACATTTTATTCGTCTTTTGGATAGTCCATTCCATGTTAATCTTCATAACGTACCTTTTGTCAGAAATTGTTAAAAAAAAAATTTTTGAATCCATCTTTACCCGAAGACATGGCAAATTCTTCACTCGTTTTTAGCGTATTTTATAACGCATTGACTTCAATCAGATATGTTTTAAGTGAGGATTACGCAGCGTATGTGTCGCAAAACAAAATATGAACAGAACGCTTCGTCTTTGACGAAGGGTTAGTCTCACAAGAACACAACATTTAAGATATCAAGTTCCTTAAAAACCTGAATTCTTTTTTTAAATATCTATATTGTATCCTTACAATGCATATTTTGATAAATAAAATCCTTTTAAAACAAAGTAGAGAGTATTTAAATGATATTAAGCCACGAAATGAATGTGGTATTTTGGTGAAAGTGTCTAGCCTAGGGTAAGCCCAACAGTTTTTTGTTGTTGTTTACTGAGGATCGAAACTTCAACCTCCAGAAGAGTATCACTTAGAACTGAAGACCTAGTACTTTATCCGTTACGCCACAAGTCCTTGCAGTGATCTGTAACTATGAAAACCACGTTTTCACAAGAAATATTTTTACAAATATTATTTCTGACATTTTTTCATCGAATATGCACCATCTAATCATACTAAAACCACAGTAATTATCTGGATATCGGCGTAGACATTTAAATATATATTTTATAGCGATGCTAAGGTGTCCATGAATGTGATAGGTAAACGAAAGAAAATAGCGAATTTCTGGAAGCTTAAAGAAGAAGAAACGAAGTTTAACGGTGTAAAAAAATAAAAAAAATAAAAAGTTTTTATTCTAGTCGATGCCATCTTTGTACTAGGTCATTTCCTATCAAGGCCTAAAGGTCAATCGAGGATAAGGATTAATGGTTCTTCCAGGTGTTTGTGAAACAAGCATTTTGAGGATTGAAAATGTTGTCAGCTGGGAAACAACCCCGCCGTATGTGTTTGATAGACGGGTAGTTTTTTTTTTATATAGAAACTATACTGATAGAAGTTTCGTTTAGCTCCAGATACACGGAGGAAGAAAGCGAAATTATTTTTACAGTGGCTATAGCTAGACAAGTTTTAACTATAAACGTTTTACAGAGGGGCGACCAGAGATTGGAGCTCGGTCGAGTGCTTACCGTAGAAATAACAACAGAGTAGGGAATAAGTAAAAACGTCTCTTCTGTGAAAAAGATGTTGTAGGGAAGAAAATGGGACATTCCTCACTAGATTTCGAAGTCGATTTTGTATTTTGTCAATTAAGAAAAGAATGCTCTTAGCAGCACCTCTCCTCGTGTGGTAACATTCCACCTAAGTATGTGTTTCGTTTTTATACATGGACAGGATTGCATTAGAGATGAAATAATTTCGGGAACAGTAGAATGATCAAATCATTTTTCCTGTGGCTTTAGCAACGGAACGTTTGTAAGTCTTCCATTTCAGCTTACTTAATTTAATAATGCGAAACCAGTAGTAACAGTTTTTTAATCTTCATCTAAACATTAGACCATAAAAGATGATATTAGGTAGGCCACAAAATAGTTTTTTTTCTATTATTTAATGTCGTATTTCCAGCACCATAAAAATCAGTTTATATTCCTTTTGCTAAAGTAAAACGACAATGATGTTGCATTTACCAGAGTATTTGAAAGGGTGTACGTTTTCAGCAATTTTGCATTACACGGACGGCGCCATTTTTTTCCGTGCGTTTCACTAAAGTGTCACCATGTGGCGCTTCTCGGTCAAAAAAACGGGGGATTTCGTTACAGTGACAATTTCACTTTGATTCAAAAAATGTTTCAGGGGGAAAAAAATCCAATGTTGCTTTAATTGAAAATTTGTTTTATTAAAATTATATTTTCTTACGCAGACTTTCCAATAAATGTTTTTACAGTTATATATTGATTCATTTTTATACAATAAATGTCTTGGTTTTCAAACATTTTTTTGTTTGGAAAAAAGTCTTGTTTGTTATTTATTTGCCGTGTTATTTGACCAAAAAGAAATTGGAGTTATCGCCCCCTAACAATGGCGCCCGTTTTTTTGACAGACTGTAATTCAATAGAGGTCGAGTTTAAAAGATTGAAAAATCATTGTTCTCCATGTTTGTAAAAAAATAAAATATATAACGAATAATTGTTGTTAGAAATGTTTTGTCATTATAGGATACTGGAGTTAAAGATTTGCAAGAATTATTGGGTTCGCCAAAATGTTCGTGTTTTTTTTTTGTTTTTTTTTTGTTTTTTTGTTTATCTGTACTACTAATGATAGTTTAATATCCCTATCTATCAAACCCTATATTTAGTGGCGCGAGTTTGTTCATATCAGTTTATAATAATCCTTTGAGCGGAGTTTTTACAATTTTGTTTGTATTTCAAACTTGAAATCATAGATCAAGCAACAAACTTGAAATCATAGATCAAAACTACCGATAATTGCGGGTTTTTTTACTAGAGAAAAAAAAAAGCTATAGAAACATATGCATAAAAATGTTATGTGCATAGAAAAATGCTGTTAGGGAACGAGTGTGTCAGAAATAGTTTGCTTGATTCTGAAAAGTAAGTGATGGTCCTCGTTTTGACCGATCAACGATGATCGACAGTGATCAAGTGAAAGCCGTGTTGAACAAGATTGTCGTTGTATAACCAGACAAATCAAAGATATTCTCACGATTTTGAAATCGGGCGTGGAAAATGGATTGCATAAAAACCCGGTTATGTTTCTAATTTTGAAGTTCCCTCTTCCTTAAAAAAAAAAGAAGAAAAGAAAAAAATTTTTTTCGGTCAATGAGTATGTTAGTAAATCCTCCCAGAGTAAAAAAAAAAAATCACAAATATTTACTTACATAACAAGGCCGATAGCCATTAGTCGCGTGCTCTCGTGTAATGAATGAATGCATGAATGTAGGATTAACATGAAATTCTTAAAGATAAACTAAAATGACCGAAAAATGGGCTGAAATGACAAATAAATAAAAAGTAAATGACTTAGAATGACTTTAATGAACTTAAGGATTAATTGAATGACCTTAAGAATGACTTGAATGCTTAAAAAATAACTGGGATCCTTCAAAAACAACTTGAATGATCTGTAGAATGACTTGAATGGCTTTGAGACTGACTGGTTGTAAAGTGGGTGATCATTTTACATTAAATTAATACAGGAAAGTGACCCCCCACTTTATATCCCAATAAGTACAGCGTGTAGTAAGAACAGATACTACACTTTTTTCTTTGCCTTTTGGCCAAGAAAAGCTTAAAAAGCTAAGAACAGCATATATTAACAGATCTTTGATTTTAACCAAAAAGGCCAAGCACAAAAGTGTTACGGACAGACCAACCGACGGACCGACGGAGTAACTTATAGACTCGCTTGCACGCGACTAAAAATAATCATTTAAATGTTAATGAAAATCATATTAGGCTTTTCGGAGAGTTTGTGCTGAATTTTAATAGTTCGTGTTTTGACACGTTAAAACTTATTAAATTATTGAAATATAAAATATAATTCAATTCCGGTTAGAGCATACTTCAAGTGATCTACTGAGAAAAAATTAAAAAATTTTAAAAACTTTTATTTATTTCTTAATCCTTTGAAGGTGGGAGATTGTTTAGACACGTGATGCTTTTTTTTTTTACTTCAATACAGTAAACAACAGCAAAGATATATGCAATGTACAGTGAAACTGCATAGGTTGGCAATGGTGCTCGGAAAACTCGTTCCAGGAAAAATCGTCTCCGGAAAACCCCGTACCCAGAAAACTCGTACCTGGAAAAATCCCCCCTTTTTGCTAGGTAGGAAAACTGTTCCCTTATTGAATAAATATTGATTGAAAACACATTTTATTAATGTTCTTTGACTATGCACCCCCATAATATTTTAAAAAAATATTTTTAACTCTTGCTTAAAAAAAAATAAACTTGATCACGAAGTCAAGATACGAAAAACGAAACCAAATATTTATTTTAAAAAATACTCTAGTTTTAACACTTTTTTGTGTCATTAAGAAACAAAAATAAAAATAGAAAACACGTATTATCAAAGAAAGCAATTATTTTATTTAGAAGAATTAATTTAGTTTAAATAATTCTTGTGTTATTACAAAACAAAAAAGAAAATACGGTCTTAGGCAATTTTGGTACCGCGCTGAAATAATAACGTTATTATTTCGAAAGTCATTCTTAACATCGGGAGGGGAGGGTATCGTTTAAAAGTCATTTCGAGGGCACTTGTGCAGTACTTAAAAATATACAAATTTATTTTCTTTTGGAGGTGGGTGAGGTTCGTTTTAAAACTATATCTACCTCAGTATTTTCTTTAATTTTCGGACATTTTTTGTTAAAAATTATTTACTAAGTAATGTCGAGTCCGACATTACTTGCTATTTCTTTTAATTAAATAAACTCTTTAAAATAAGTTTAAACCCCAAAAACTTATAAAGCTAAGGTAGACAACGAAAACTTAGAAACATCAATTTAATTTTTTAAAACAATAAACATGTAAAAATATTTTAAAAATATTATGCGATGTGCATTATTACCCAAAAATATACAAATTTATTTTCTTTTGTAGATGGGGCTCGTTTTAAAACTATATCTACCTTAATATGTTCCTTAATTTTCTATTTTTGAGCAATTATCCTCCCAAAACGTTGGACATTTTTTGTTCATAAGTAACACTCGACATTACTTTTTTTTAAACTAAATAAACTCTTTAAAATAGCTTTGAAAGTTTTTGGTCTTTCAACTTATGTAGAAAACGAAAACTTAGAAAAATTAATGTAATTCTTTTAAAACAACAGTAAATAAGTAAAAAAAATTTTTTTTTAAATATTATCGGATGTGTATCCTCTTTTAAAGACAATATCTTCTTCAAGAACGGTCATAAAATGTGTTTTCAATCGATATTTATTCAATAAGGGGCCAGTTTTCCTACATAGCAAAAGGGGTCGAGTTTTCCGGATACGAGTTTTCCTAAATTCGTTGGCAATACTATACGGAAGTGGATCGCAAATTTAGAGCTGGAGATTTTCGCTTTGATGGCGAATGACGACCGAATCAAGACATTGAGAATAAGCCAAATTATGCAACATGAGTATTGAAAGAAAGATTTTGTATATCAAACTTTATCATTTATGAGCATTTGTATTAAATATTCAATGATCTTATATTTGGGGGAATTTTCATTTCCGTTAAAATTCGGCACGAATTATCTTAACAATATGTCTTTTTCTATTCTTCTTCGCTAAGTGTTGTTAAGCTTCTTTTTTATTATTTTTATTTTTTTTTATTATTTTATTATTTTATTAATATTATTTTATCATTTTATTTTTTATATTTATATTATTATTTATATTTTTATATATATTATTATATATATTATTATATATCTTATCATTTATATTATTATTTATATTATTATATTATATATATTATTTATATTATTATTTATGTTATTATTTATATTATTATTTATACTATTATATATCATTTATATTATTATTTATATTATTATATATACTATTGTATTATTTATATTATTATATATATATATATATATATTATATATATTATTATTATTTATATTATTATTTATATTATTATATATGGCATACTCACGTTGAGACAACGGTTCTCGCTCAATCACCGAAGTTAAGCAACGTTAAACCTGGTCAGTACTAAAATAAGTGACCATTTGAGATTTCCACGCACTCTATGTGCTCTCCGCTTATCTCGGCATTGTTTCCAGTCGTCCTGGACTTCTCCTTGCCACTGTGATTGGGGTTGCGCAACCCTTGCATCACAATTAAAAAAACCGCACAGCTGCCCCTGTAGGGGGGTATTCTTTGTCTTTCGAGACTGAACGAAGGCATCTTATTGTTATTATTGTTGTTGTTATTATTGTTGTTGTTGTTGTTGTTGTTGTTGTTGTTAGTAGTAGTAGTAGTAGTATCTGAGCATATCCTTTAACTAATAATCTCATTCAGTACGATAAAAGCTGTAAAAAAAACAATTTTGAACAAACAATCACGTTATTACATTAATGTACAGATCAATTATATATTAGCAGGCCGACCGGCATTGCCCGGTCGTAAAATACGCTTAAATATGATATTTTTATTAATGCAAATTTCGTAATTATTATTATACTAGCGGGGGTACCTGGCGTTGCCCGGGTGTGTGTAGGTGGTGTAGTAAGGAACCCCGAAAAAAGTGGTAGTAGGCAGGCTGGCTCTAACCCTACCGCGAAGGACGAAAAAAACGTGACGTCTTTGCCGTTGCGTCCACCACCAAACTGGAAGTGGCAAACGTTTAAATTAAGACTAGTTAATCGAAAAGAGAGGATGACTTTTGAAAATATCGGCGAAAAAGGCGATTCCTCCTTGGAAAAAGTGCTCAGTTGAGGGTGAAGGAATTAATGTTTTTAGCCAATTTTTCGATATTTGTCTTCCGAAGGGTCAAGCTTCAAAACGATACAGATTTCGTGAAAATCCGTCGCCTTTTTTGAAAAATTTAGGCAGACGTACAAACACACATACATTTATAGAGACAGGTGAGATTTTTATCATAGAAGATTATATTGGACCCAATATATAGTAATGATTTAAAAAGTTGACTCGTGCGCCACCACCGAGAACCGAAAGTAAATTATTTAGCTTACGATTGATTTTTTCCTTAGATGTTAACGCGGTGCCCGGAAAACTCGTCCGGGAAAACTCCTCTCCGGAAAACTCTACCCCGGAAAACTCTACCCCGGAAAACTCGTCCCCCTTTGCTAGGTAGGAAAACTGGTCCCTTATTGAATAAATATCGATTGAAAACACATTTTATGATCGTTCTTGAAGGAGATATTGTTTTTTTAAAATAGACTATAGCCCCCCCCTAATATTTTTAAAAAATATTTTTATTTGTTTAATGTTTTTTTTTTTTTAAATAAAATCGATTTTCTATTTAACTGGCTAAGTTCTTAGTGGTTTCACTTATTTTAAAGCGTTTATTATGCTCATACAAAGTTAATTACAAATTTTTTTGTTCTTATTTTAACGATGTTTTTTGGAGTCATAAAAACAATAATAAAAAACAAAACAAAAAAATTTAAAAACAGGGAGCGATTCGATTCTTCGTTACTTTTTTGTTTTTTAATTATGATAGTTTTTTTTGTTATGTTTTCGTTTTCTCTCATACCAAATGCACTCATGCGTTATTTAAAATTATAGTTTTATCAATTATCAACATTTATTGTAATCCTGTCAAATTTTGCAAAGATTAACTAATAAATTAAAAGCGAAATATTTTTTTTTCCGCGAGAGATGCCATCTCTCGTTAACTCATTTTTAATTTTTTTAATTTTTACTTCAAAATTCTAAAATCAATCATTAAGAGAAAATGTAATCACTAAATAAATTTATTAATCAATTTTATTGAAAACTCCGCTATCGTTTATCAAGAATCTTTTTATTTCATTTTTTGTTGGTTGTTTTTCGGAGGGAAATATAGTTTTTGGTACCCGGAAAACTCGTCTCCGGAAAACCCGTACCCCCCCCCTTTTTACTAGGTAGGAAAACTGGTCCCTTATTGAATAAAAATCGATTGAAAACTAATTTTATTACCGTTCTTGAAGGAGATATTGTTTTTAAAAGAGACTATGCACCTCCATAATATATTTTAAAAAATATTTCTAACTCTTGCTTGAAAAAAATAAACTTGATCACGGAGTCAAGATATGAAAAACGAAACCAAATATTTATTTAAAAAATACTCTAGTTTTAACACTTTTTGTGTCATTACGAAACAAAAATAAAGAAAGAAAATATGTATTATCAAAGAAAGCAATTATTTTATTTAGAAGAATTAATTCAGTTTAAATAATTCTTGTGTTATTACAAAACAAAAAAGAAAATACGGTCTTATGCAATTTTGGTACCGCGTTGAAATAATAACGTTATTTCGAAAGTCATTCTTAACATCGGGAGGGGAGGGTATCGTTTAAAAGTCATTTCGGGGGAACTTGTGCAGTACTTAAAAATATACAAATTTATTTTCTTTTGGAGGTGGGGAGGCTCGTTTCAAAACTATATCTACCTCAGTTTCTTTTTTTAATTTTCGGACATTTTTTTATAAAAATTATTTCCTAAGTAAGGTCGAGTCTTACATTACTTGTTATTTCTTTTAATTAAATAAACTTTTTAAAATAAGTTTAAACACCAAAAACTTATAAAGCTAGGTAGAAAACGAAAACTTAGAAAAATTAATTTAATTTTTTTAAAACAATAAACATGTAAAAGTATTTTTAAAAATATTATGGGATGTGCATTATTACCAAAAAATATACAAATTTATTTTCTTTTGGAGGGCGGGGGGCTCGTTTTAACACTATATCTACCTTCATATTTTCTTTAATTTTCTATT
The DNA here is from genome assembly GCF_053919585.1 of Euprymna scolopes. NCBI lineage: Eukaryota > Metazoa > Mollusca > Cephalopoda > Sepiida > Sepiolidae > Euprymna > Euprymna scolopes. The sequence goes on along the minus strand of NC_136494.1, from coordinate 105,988,958 downwards.
TTTGAGCAATTATCCTCCTAAAACGTGATCCTCTTATGTCGGGCATTTTTTGTTCATAAGTAACACTCGACATTACTTTTTTTTTAACTAAATAAACTCTTTAAAATAAGTTGAAAGACCAAAAACTTTCAAAGCTAGGTAGAAAACGAAAACTTAGAAAAATTAATTTAATTTTTTTAAAACAATAGTAAACAAGTAAAAATGTTTTTTTAAAAATATTATAAGATGTGTATCCTCTTTTAAAGACAATATCTTCTTCAAGAACGGTCATAAAATGTGTTTTCAATCGATATTTATTCAATAAACGACCAGTTTTCCTACCTAGCAAAAGGGGACGAGTTTTCCGGTGACGAGTTTTCCGGTGACGAGTTTTCCTAAATTAATTTTCACACTTTTGCACCGATTTTAGTTGCCTAAAACCCAAATAAAGTTTCACATAGTTCGCGTACCCTATTTATTAAGTTTCATGTCTGTAAACGAAAAACTGATAGGAGTTTGTTAGGCAAAATTTTTAAACAAGTATACATACGCATACATAAATATATATGAAGATAATTTTGCGTTTACTATAACCTTTTTACGCAAATATTACGCAAATATAAATCATGCAGAATATCTCCATGAATACATTTACACGTAATCTATAATATAAATCTCACCTATCTGTTTAAATGTATGTATTAGTGTTGGGGTGATTAATTGGAATCCGGAATCGGAAAAATCGGAACTTTTCAGGGCTTCGGGATCGGTATTGGAATCGGAAAAATACTCTATACATGTTAAACTTAATTTTACATTGTTGGCATTTAAGATAAAATGATGAACATTTATCGTTTTTAAGTACTTAGTGATATAAAAAAAACGATGCAAATTTATTTTACTTGTGCCAAAAAAGAAAAGAAAAATTTTGACTTTGTCGGTTCATTGACAAACCTGACAAAAAACTTTAAAGAAATTAGTCGACCTTGAGGTCTTTCACACTTCTACGCTAGACACATTTGGGCGCCAGCGTTTCTTTCATTTCGACATCTCTTGTCTGTTAGTAGTGTATACTTGTCATAAAAGCAAACTTTCAATATGCTGACAAAGGCCGTAAACTAAATCGAGCAATAAACGATTCATCGTCATAAGTTAAGTTTATATTATTTCCACTAATACACAGATGGAGATTGAAAGTGGATCTGCCAACAAAAATGTAAGTGCATATATATTTTTTAAATAATTGAAATATATTTTATTAAAATGTTTTTCTTATATTTAGTTTCATATTTAACCTTATATTTTCATGTAAATATAAAAGTTAAGTGGATTATTTTACTAAATAATTTTTTTTGTTGTTGCAGTATATGCAAGTCTTCAACAAATCCCTCTAAGCAAAAGTGAGATTACGTATCAACATCCTGACAAATTTGCCGAGAAAGAAAAACATGATTTTTTTAGAATTTAAGAGTTTTACATAAATTAAACGTAAGAGATTACTCGAATTTCTGAGCTATTCTAGCGTTTTAGGGCAGTTTTATGGGCATTTGACTGGGGTGGGGGGGGCTTAATAACTTTTTCAAATGATTGAGTGTGATTTTACTATCATTTTAGTCAAAAATTAAATTTATAGAAGAAACTGATCCTCCATTCGAGATTCTCAAATTATTTTTCCGCTTTTTTTCTATTTTTTCTGTCAATTTTTTTTTTTTTTTTTTTTAGAATGCACAGTCACACATAATCACCTAAAAAGTAGAAATTCGTTTTGGAAGGCAATTATTTAGTTACGGGTGTTATTACGATGCCCGGGACCCACATCTATGGAAAACTCGTCCCCAGAAAACTCGTCCATTTTTGCTAGGTAGAAAAACTGGCCCATTATTAATATCGATTGAAAACACATTTTATGACCGTTCTTGCAGGAGATATTGTTTTTAAGAGAGTACACACCTCATAATATTTTTTTTTAATATTTTGACTTATTTACTGTTGTTTTAAAAAAGATAGAATCAATTTCTCTAAGTGCTCGTTTTCTACCTAGCTTGCTAAGTTTTTAGTTCTTTCACCTATTTTAAAGCGTTTGTTCAGTTTAAAAAAAACAAGTAGTGTCGAGAGTCACGTGAGAATAAGCAAAAATGTCTGACGTGAGGGGATCGCATCTTGGGAGTTTCGCTAATAGCACAAAAATAGAGGAGTTTGTATTACTGTACACAGAGGAACGAAAAAGTTGTCAAAAAATAAATAAATGTTACCAAAGGTAAGATAAATTACTTTTCTACTTAACTGAATAAGTTTTTATTGTTTTATTTTATGTAAAATGTTTATTCGATTCGATAAACGAGTAATGTTGAACGCTGCCGGAGAACAAGAAAAGATGGCCGCGATATCTTTGAGGACTCATTAATCACTTCAAAATAAGAAATAAAACAAAATGGTGATAGAAACCCACCCAATAAATGTTACCGTGACATTTATTGGGTGGGTTTCTACCACAATTTTGACAACTTTTTCGAATCCATGTGTATAATAGAACAAACCCATACAAACCCAATAAAAAAGTCCATTAATGTCACGAATTCAGAATAGGGGAATGTGCGCGAGAAAAGCGAAAGTAGAAATCAGGAAAACCAAAGATATTACAGGGGATGTAGTCTCTTTTTTTAACTGAATAAACACTTTAAAATAAGTTAAACTACTAAAAACATATCCAACTAGGTAAAAAGCGAACATTCTGAAAAGTCGATTTTACCTTTTATAAAGCAAAAGTAAACTAATGAAAATATTCTTTTGATATTATATGGGTGCAGTCTCTCCTAAAAACAAAATCCCCTTCAAGAATGTGTTTCCAATCGATATTTATTCAATAATGGACCAGTTTTCCTACCTAGCAAAAATGGACGAGTTCTCCGTGGACGAGTTTTCCTAAATTCGTTATTACTTATGTGTCATTCATTTTAGTTATCTTCTCAGTTTGACTGATTTAGACACAAGGTTGGTTTATATAATTTGTACAGACTCCAGCTCTGCAAGAAGGGGCATCCTAAATTGGGATAAAAATAAAAATTGCTTCAAATAATTTTGTTTGGCAAAATTATTAAAGAGATAAAAAAAAAACTGACATAAACAAATTCTTAGTTGATTTTTAAATAATAAATTTGGTATATTTATATCTTAAACTCGTTGTCCTCTGTGATAAGTAAAGCTTCAAATATCGGAACATTTCTTAAACAGACTTAAATTGACGCCATTTAATTAACTCATTCGATAGTGGTGTTTTTTCGGGCGCATTTATTAGAATCGGAATCGGTAATTGTATCGGAATCGGGGAAATTTTTGGAATCCTTCAATCAATAGTGTGTGTGTATGTATGTATGTCTGCCTAAAACTTTTGACAGACGTGTCGGAATGTGACCAATCCAGTATTGTTTTAAACCTCAAACTTTCGAATGACAAATATCGAAAAATTGGCCCAAAACATTAATTCTTTCACCCTGAACAGGGCAGTTTTCTACAAGTAGGGGTTGTTTATTTCGCAGATATTTTCAAAAGTCATCCACTCTTTTCGATAGGCTAGCCTTTATTTTGACGTTCGGCACGTTCGGTTTTGCGATGGACGTGACAGCAAAGACAACACGTGTTTTTTTTTTTTTTTTTTTTTTTTGTTTTCTTTCACGTTCTTTTCCTCCTTCGTGATACGGGTTCAAGCCTGCCTGCTACCATTTTTTTTTTTTCTTCTTTTTGTTCAACACATACCTCCGGGCAACACCGAACACTCAGGCTAGTAGTTAACTAAAGATGATCATCCAATAAGAAAATGAAAAAACTAATAAGGAATTAATTAAAATTAATGTTTAAAAGAATATGCAAATTAGCTAGATATTTTTTTTTAGATGAATGTAATTCCACGACTCGTATATAACAAAGTTGTATTTTCCTTTTAAATAGAAAAAAGGTTTTTAATATGAATATTAATACACACAAAAAACAAATTTATAGGAGTAATATATATATATATATATAGCGTGTCCAGGGGTGATGAAAAAAATCCAATAAAGTGCTCGATCGTAGATGTGAGAGCTGAAGATACAATATTTATTATGACATTATATATACATATTTCAAGGTCGTACCATTGGTTTCGATACACCGAAAACAGTAATAATATACTGTGGAAAATCGGTATAATCTCTTCGGCGACAAAGAAAAATCTGGAACTAATGCAAAACGAACGAACATAGAAGAAACGCTAGACGAGCGTTTAAGATTCAGAATTTCATATTTAAAAAAATATCGTTTTAAAACCGACGTTAATAGATTATGATTATAGAAGAAAGAAAGGAAGAGTGTGTGTGTGTGTGTGCGTGCATGCATAGCAGGGAAGGGGGTGCGATGGAAAACTCTCTAAAAAATATAAAGGTCCTGTTAAAGCCATATCAATAAATAAAAGTAGGACAGTTAACGGTAATAAATAATGAGAAAGGCATGAATATATTAATGATTTATAAAAATTTTAAAATTATTTAATATATATATATATATATATATATAGGAAATTTAAAATTATTTAATATATATATATATATATATATATATATATAGGAAAACTCGACCAAGGAAAACTGGTCCCTTATTAAATAAATATCGATTGAAAACACATATAATGATCGTTCTTGAAGAAGATATTGTCTTTAAAAGAGAATACACATTTTATTATATTTAAAAAAAAATATTTTTACTTGTTTACTGTTGTTTTTAAACAATTAAATTAATTTTTCTAAGTTTTCGTTTTCTACCTAGCTTTGAAAGTTTTTGGTCTTTCAACTTATTTTAAAGAGTTTATTTAGCTAAAAAAAAAAAAAAAAGAAGTAGTAGTATCGAGTATTACTTATGAACAAAAAATGTCCGACATAAGAGGATCACGTTTTAGGAAGATAATTGCTCAAAAATAGAAAATTAAAGAAAATATTAAGGTAGATATAGTTTTAAAACGAGCCTCCCCTCTCCAAAAGAAAATAAATTTATTTATTTTTAGGCAATAATACACATCCCATAATATTTTAAAAAATATTTTTACATGTTTATTGTTTTAAAAAATTAAATTGATTTTTCTAAGTTTACGTTTTCTACCTAGCTTTGTAAGTTTTTGGTGTTTAAACTTATTTTAAAGGGTTTATTTAGTTAAAAATAAATAACAAGTAATGTCGGACTCGACATTACTTAGTAAATAATTTTTAACAAAAAATGTCCGAAAATTAAAGAAAATACTGAGGTAGATATAGTTTTAAAACGAGCCTCCTCACCTCCAAAAGAAAATAAATTTGTATATTTTTAAGTACTGCACAAGTGCCCCCGAAATGACTTTTAAACGATACCCTCCCCTCCTGTCTTTCGAAGTAATAACGTTATTATTTCAGCGCGGTACTAAAATTACATAAGACCGTGTTTTCTTTTTTGTTTTGTAATAACACAAGAATTATTTAAACTGAATTAATTCTTCTAAATAAAATAATTGCTTTCTTTGATAATACATATTTTCTTTCTTTATTTTTGTTTCGTAATGACACAAAAAGTGTTAAAACTAGAGTATTTTTTTAAATAAATATTTGGTTTCGTTTTTCGTATCTTGACTCCGTGATCAAGTTTATTTTTTTAAGCAAGAGTTAAAAATATTTTTTTTAAATATTATGGAGGTGCATAGTCTCTCCTTCAAGAACGGTAATAAAATGTGTTTTCAATCGATATTTATTCAATAAGGGACCAGTTTTCCTACCTAGCAAAAAGGGGAGATTTTTCCAGGTACGAGCTTTCCGAAGACGAGTTTTCCGGGCACCATATATATATATATATATATATATATATATATATATATATATATATTCAATAGAAAATGCGAACTTGAAAAGTAAAATGGGATAGCATAAACATAAAGGACTAGTTGTTAAAATTGGAAAAGAAAAGGACAAGATATTATAGTAAAAGATATAATAAATTTATAATTTAAAATATTGCAGCATTAAGAATTGATTATATACTGTTATAAATTGAATTATTAAAAAAAATTCTTCATCCTGCAATATTTAAAGTTATAAATTTATTATTTTACTAGAATATCGTGTCCTTTTCTTTTCCAGTTTTAACAACTAGTCCTTTACTTTGCCATGTTGAAGCTTAACCATATTACTTTTCATGCTCGCATTTTTCTATTGTAATCCATGATTTTTTCTGGCTTCCAGTAAATTCACTTGTTCTTTGTTTAATTTCAGTCTTATTTGTTGCCCCATAAACTTAACATACACATATGTAATACCAATGTACGACACTCGTCTGCTTTCAATAAAATCCCCCAATTATCTCCCTTTCATGCTTTCATTCTTTTTGTTTCACTTGATACTTCTATTTTCACGAGAGCGGTGAATTGGTAGCAACAGTAGTCGCTGAAGCAATGTGGTTGCTATGGAAACCAGTCATAAAAAACTTTGCTCGCCTCCTTACGTTTGTTTGTTTTTGTGTGTGTGTGTGTGTGTGTGTGTGTTTTTATGATTTTGAACACCAGTTAATTCATCATAACTTTTGTTTATCTGAATAAAAATTGAAAATTTGTTTTCACAATATAGCTGAGAAGGTGATCTGTAATAATTGTTTTAAATTTGGTCGAAAAATGAGTGAGCGGTGAAGCTTTAAAGCAGTTCTAAATGACTAAAACTACCACAACCATATATTCGAACACTACCGTGTTAGAATGATATAATTTTCACCGTGACATTTCTTTCATGCTTTCATCCGTTCAAATACGGTTTTAGAATAATTTTATTTTCTTACTGATACAGATCTGAAGTGTTTATGCAAATCGGCCAGATTTCCTCTTGTAGCAGACGAGACGACCTTTGCAAAACGAAATCACCAGAATAACGTGGAAATCACGCATGGATTTCATAAAGCAGATTAAACATGAATACATGTTCTTGTTCTTAAGATACGTCCATTCAATCTGCGCGTTTAGCGATGAAAATGCTATTACAAATTAAACCGTAAAATACAGACGAACCAAGCTTTTTAACGAGATTTGCGGGCACATCTGAAAAAAACAAACACTTTCTTCCACACTTTACATGGTATAAGAGATTAAACTTTCAGGTTAGGATCAAGGTGTAGTATCTCTTCGGTTTCAGGGAGGGGAGCATTATTCCATATATTAACTGATCCTTTAGGACTGAGAGAAGATCTATTGTATGTTACCTTATGCGACCTCATTCGTGCAGTGGTGCTGGTGAGACTATGGTTCTTTTTGATGGCTGCATTTTTCACACATTAATAAACAGTGTCTCACTATTCCCTCGTGAAGAGATAATTAAATGGGAACAAATGTGTAACCCCTAACTGAATTATTTAAGATCTAGCATTGGATTGTCGATGTGAAATTGATTTCGGTGTTATCCCTCTGATTCGAGACAAGCAGTCCAACAATTACGCGCTTATAGTGAAACAATAGTTGCGCAATCAGCAACTGCGCTTTTACTGATACAACAATATTTAAGCCTAGTAGTAGGAGAAATCGAAGATGATATGACGAAGTGGTAAATTATTTAAAATGTCTCTTTCTCCTGGATTAGTTGTCATAGAAAGGCCTGACAGATTAATCTATTCTATTGTTTCGTCCAGAGTTCGATTGGTGGGGGTGGGCCTCATACCTCTCAGTAATACTACTCTTGAGAATGAGTCTAGGAAAGAAATAAGTAAGGCTATTTTATTAATTTGTTAAGTGCAGACGGTGTATTCCTTGCTATTGCATTTCTCCTGTGTCCACCGAGAGGTTTGTCATCAGCGGGGATTAAAGATGTTGTGCAAACGCTTGGGCGACTTATCTTCTCTATACGCCTTCTCATACAAGCAATTACTTGAACACAAAGAAATGAAACGTAAACGTTGTTTGCGGGGAAAAAAAGTATTCTTAGGGAAATCGCCTGAAGCAAGACATGAAACCACTTGATGTAAAAAGCTAAAAACAAATACTACTTTAAGGTCAAAATTAAGTCGCAACAGTAAGTTTTGAATTTATATACTCTGATCTAGAAAACAGCACCCCCCACCCCACCTCCTTTGTCGAAAACCTCGTTTATTGAAGGTGAACACTAACCGGAAAACTAAGAAAAGCGGGAATCACGAGGCTGCCGAAAGTAAACCCGATCTCGAGTTTCTATCATAAACATTTATTTTTCGCAAAACTGGAAGGATTTATATTGATTTATATTTATATTGGATCTATAAAATGTGCACATAATTCTTAAGATTGGAAAATGTGTATGTATGTATGTATGTATGTATGTATGTATGTATGTATGTATGTATGTATGTGTTCCCGCACGTAAAATTTTATGGGAAACCTTTTGTATCTCGCGAATTCTTAAGCGCGCACGTGCTCATGCGAGACAAAGCAGAAAGAGTTGGAATTTTCTTGTACATCATTTTATGTACACTAATTACAGGTGACTTGATTATGTAGTAGAGCTGGCATTTAATCAATGCAGCTGCCTTCAGCCTAAATGGCCGCCTTGATACGGGTCCGGAACTGGATGCATACCTTTTCCACAAGCGTCGGCGGGAGCTCGGCGAATACTTTGCGGATGGCAGCGATTGGGCTAGCTTTGGTGTTGTGAGAGGTCATGTTGCTGATTTTCTTGCTATATGACCAAACGAAGTAGTCCATCGGGTTTAGGTCAGTGAAGGAAGGGTCAATAAAAGGGTGCAAAGTCGTAACACTCATTCTGAAGCCAAACCTCGGTCTCTTTAGACGTGAGCCAGCGTCGAGTTCTGCTGCCACACCCAGGATCTGCCAGCGACAACCTGTTTGCACTACGGGATCACCACTCTCTTCAGTACATTCAGGCACACTTTGGTGTTGACTTTCAAGTCAACTTCGAAGATATGAGGTGGTATGATGAGGCCCTTACTTGAAACCACACTAAAGACTATAACCGTGGTCGAAAACTATCCGAATTTGCATTTGGAGGGAGCTGGCAATGGTCCTGTTGTCATAACTTGGATCGGTAGAGAGCATGAGTTGTACAGCGGCGAATCTCCGATCCCGATCGTTGAACATTATGTCACTTTAAGACGTGATAGAAGGTTCCTATCGCTTTGGAGTTGTATACAACTGGCCCAGAAAAAAAGAAAAGCAGTTTTCATCAAACGGAAATGGAATTTCCATCGTCTTTTCTATGGCTACAATTTTATCGTTCCACCCTGTAATTTTCTCTCGCAAAATTCATGTAGTTAAAAACAAACAATTAGTTTACGTGAGCTGCGTATTAAGGCAAGCGCCACTCCCCATAGAATTGATATTTAGCAAGTTTAAACCCTAAATGTTCACAAACAAGATGGCAACATGTTATACTATTGTCAACTGCAATACTAGAAAAATATATTTCCCTTTTTGTTTTTCTCTTCGTTTTTCACGTTTTTTCTCGATTTTTTTTTTTTTTTTCTGTCTTTGTTCCTTCATTTTACTACTTTTTCCCCTCTGAGACGTAAAGGACTACTGTGGTTAGAAGCCTGATACATAGGGCCATTCTGAGTGTTAAGTAGTTTGTTTACATTACATTTAACTTTGTGTATAATGGTAGAGTCGAGAAAACACGGAGCTGAGTGGGAATTCCAAAATCTGGAGGTTTTTATTTAGTTTTACGATTTTTTTTCGTATTCTCATTTTATACGAGTGCAAAATAAATAAGCAGACGAATAAGAAATGCAGCTACGATTTACTTATTTAAATTCTTCCATTTCTAAAGAAAAGAAGAGGAAAGCATTCTTTGCCTTCTTTCTTTGTTCTTTCCTCTTAATAAGTGACAAGCTGTCTTCTTTTCTTTTTTTTCTTCTCTTTTCTTCAAACGTAGAAACCTCAGCCAATCGAAATAATGACAAAAACTTTATTTAAAAACGATGGTGGCTTTTGGTGCGTGCGGAGTAAATAGCGAGGTTGTGAAGGAGTTGAATGAATCTCCAGGAAACACGAGGCGGAAAATGTGATGGAACATCAAGTATTGCATTTGATACGATTTTTAAAGCTTGAAGTACTAGGAAAAATATCAAAACAAAATTTGGAAATAAATTTAAGAGTAAAATATGGACGCCATTTTTTTTTTTCAAATATGCTTTAATTTAATTATTTCTTAAGTACATAAAATGTGTATTAATACCTCTTTTTATGTAAAATTTTAGAATGGATTTTATTCCATTTTGAATCATTGTTCGTTTTGATGGGAGAATCTCTTCATTGTCTGCGTATTTGACAATAAAATGGTTTTGTCATGAAAATGCAGTGCAAAGAACGTTATTAAATTGTACAAGTGGAAATGCTAGATTTATGTTCATTGCAAAGCAGTTAATTGTGCATCATCCCATTTTGAAATGATGAGCAGTTTTGTTTAACTATAAAAGATTAAGTGGTTTAGCCAGCAGTTTCCGAGTGAGCATCCCTACGTCTATTTTTTTTTTTTTTTTTAAGATATGTTTACGCCAAAAATCTACTAGTTATCATTTACAAGGCAGACATGTAGTGACTGAATGGCTTCACTTTTCGAACGAACGATGAAAAGCAAATAGCTCGAATAGATTATCCTTTTTCTTTCTGTATTCGCTCTCCTCGTCACTTTCTAAAGCGACTTAGTTTTCACAGGAACGTGTTAACTTAAAATATTTTCAACCAATAAAAATCGTTTTAAATCCCAAAGGTAACTCTCCTGTGTCGAATTAACAAGCCGATGCGAATTTAGAACCTCTAATAAAACGAGGAAATAAACAGCCGAAAGCTAGAGAACGTATGCTCAACACACTCATGCCTTTGACCAGGCGAAAAGAAATCTTCAATGACTCGCATATAAGCCTTCATCAGCTATCTATACACGCATTATACAAAAACACACATTATACAAAAACACGTAAACAAATTCACACACATACACAATGCCACGCTACCAAGTACTCGCATACGTATATTACTTACATACGAATATTATCAGCACTGTAGCGATACACATCTCTAAGTCTTGTGACTATTTACGCATCTTTCTTTACCGAACACTTACTGATTGAAAATAACTTTTATCTACATAAATATAAAATTATGAACCTTGCTGGTTTGATTGCTTGCTTTCATCTTGTGTTTGAGGATCGAGTGATTTCATCTTTTAAAAAAGGGATAACAGGTGAATATATATATATATATATATATATATATATATATATATATATATATATATATATAGGAATCAGATGTTACGAAATGAGAGTGGAAGGTTGTATGTTTTGGTTTCGATTCTAGCTGATGGCACCCAAGTTATTTATATATATATATATATATATATATATATATATATATATTGTTTTCACTACTATATATTAAATTTACTATGATAATCCATAGAGAATTGTCTCTATAATAATAAATACTTAATCTGTACGAATTATCACATTTAAGCGTGTTTTACGATTGGACAACGCCGGGTGGCCTGCAAGTATCCTTATGAGAATTTAGATAAAAAAAATGTTTTTGTTATAAAATTTCTCTCGTCTTAATTCTTCAAATTACAAAGCTTATTTCATTTCTATTAATTACTGGTGTAGTTCTTGGCAGTACCCAAAGATGCTATCGTCATCAAAAACGACCCTACACAGACCAAGGACCACGTCATAGGAACAAAACTATACCAAGCCATAATACCTAGTAAGTAACATTGAGATATCATCAGTCGGCGTAATGTTTCAAAATGATCGTTTTCTATATCAAACTTCAGCAACTGCTCCAAATATCAATATCTTTGAGGCGGATACGATATCATCAAATGGAAGAATGGCTGCATTGTTTTGCATAGATAGACCGATTCATGGCCTCTTGAGAGACAATGAATACTTCCCTCAAGGGTACTGAGTGTATAATTTGTGAAACAAGAGTAGTGCAATCATTAATCACTTCTCTCTTGGTTTTAGAGACAATGTCGAGATAAGCTGCGAGCACACACAGCACCTGGTGCTCCCAAATGGTCACCCATTTTAGTAATAACCAATCCCAACGTTGTTTAACGTCGGTGATTTAACGGGAACTTATGTGGTAATGTGATCATGCTGTTAGACATAATTTAACAAAGCGCGGACGCAAATGCATGCAAATTTACGTCACCCGTAAAGAAAAAGACCATGAAAATGATATACAAAAACCACGTTAGCAAAGATTATCACATTACAGACGTGGATGACATTTGAGATAACGTTAGAAGCGTGGGTGACGTCACAACCGTAACGAGAAATCACGCGTGGCGGAAGAGTGAGGAAATAAATGCCGTTGTTACAAAAAAGAAGGAGTTGAAGTTCTTTCCTATTCTTTTTTTTTTACATGGAATCAACACTTATCAAGGCCCGGAGGCCACTCGGCGATAAGGGTTATTGCGTGTACAGTAATCAATGGGACAATATCGTAGTAATCGTTAGTAATGGAGATCTTATAAAGTGTCTTACTTAAGGAGGCGGTTTATCTTTGTCTACTTTGCGACTGAGGCTACAACGTGTTAGGTAAAGTTCCAATAAGTTGTCAATAAAAATTAAAATAATCTGAAACAAGTGTTCATAAAGAATGAGACTTCAAAAGTCCGAGAACGAGAAAGGAAGGTGTGTGTGTGTGTGTGTGTGTGTAATAATTTCATTACTAGTTTGTTTATATATATATATATATATATATATATATATATACACGCTTATTACACTCTCTTTTTATCTTTCACTAACCCGATCTTTTATTTCTTTTAATAATAGTCAGCAACAGCTTAAAATGTTCGTTATAGATATAAAACGTCAATTACCTTTTTACTTATTTTTCCTCTTCATTACTGTTTGACTTTGTCGCTCCTCTTCGTAGTCGTTGTTTCGTGTAGTGGTCGTTGCATGATTCGCTTCTTCCACTATTTTCTTTCATATGTCATCAGTGTTGCGAGACGAATAAAACTTTTTTTTAATTCAGAAAGAATTACAGAAACGTTCACTGAGAGTTTCTAAGTTTTTATTTCTTTTGGGAAACGTTTCACTCTTGGCGATTCGCAATGTTTACTTTCTATATTATAAGCTAGCGTCCTCGCGCGCGTCACATGGGAGACTCTCCTTATTCCATGTCTGCAGTTTGACCAATTGATTTAAAGACTGTTGGTTTCTCTTGGCTCGGAAAAACGTGAGGTCATTATTTTACTCTTACGTTCTGTTGTGTCCATCTCGTTTGGTATGTTATATGTCGTCCATCTTTGATTCAACCCTAGGAATGATTATGTTTTGCAGATTTGGATCATCGTGACATGCACTTAGTGCCACCTTTGTAAAAATGCATACTAGCTCACTTACTCGCTATTGACATAGAGTACCTCTATTATGGAGTATCTGTAAAGAGAAATTAAGTACACGTGTTCGTTTCGGTTGACGCCATGTGCGTTTACATGTATAGCGTGCCTTTGGCTTGTGTGCGTTCATACAATCAGAGACATGTACGTTCATGGAGTGGCGTGTGTGTGTGTGTGTGTGTGTGTGCTTCAGAAGTCTTATGTTAGCGTACTGCTTGGCGAGTAGTTCTTCGTCCCCCAAACGAGCTAGACTGTGTTTTGATGTACGCATGTGTATTATCTCTGAAAGAATAACAGAAGAAAAGGAGACAAAGGCTTTGATTGGATTTTTATGTTTTGAATATTGGCACGTAGTAGACTTCTTGCATGTTTGATTTATTGAAAGGGCATGCTGATTTGACCTTTTATACAATTGAAAATCAATACTTAATAATATTTACTGCCGCTGCTTGTTCCAAGCGGATTCATCACCATTCCAATTTGCAGCCTTCTTTACTTTGATACAGGATTTTCGTGGGCAATAGCTGACTGAAAGAGTAGAGATTGTAAAAAAAAATGTTTGCTGACAGGCATGCAGATGATCATGTGAAACGTTCTTTTCTATGTCCATAGATAATAAGAAAATGATAATTAAATTATCATAGGAACGTATAACGCAACAAATTGGCCGGAAGTTGTTTAATAATAAACTCAATTACACTTATCGGATCGCCGTTTCTGTGATGATCAAATGTAATTATGAAAAATAACACAGTTAGAAACGAACACATTTTAGGATGTCAAAAACATAATATTAAAGTTAATATGGTTATTTTAGTTGTAATGTAAATTTCCGGCCCACTTGGCACAATGATAGTGCTTACTAATAGGCCAGGAGACCAGAGTTCAATTCTCGGTCGAGTCATACAAAAACTTAAAAATGGTACTTGATGCTCTCTTACTGAACACTCAGCATTTAAAAGAGACAGATCAAAGACAAGTGGAACAATCCTGAGAATGGAATACTATCCTCCTCTACACGTCGGCGGAGAAGCTAATAAAAAAGGGAACCTTCGGTCGCCCTCGATTATAGTCTGCCATTTAGCTTTTAATTCCTATTTTTAATGAGTATTATGATGGCGTATTTGAGCTTTACAGAGTATTTAATTTAAACCATGATATGTAATATTAAGATTAAAGAATATACGAAAACCAGATCAAACGAGTACAATATGAAAATTCCAAGAAGCGGTTAGAATAATACACGCGAAATGGGAGGTGATTTAATTGAAAATATCAAACATTAAGGGAAAAAAAAAGATCACCCTCCTAGTGATTACAATATGGTCACTCGAGGCGTATAATACTCCATATGAAATAAAATAAATCATCGATAAACAAAAAAATATATAGCCCTATATTCAAAAATTGCCTGCAATGAACTACTAAAAAATTCAAGATCCTACAGGCAATCAATAACCCTTCCATAATTCGCATGAACATCAAAAATGAAATCTTCAAACAATGCCCACACAGAAGATATTTACTATTCAAATAGATTAACGACAAAAACACATAACGCAACTATAGCCCTATCCATATATAAGTCTGAAGAACTTGAAATCATATGAAAAATATAAGGACTATTTCTTCTCCCAAAATCAAAAACCCTTCCAATTAAAATGAAATTAATGTCATATACACCATAACTTGTATGGTAATTTATTAGCAAAGCAGGTATATTAAGAATAACAATAGCATCAACGCTCTGATCCCCATCTGGCATCAATTGAAATGGATGGCTCTCGTCTAGGGGATGCTCCATGTTTTGATAAGCTTCTGGGATTGACCTTTACTCCTGACCTTAAATGGAACACGTACAAGTCTGTTGCGAAGGTCACTGGAAAAATGGTAGGATCCTTCTACCGCTCCAGAAGATATCTCACTGCTGATGCAAATCTCTATATAAAAGCCAAGTACGTCCAAGGATGGATCGGGCAGGAGCTGCTAAAAACAGCCTGTCCTGCCTTGACAGATTACAAAATGGACTTCGTGGCTTAGTGGGGGATGCCGTTTTCTCTTCCCTGCAACTTCTCTCCCGCAGAAGAGACGTTGCGAGCCTGTTTTTGTTTTATCATTACTTCCAACGTCTAAGCTATAATCTCTGCCCCCCCCTCGCCAATCTTCCATGATAAACACCCGTCTGGCTGAAACCACTGTCAAAATTTTTCCCCACACTTTATCTGTGCCAAAACCAAAACGTAGATTCCATGAACAGAGCTTCTAAGTATACGCCAGTAGAACTCTCTTCCATCTGTCTGTTTCCCACCTGACTACAACTTTGATGTCTTCAAGTCCAACATAAACAAATTTCTGGTAAACCGCCCCCTTAAGTAAGACACTTTATCAAATCTCCAATACTAACGATTACTACGATACTATCCCATTCATTACTGTACACGCAATAACCCTTATCCCCAAGTTGCTTCCAGGCCTTGATAAGCGTACAGACGATCAATAACTCTTCCATAGTTTGCATAAGCAGCAAACGTTAGATTTTAAACGAAGCCCCTACATGAGAACATTTCTATTGCCCAAATTACAACGAAAACACATCTCACCTATAGCCATGTCTATACGTTTGAAGAATGTGTGGGAAAAATATAAATACTACTAGCCCCGTGGTAAAACCTTTGCAACAAATATAAAATTATTACCTATGGCAAGTTGGTGAGAAAACATATAAAGAACAATATCAAACATCTATATTATATTTCTCTTAATCTGTTTGTCTGTCTGTTTCACTTTTTCTCGGAAACTACTGGCTCGGCCTGGTTGAAAATATTGCATGGACATTTGTTATAACTGCAGCGAAGTAAATATTGTGGTATTCGTTCGATGCAAAGTTAGGGATTAATGGGGATTAATATGGATTAGTATTTAATATGAAAATGAGAACAAATTAACTATATTCAATCATCAATTTGACATAAAGAACTTCTAAGTTAACGGTTATAACTAGGGCTATGACAACAGTATATTCTTTTTCTTGCTCTGATTCTCGGGTATATATCATTGATATTTTATATGTTTTTATGTAGAGTGATGTGGTTCTCGATTGTTTGTGTCTGTGTCGGATATATACTTGAAAGTCAAAACAATGAAAAGAATATGCTGTTGTCATAGCCCTAGTTATAAGTTTTGCCCGTTTTTAACGAGTTAAAAAATCTCAATATAATTCTCTATTTTATTATTTTTTCCTGGCGCCATCAAATTTTTAAGGGACAATATTAGGAGGCAATTTGATGGAGAGGAAATATCAAATGAGATATATAGCATAATTTTATCGGTTGAAACAATATAAGATTTGTGAATATTTTGGAAGCAATATAAGATTTGTGAATATTTTGGAAGCAATATAAGATTTGTGAATATTTTGGAAGCAATATAAGATTTGTGAATAAATAAATAAATAAATAAATATATGAGTAAAAAGTAAATGTTAAAATGTATTCGAAAGCACATACACACACACACACACACACACACACACACATATATATATATATATAATAATAAAATGACAAAGTCTATATTCCAATTTTCAGGATGTTGACCATCTTACAATTTATTCCTTTAATTCAGTTGACATTCACAATTCTTGACTGTTTCGTAGCACAAAATCATTCACTTAATCTCTCTCTCTCTCTCTCTCTCTATATATATATATATATATATATATATATAAGGCAAAAGTGGCGCGCGCGTTTTTGTATACCCAAGAAAGGCTTTTGGTGGGTGAGGGGGGGAATTCTTCAAAGGATTACTATTTTGGAGAACTTTTTATATACTCACTAGATCATAATATCTACAATTTGCGAACGGGCGTTGTGTATACATTTATTTGGACTTTTATAAAATTCATGTTATTCCATCCTTTCGCGTGTTTGTTGGTCTTTTTCGTATAAATAAACCGAAACTCATCGAAGCAAAGCCATCAGCGGCCTTTCGTGCCGGGACGTCTTGAAAGCAATTCGCTTTGATCAATGTTGAGAAAACCCTTCATATCAGACAATTGCTATTCATTTGAGAGTTCCCCTTTTTCGGGGGAGCTTGGTTCCCCAACATCGTGGGAAACAAATAAATGAAACGTTCATTTCTGCGCCTGTATGAACTCATTCACTTAGCAAGTCAACGTTTTGATTGAAATCGATAAATATGAATGCTTTTCACTTCGTCTTAGCGTAGCGGTATCACAGCTTTTCTTTCCCTTTCTTTTCCGCCTTCGTATCACGGTTTCGAGCCTGCCTGCCTACTACACTTTTTTTTTTCCAAACACCCGGGCAACGCTGGGCACGCCCGCTAGTCATTATATAAAAAATGTTCAATATTGTCAAAAGTTGTGAATGTCAACTGAATTAAAGGAAGAAATCGTAAGATGATCAACGTCATGAAATTTGGAATATAGACTTTTTTTCATTTATTCATTATATGCTCTATAATTATATTGAACTTCTTGAATAAGGATTGGTATATATAAAAAGGGAATATAAGTGAATAAATAATATTTCTACAGAATTGTGTGTGTGTGTGTGTGTGTGTGTGTGTGTGTGTGTGTGTGTGTGTGTGTGTGTGTGTGTGTGTGTGTGTGTGTGTGTGTGTGAAGAGAGATTATGATTCCTTAATTTATCTTATAATGGATTTTGACGAAATATAAATAAACTGGCGTAAAAAGCGAAATAAAATTTTTTTAATAGAATTGTTTAAATTTCATTATATAGTTAATTAAGTTTTAAAATTATTTTTTTTAATCATCAAATTTAACGTAAAAAAAATCCCAGTAAAATAAATTTCTGAATAGAAGTTTTGCACCACTTTTAATTAAAATCAATATTTAAGGTTTAATAAGGTCATGTCTAGCATCCTTATTCGAAGTTTAATGAAAATGCATTATTTCCATTGCCAGTGGAAGATTTTACCCAGCCTCCGTATTGGTTAACAAAATTAAACACCTCTTCATTTGATTCTCATTAGTCAAACTTTATCCAATCATTTGAACGAGTGTTTTGTCGCCTCGATAAATTTAATCAAAGCTGGATACCTTTACAAATGATTGATAATTCTTTATCAGAATTGATCCGTTGCTTTATATGGGATCAGCTTTCTAGTTTTCGATCTTTACAAGACCACCCTTAGTCCATATATGGAGTATTGTTTCCATATCTGGGCTGATGCATCTATCACGAGTCTCTCACTTTTATACAAGCTCCAAAAAAGAGTCTCAAATCTAATAGGTCCTATACTATTGGTCACGCTCTAACCTCTGTCCCATCGCCACAATGTTGCATCCCTGCGCCTGTTTTGCAGGTACTTCAATGGTATGAAGAACTCATAGTACTTGTGCCTCCTTATTGTACATACTCTCCACTAACCCGACGAGTAGCAAAATCTCGCTCTTCACTATTAAGATCTCCAGATGCGGCAAAACTTTCTACTCTAATAGTTTCTTCCCTTGACCTGTTGGGCTTCGGAATTCCTTCCCCGTTTCCTGCTTCCTTGGCTGTACTAACATGCAAACGTTTAGATATAATGTGAACAGGCATTTTGTTTTTCAATTCCTCTTATTCCAAATAGTAGCCACATTACGTCCAGCAATACACCTTGTTTGGGGTAAAATAGTTTAAAGAATAAATAAATCATTTTCAAAACTTCAGAAATTTTTATAGGAATGCCCTTATCTTTAGCGTTACCTTTTTATATTCGGAACACACAAAAATCTCTGTTCACATACAGAGAATTCAAACAGGTTTTAATGCTACTTAATCAACAACAACCCCAATTATGCAGCATCCGTAAGATTAGCTACGTCTTATAGATGGGTGAGAATTGGATGGATGAACAAAACGATAAAATGAATGGGAATCAAGGTTGATCTTTTAATCTTTTTTTTTTTTTTGTATCTTTATTCCTGTTTAGTTCAGGCTTTTTTTGCCTTTAAGAACGCGCGTTTCTCTCGAAGTGTCCGATTAGCAGACTTTTCCCGGATATCTTATCTAATCGTCTCATGTGAAATGCATGAAGATGGTAACTTTGATAAATGATTATACTTACCCGCTATTTTTAGCTGAACATTTGGCGGTAAAAGAAAAGAATTGCGACGATCATGCATGAAAAACGGTTGAAATTCAATGGCGTGATGAATGTGTCAGGGGAAATAGTAAAGTTGATTTGTATTTGTGACGGAGCAGGGTTTTTTTTGTTTGTTTTGTTTTTTGTTGTTTATTTTTTTGTTGTTGTTGTTTTTTTTTTTTTGCTTTTTTGGCGGTGGCGAGACTTTTAAGCCTGTGTTGAGACGGCAGGGTTGTGTTCTCATGTCAGACGAAATGAACAGTAAAAAAAAAAGACAGGCATTGATTGGAAAGTAATGGTAATAAACGCCTTTTGCTAAAACAGAAAAAAGCTTCGAATTTTCCATTTATTTCCTTTTTTTTTTTTTTTTTCTGCGACATTCCAATGATCTAACATTTTCTAAATAAGGCTCGTTCATCGACTGAAAAACCTTACAATGATCTAACATTTTCTAAATAAGGCTCGTTCATCGACTGAAAAACCTTACAATGATCTAACATTTTCGAAATAAGGCTCGTTCATCGACTGAAAAACCTTACAATGATCTAACATTTTCTAAATAAGGCTCGTTCATCGACTGAAAAACCTTACAATGATCTAACATTTTCTAAATAAGGCTCGTTCATCGACTGAAAAACCTTACAATGATCTAACATTTTCTAAATAAGGCTCGTTCATCGACTGAAAAACCTTACGATGATCTAACATTTTCTAAATAAGGCTCGTTCATCGACTGAAAAACCTTACAATGATCTAACATTTTCTAAATAAGGCTCGTTCATCGACTGAAAAACCTTACAATGATCTAACATTTTCTAAATAAGGCTCGTTCATCGACTGAAAAACCTTACAATGATCTAACATTTTCGAAATAAGGCTCGTTCATCGACTGAAAAACCTTACAATGATCTAACATTTTCGAAATAAGGCTCGTTCATCGACTGAAAAACAGTCTTCAAAACTCCCTTCTGATATCATGCAATGCCAATATACGCTCGACTACCTATCCGGATATACCCACCACCACAGTTAAGTTCACCTCATTCGATTATCTGTTGAATAATGGAAATGTCACCCGGAATAAATTTATTTTACACCGACATGCACTTGGTCTGAAAGAAACACAGTCGATTATCAGAAATAAAATAACTGTCGATCGATCTGTAAATGTTATGTGATTTTAAAAAAAAAAAAAAGGGTTAGCAGCAGACAGAAATATCATATTGGTGAATAAACCACGTACGGGCATGATTGCATCAATAGCTAAAGTGAATGTGGTGCCATAAATTATTATATGAGCAAAATCAAGATTGACAATCGACTGGTGATGGAAACCAAGAAAATCGCTTATCGTAAAGCGTGTGTGCGTCATATGGAATCAAGCTGTCGCGGCAGGGGGAAACTTTTCTAACGAAGCGGTCTCACAAAGTGACGCAAAATCTCGTTACCCGTGCTCACTGCCCGACTGCATAAAAGGAGGTCGCGGAGAGAATGCAAACACACGGTTGAGAGAATCCTTGGAGATTGTTGTTGCATGTAACTGAGTCACTTTGCTGTCTTGCCGTTCATTTCCTATTCTTCTTTTAAGGCGGACTTTTTCAGTTGTTTTTTTTTCTATTTCACGTGACCAAACCGAAATGTATTACTGTCAAATATCTCTTCAAATATTTGGAAATATTGTATACTAGGATGGCTACCCGTCGTTAAACGGGACCATAGATAACAAATCAGAAGAGTTTAAAAGAAGTGCTTCATAGTATTTTCTAAACTTCAGTTTAAAAAAATCCTCTTTGCTCATCTATCTCCAGCTATATTTTATTTGTGTAGAATACCTGTTTATTCTCTCTTTTAATTCGATTATGACAAAAGCACATGAAGAAGGCCGGAGAGAACGACAACTGAAACGTGTGCATATAACAATTAAGGATAACGTAGATGACTTTACATGTGATTAATTAAGTCATATGTTCAAACTTGGCGACTAGACTGACCGACAAAGGGTTAAGCTACTAACACCCGAAAGTATCCTGTACCTCTATAAGGCCACCATTCGACCATGTATGGAGTATTGCTGTCACATTTGGGCTCGTGCATCTGCTACTAGTCTCTCGCTCCTAGACAAGGTTCAAAAGAGAGTCGCCAATCTGATAGGCCCTGAACTGGATCTAAGCTTCAGCCTCTGTCCCATCGACGAAATGTTGCATCCCTCTGCCTGTTCTACAAGTATTTTAATGGTGAATGCTCTGGCGAACTGCAGACACTTGTGCCCCCACGACGTAGACACCCTCGACAAACACGACAGGCGTCTAAATCCCACCCCACACAGTAGAGATCCCTAGATGTAAAAGATCTTTCTACTCCAGTAGTTTCTTCCCCAGAATCGCTAAACTCTGGAATTCCATTCCAGGCCACTGCTTCCCCAACTGTACTGACATGCAAAAGTTCAAGTGTAACGTGAACCGACATCTTGCTGCCCAACTCCCAACATAGTACCCCAATAGTTGTTGCCCCTGATAGTAGCCCCCTACACCAAAGTGGCAATGTGCCTTGTTTGGGGTGAAAATGTAAAAAAAAAAAATTAAAAAAACAAAAAACAATGGTATTAACGCATAGAAGATACGAATTTAGGAAAACTCGTCTCCGGAAAACTCGTTCCCTTTCGTTAGGTAGGAAAACTGTTCACTTATTGAATAAATATCGGGTTTGTATTACTGTACACATAGATTCGAAAAAGTTGTCAAAAAACAAATATATAACAAATAAATGTTATCAAAGGCAAGATAAGTTATTTTTCTTCCAAATTGGATATAATTTTCGTGTTTTTATTCAATTTAACATGTTTATTCAGCTCGAAAAGCATACATTGTTTACTGATGTATTGGAAAATTCAAAATGGCGGCCGACTCTCTCTCTCTCTTTAACACGGTAAGTTCGGGAAAAGGTGTTATAAATAATAAACTAGACAAAATACTATTAAAAACCACCGAATATACGTCAAGTTATGTCATGGTAACATATATTGAGCGAATTTCTAACAGTATTTTGTCTAGTTTATTAAAAATGAGTTAGCACATGGCATATCTCGCGCCAAAAAATATTTCGCTTTTAATTTATTAGTTAATTTTTGCAAATTTGACAGGACGACAATAAATGTTGATACTTGATAAAATTATAATTTTAAATAACGCATGAATGCATTTTGTATGAGAGAAAACAAAAACATAACAACAAAAAAAACCTATCATAATTAAAAAAACAAAACAAAAAAAGTAACGAAGAATCGAATCGCTCCCTGTTCTTAAATTTTTTGGTTTTGTTTTTTATTATTGTTTTTATGACTCCAAAAAACATCGTTAAAATAAGAACAAAAAAAAATTGTAATTAACTTTGTATGAACATAATAAACGCTTTAAAATAAGTAAAGCCACTAAGAACTTAGTCAGTTAGGTAGAAAACGGACACTTAGAAAATCGATTTTATTTAAAAAAAAAAAAAAAAAAAAAAAAGAAAACATTAAACAAGTAAAAATATTTTTTTAAATATTATGGGGGGGCTATAGTCTATTTTAAAAAACAATATCGCCTTCAAGACGATCATAAAATGTGTTTTCAATCGATATTTATTCAATAAGGGACCAGTTTTCCTATCTAGCGAAAGAGATCGAGTTTTCCGGGGTTGAGTTTTCCGGAGACGAGTTTTCCCGGGACGAGTTTTCCGGGCAGAAGATACTATAGCGTGACGTAAATAGGTACCAAATAATGGTTTGTACAAAATTATTGAATTTCTTCCTTTCCAAACACCTCATATTAGGAAGAAATCAACTTTGAATAAAAATGAAATATTAATGCAACATTTACACCAACGGATCATTTGGTCACGTGAAATAAAATTTAAAAAATTGAAAATGTGTGCCTTAAAAAGAAGAGTAGAAAATAAACGGTGTGTTTAT
This sequence comes from Euprymna scolopes, assembly GCF_053919585.1. NCBI lineage: Eukaryota > Metazoa > Mollusca > Cephalopoda > Sepiida > Sepiolidae > Euprymna > Euprymna scolopes. Next base: position 105,965,549 of record NC_136494.1, on the reverse strand, counting down.
GCGGATTTCGGCAACCGGAAGTTTGACAAGTAGAGGGGGGGGGATATATCAGAATTATTTTAAAAATTAATTTTATTGTTTCTGAATTTTTAAATGAGAATTGATCGTTCGTATTATTTTGATTATTCGGACTGTTGTCCTCATCGTGAATGTTATTTTCACAACGTTTCGGCCGATGTAAGCTCCGACCATCTTCGGGTTTATTTTGTTGAACTCGAGAATCTTTCTGACGGAATTGAGTTGACGGAATGAGAGCATGCTATCCCCGTAGATTAAATAACTGGTTCGATTCGATTCCAGGGTTGAACAGAAAGATTCCCGCGTTAAACAAGATACACTTGAAAAAGATCGGAAATTACATCAGGCGAAATGTTGTGGGAATATCACTCAAGATGAGAATAGTAGTCCGAATAATTAAAATAATACGAATTATCAATCCTCATCTCAAAAGTTCAGAAACGCAAAAACTGTTATACTGAACCACTCCACCATCCAGAAAATATTAACGTGTATTGAACTGCATAACGTTTCTGGATTATGGATCATATTTATTTCTCTCTCACCACGAGAAATGTGATACACGAGCTGAGAAGTGTGTTTGAAAAGTTAGTGCCCCACTGCCCCGGTCAATGACCCTACCAAAGTTCCGTTGGTATTCACCGGCAGAGACGCCTCTCTACCGCTTCTCAAAGAGAAGACATATCCTGGAGGGAGGGGGGGGGCTCCTACTTTGTTCATCGGAAACCTTCTTCGGAGGGCCCATGTGAACAGAGATCCCAGAATATACATCTGTAAGAGGAATGTGATAAAAAGAGGAAAAGTATAAAAGTAGAGGGGAGGGGGTCGTTTTGATAAAGGGTTCGACCAATGGTGGGTGGAATGATTTCTGGTTTTGAACTTTCTAAAAGGTTCTGAGACTATTTTTAGTAACATGGCAGACTTAGTGGCGTCTGACCAGAATTCGTTTCTTCGATTCAAATGTGTATGGAATGAAGAATCGAAAAGGATTGATTACTTTCTGTGCGTTTAGCTTTGTTGAACTTTGTATTGAATATTGTTTCTCTTGTAATATTTCGTTTTTTTTTTGTTTTGTTTTTTTCAAGAATAAAAAAGAATTCGACATGAATAAAATATTTATATTACAAGACTTTTTAGCTCGTTGACTTAGAATGAATACTTTATGCCAATTGATGGTTGAATATGGTTAAATTTGCTCTAATTTTTGCATTAAATACTAATCTTATTAATCTCTTAGTTTCTATCGAACGGATAATATAATACTTAGTTCGCTGCACCTTATCATAACAAAGGTTCATATAAAAATTCGGCCAGATCGGTCTTATAGTTTCCGAGAAAACATAGAATAGACAGACAAAAATAGATATGCAAGGGTAATTTCAAAGTCCACCATAACTCTTCAGCTTTTTGAGTTTAAAGCAATAAGATTGGAGTGGTACCATTAAAACGAGCGGCCTTTTATGCTCCAGAATTTATTTTTCTACATAGCCATCACCATTCTCAATGCACTTTTGCCAGTAATCGGGCAGGGTCTGTGCACGAGCGTCCGGAGAGCGTTTTGTCACTCTCATCTCTTAAATCGACGAACCCATCTTCTAATTGTGCTGACATCAACTTCATCAGCTTCGAAATGTTCGATAGGCGCCGGTGAATGTTGAGTAATTCAATTTTTCTGCATGGAATTTAATGACACGTCTCTGCTTCTAACGCACGTCTATGACAGGAGTTGCTTTCTTAGTCTTATACCGGTAATATCTGCGACAGAAAGATGAAACTTTCAGGTCATGGATGCGTAAATTCAGTCATCAGAACAGCGCAATTTGCAATTCCCTCTGATGCATTCGGGCGAATAAAAAATAGGCTACATTACTTTTTGAACGCCCCGTGTGTGTGTGTGTGTGTGTGTGTGTGTGTGTGTGTGTGTGTGTGTGTGTGTTTATTAAATACGTCACAATCACATTGACACACTGGTTCTCGCTAGATCAGCAACGTTGAAACTGGCCAGTACCAGATGGGTGACCATTTTGGAAGGCTAGGTGCTGTATGAACTGCGCCGAGTCGTAGAGATTTCCAGGCTGGTATTTGGGAGCGCATTAATTCACTGGGAGAGATGCACCCCCCAGTTTTCATTAAGACGTGCATCTAGGAGAGGGAAACTGATGTAAAAACCTGCGATCTACTGCATACTATGCCCTGTGACAGTCATCTGCACCGGCAAAACTTAGCAGTAATACCAAAAAGAGAGGTTAGTTCTACACCAAGCCTTCACCATTATAAACAAATCCTGTGTGGATTTCCGAGCAACTTAGTTGTTGTGTTGGAAGCTCATACGTCTAAATCGACGAGAGTCTATTATATATATGTGGTGCCGGGAAAACCCGTCTCGGGAAAACTCGTCTCCGGAAAAGTCGTCCCCTTTCGCTAGGTAGGAAAACTGGTCCCGTATTGAATAAATATGGATTGAAAACACATTTATGATCGTTCTTGAAGGAGATGTTGGTTTTTAAAATAGCCTATAGCCCCCCCCCCCCATACTATTTTTAAAAAATATTTTTACTTGTTTAATGTTTTTTTTTTTTTATATAAAATCGATTTTCTAAGTGTCCGTTTTCTACCTAACTGGCTAAGTTCTTAGTGGTTTCACTTATTTTAAAGCGTGTATTATGTTCATACAAAGTTAATTACAATTTTTTTTTCTTATTTTAACGATGTTTTTTGGCGTCATAAAAACAATACAAACAAAGCAAAAAAATTAAAAAACAGGGAGCGATTCGATTCTTCGTTACTTTTTTTGTTTTTGTTTTTTTAATTATGATAGTTTTTTTGTTGTTATGTTTTTGTGTAGTCTCATACCAAATGCACTCATGCGTTATTTAAAATTATAGTTTTATCAATTATCAACATTTATTGTCGTCCTGTCAAATTTTGCAAAAATTAACTAATAAATTAAAAGCGAAATATTTTTTTGGTGCGAGAGATGCCATATGCTAACAATCTCTGTTAACTCATTTTTAATTTTTACTTCAAAATTCTAAAATCAATCATTAAGAGAAAAAGTTATCACTAAATAAATTTATTAATCAATTTTATTGAAAACTCCGCTATCGTTTATCAAGAATCTTTTTAATTTCATTTTTTGTTGGTTGTTTTTCGGAGGGAGATATAGTTTTTACCCCCCCCCCTCCTCTCAAAATTATATTTTAAAAAATATTAAAATTTACTATTTTCTTTTTAAAACCAAATCTCCCTTGGTAATTTCTTTAATTTTCTATTTTTTAGCGATTATCAAGACCCCTAAGATGTGATATACCGGACATTATTTCTCGTTCTCACGTAACACTTTTATTTGTTTTCGGTGTTTTTTTTTTTTCTTTACCGAATAAACGATTCCAAATAAATTAAACAACAGTAAATAAGTAAATTCTTTTTTATATTAATATTAAAAAAATATGCGGTCTCGTTTTTGAACATAATAAACGCTTTAAAATAAGTGAAACCACTAAGAACTTAGCCAGTTAGGTAGAAAACGGACACTTAGAAAATCGATTTTATTTAAAAAAAAAAAAAAAAAACATTAAACAAGTAAAAATATTTTTTTTAAATATTATGGGGGGCTATAGTCTATTTTAAAAACTAACATCTCCTTCAAGAACGATCATAAAATGTGTTTTCAATCGATATTTATTCAATACGGGACCAGTTTTCCTACCTAGCGAAAGGGGACGAGTTTTCCGGGGTCGAGTTTTCCGGAGACGAGTTTTCCGGAGACGAGTTTTCCTAAATTCATATAATGTATGTATATATGTATCGATTGGTTTTCTAGATGTAAATCCAATGAAACTCGCGTGGTTATTTAAGAGTGCTCAATGCAGGATAAATATTTGAGTGCGATCTACATTCCAGGAGAATGCTGTTTCCCGTGTTTAAGTCGTTATTTGTAGAGAGGTGTTATGTTATATGTTTAGCTTGGCAGTTATTTATTGCCCTTGATTTAAAATTTCGTACGCCTTAGGTTATTTTATGGTTGTATATCTTTCATTGATGGTGACTTTAATTTCCTTTTGACAAGTGTTATTTTTATCTATAAATTTATTTTTATTTTGTATCTCTCGTTTTTTATTTGTTCATTTGTTTTTAGTCTTCAGAGTAGGGGGGAGGGAAGTGCTGTTTCATGTGATTAAGCTGTTGACAGTTGGGAGGTGTTAGAATTCTATTAGTCTGGCGGCTACTTTTCTTGCTTTGATCTAAAGTACTTTTGTATTCCTATTGTCGCTACTACCTATATGCTAGGTTGTTTTTCTTTACTGTTGACGACTTCCTATTGATAAGTATTTTTTATTTTTGTTATTTATTTATTTTATATATATTAATTTACTTTTTATTCTTCGCTATCTTTCATTTGTTTTTAGTTTTTCAAGTTCCTTATTTATTTACTTATTTGTTTGTTTTTTTTTGTATATAAGATATGGTCGGGTTAGTAGTTATTTTAAATGGATATATGGGGCTATTAATAAGATTTAAATAAACGTGGTGTATCGGTAGTTATATTTTTCCCTATACAGTGATGTTTGGGGTAATTATCGTGGCAAAGGTATGTATATATATATATATATATATATATATATATATATATAAACTTATTTTCGATGGTTGTCATTAGTAATTAAGTCTTTCTCTAATATTATAATATGTATATATTTGATAGGTTAATATGTTTAGTTCTAGGCCTTACATTTCATGCGTCTAATTAAATCGTCCATCTTTCATATTAGTTTGAGAGGGTAATCTGTGGGGTTTGGTGTGGGGATGTTCTTGAGACATTTCAAAGTTGATCCTTTTCATATTCGTGTATAATAAGACACGTTTAAGAGTGTTTCACAATGTAGATCAAGTATATACATATATATACATATATATATATATATATATATATATATATATATATATATATATATATATACCCTGGACTTCTCCTTCCCACTGGACTCAAATAGTGCCGATTCAGGAGAGGTGTGGTTAGGGATTGCGCAACTCTAGTCTCACAATTACACGCGTCGTGTCACCTACAGAGAGTATCCTTTGTCTTTCGAGACTGAACGGAGGCATCGATTCTCTGTATCCACTCCCACTGAGGATTGAACCTCCAGAAGAGTGTCACTTACAACTGAATTTTACTAAGTAATTTTTCAGTTGTAAAAAAAAATTAGTTCCTTCCGAAATTTCTGTGCTGATTTCAGTGATCGAAAGAAAGAGTCACCTGAAGAAAGTCGGAGGTTACATCGACCAAAACTTTGTGCGAATAATACGTAATATAGGAACAATGGTCCGAATAATGCAAATATTACGAATACTTATGTTGAATGTGTTTGTTTTCTGGGGTTTTGTTTCATTTTACTTCAGTGTAGAAATAAGACATAAAAGGGCCTTTTCATGAAGCTGTTTTAATTTTCTTATTTTGTCTTTGGAGGGGATGGAGCATTCCACCGTATAGTAAACATTCACCCATTAGTTTACTCACTCCAACCGAGAAATCTTTACTTTGAGTGTAAGTGTTTTTTTTTCTTGCACTTGGTTCACTGGGTATATTTGTTGCGTAGTTGTTGATAATCATTTTCATGACTCCGGTTGCTCCTATAATTACTGGAATGATGAAGATCTTCCTAAGATTCCAGTTTCTCTTCATATTGTACATATGGCGTTATTTCGTTATCTTCTCCCTCTCAACTCCCAGCACCATTAGAGATAACTTCTTTCTCCCTCTCGTTCTACATCAGGCTTAACAGTTTTCTAGGTGTATGAATTTTTATATCATAATAAATGGTATATGACTTATTCCCATCTGTTCTTTCTAATATATATATATATATATATATATTGGTGCCCGGAAAACTCGTCTCTGGAAAACCCGTACCCGAAAAGCTCCCCTCCCCCTTTGCTAGGTAGGAAAACTGGTCCCTTATTGATAAATATCGATTGAAAACACGTTTTATGAGCGTTCTTAAAGAAGAAATTGTCTTTAAAAGAGAATACACATCTCATAATATTTTTAAAAATTATTTTTATCTCTTGTTTTAAAAAAATAAACTTGATCACGGAGTCAAGATACGAAAAACGAAACCACATATTTATTTTAAAAAAATAATTTAGTTTTAACACTTTTTGTGCTATTACGAAACAAAAATAAAAGAAAGAAAGAAAGCACGTATTATCAAAGAAAGTAATTATTTTATTTAGAAGAATTAATTTAGTTTAAACAATTCTTGTGTTATTATGAAACAACAAAAAAGAAAACATGGTATTATGTAATTTTGGGACCACGCTGAAATAATAACGTTATTATTTCGAAAGCCATTCTTAAGATGGGGAGGGGAGGGTATCGTTTAAGAGTCATTACGGGGGCACTTTTTAGAGGGCGATAACTCCAATTTCTTTTTGGCCACTATAGGACCCTTCAGGCTTATGCGCATAAGCCTGAAGAGTCCTAGAGTGGATAAAACGCCGAATATTCAGTGTAGCTTAATCGCCATATATATTTTATAAATTACTAAGTAGCTCTACGTACGTATTGAGCACTTTTGAAGTAAATACTTAAAGTTTACGCATAAATCTATACTTTCGTATATTAATTTTATGTGAGTAAATTAAGTAGTTATATATATATTATACTTGAAATTTTATATATAGGTTCTTTGGACATGGATCAAACTTTATCATTTTATTTGAGCCCAAAACAATAAATGCAAGAGGTTATAATTGGGGTCAAAGTTTTTAAGAAATTGACCTCTTCGGTCTCTACCAAATTACTCAGCCAATTTTTGGTCTAAACATTTGGAATTTTACATAAAGTGTATTGAGATATAGGGCCAGCTTTTTAATCGTTTTTTGGCAGAATATTTGGCTGCCAAGGGGTCAAACTTCAAAAGATTTTACCTTTGCGGTCTCTAGCAAACTATTCAGCCAATTTTGGGTATAAACATTTGAAATTTTACATAAAGGGCATTCAGACATGCAGCAATCAGTTTTTGGGCGAATGTTTCGCTGTCAAGAGGTCAAGATTGAAAGAGTTGACCTTTACAGATTCTACCAAACTCCTCCGCCAATTTTGTGTCTAAACACTTGAAATTTTAGATGTAAGTTACTTGGATGTGGGTCAACATTTTAGTTTGATTTGAGCCCAGAACAAATGTTAAGGGGTCGAAATTAGGGGCAAAGTTGTTGTTTTTTTAATTTGATCTCTCAGCCAATTTTTGGTCTAAACATTTGAAATTTTACATAAAGTGTATTCAGACATAGAGTAAGCTTTTTAATCGTTTTTTTTTTTTTGCTTAAAATTTGGCCACCAAAGGGTCAAACTTCAGAAGATTTGACCTTTGCGTTCTCTAGCAAAGTATTTAGCGAATTTTGAGTGTAAACATTTGAAATTTTACATAAAGAGTATTCAAACATACAGCAAGCTTTCAAATCAGTTTGGGGGGAGAAAATTTGGCTGTCAAGAGGTCAAAGTTGAAGTTTCTTTGCAGACTCTACCAAACCCCTTCGCCAATTTTGGGTCTAGACATTTGAAATTTTAGATGCAAGTTACTTGTATATGAATCAAACTTATATATATATATATATATATATATATATATATATATATATATATATATATACACACACACATATGCACATAAAGTTATGAACAGTACATAGGGCCCGAGCAAAGCTGGGCTGAACTGCTAGTGTATCTATAAAAGTGAGGTGTGAGGATACTTCTCAACCTATGGACTCAACAATTTTTTTATTTACAGATTTGAAATTTGGTATATAGGGTATTCAGACATGTGGAAATTTTTTAATCTGTTTTTCATCTGGAAAAGGGTCCAACACGAAAAATGTGTATGTGGTGACTGTCGGATTTTTTTTCTGTTTGCTAACAGTCTCACTATTTTAGTTTCATAATTTATAGAGTATACATTTGACATTTTTCAACCTACCCCATTACTTCAGCAGTAATTTATTCATTTAAAATTTTATCAAATATTTATAGTACTTCGTAGGTTGTCTAATTATATAGTTTTATTGCTAATAATTTTACTCCTATCGTCTTATACACTTTTCTTTTATAAAATCTTTTAAAAAGTTGTTTTTTTTTATTTTAATGGCAAGAATAAGAAAGTTTGAAAACACCTTTCGGAGATCATGTTCAGTTAGGCTAATAGTTATTGTACTCGACTCACTGTCGTTAGGTCTTTGTTTCGGTCTCAGCTCGAGTATTTTTCTTTATAGTTAGAAGAAGTGAACTTTTTAGTAAAAAAATAAACAATATTCGCATGTACATGTCTCGGTTTCTGTCCGTTTTATTTTACGTAATTTTTTTAAGGAATGTAACGATACGTTTAATATCGGGCAATGCCGGGTAGATATTCTAGTATATCTTTAAAAGTCAGTGTTTGCGTATGTGAGGACAATAATCACCCTATATACTCAACGAGTTTTTATCTACATACTTGAAATTTGGTATATAGGGTATTCTGACACGTGGAAAACTTTTTTAACTTTCTATCCGAAAAAAAAGTGCTAAGGGGTAGAAGTTGAAAAATTGGTATTGGGTGGGTCATTGGTTTTATATTTGTTTATCAACTGTTTCATGGGGTTTGAAAACACTTTTTAAATACGCGGCAAGCTTGTCTAATAGTTATCGTACTTGACTCACTTGTTAGATTTTAGTTTCGATAGCAGCTCGAGTAATTCTTTAGAAAAAAAATAATACTCACACGCATATGACTCAGTTTTTTCCGTTATTTTTTACTTTAAAGGAAATTAACATTGCGTTTAATACCGGGCAACGCCTGGCACATCTTCTATTACATCGATATTTTGAAATGCGTATTCATAATATTGGAATTGTAATAATTACTAATACTAAAATAATAAATCATTCTAAAGAAAATACTGTTGAGGAATTAGTTACAAAATATTTATTTTGTTTTAGTATACACATTTGTTATCTATTTGCGGTAAAATTTTAATATTTAAAAAAAAGTATTAAGCAAATTTACTGTACCATAAATAATGTTGACATTTTTAATCTGCATTCAGAAGAAAAAAAACGCAAGTAGGCGTGGCTGTACGACAAACGCGCTTTCTGTCAACAACTGTAAAAGATCATTGGAATTTAAGAAATAAAGATGAAGTTAACTCGGCCAGCCAGACTCTGTGTCTCCAACATATTTAGACGTGTCCTCGCATCACTTGAACAGGCTTTGTTTGTTGGTCCAACCTCACGCAGATTGCATGGACGCATCTTAAGAATTAAAGTTTTTTTGTGCTCGTAATCACAAGAATGGATATTTGAGGTAAGAATTATCTAATAAAATATTCGTTAATTTATCGTGAGTATTTTAATGAAGATGGTATAATTTATATCATAAATGTTAAATTTAAGATGTTATTAATAAAAATCAGTTATTTTCAAACCAGTCTTTCTCTATATACGAAGAGTGTTCCAAAAGTAAAGCCTCCTATTTTTAAATTCAGAAACTAAAACGTTAAAGAGCTACGAAGATGAAAGTGCTACCATTAAAATGTGCGACATTTGTGATCCTGTGAAGCGACCCCTTCTCAGAGGATCTCTTTGTCACATGAGAATCAATCCTCGGTCACGGACCAAATGTGACCGGTGCTTCGTCCTTCGCAAGGTATCTCAGTGTAGCAGAACCCGTCAATCGATTTGGTTGGTCTTGATTTCACGATCGGGTTGATATGCCGCTGCTTCGTCGATCTGTCGTGCTGGAAGGGAATGAATCTCATGCATACAAAAGAAAGACAAACTCAATTCTCTATTCTACGGATTAAATTCGCGATAACATATACAATATATATAGTTATATACAATCGTTTGTAGTTCCATGTTGATCTTGACAGACTCTGCTGAGTCCTAAATAGATTAATTTCTCTTTCGGTACAGCAGTGGAATGATGCGGGAAGAGAGGGCGATGTGGCGACTCTTCGACTGTGCTTGATTCTTTCTAAGACTCAACTCGATTCTGATGGTTTCGACAATGGGATCCGTTCATATAGTGAGGTGAGGAGTGGGCCAAGGTCGCTTTCTAGACCAATCGCAACTAGTTACGTCACTTCTAAGGAAAGCTCTATCTTTCCCCGGTTGCACCTGTGGATTGCAGACACGTTCTCATGACCGAAAGGTTAAGCCCATAACCTCGCTTCGGGGTAATTGTATTCAAAAGCTAAACATTTATTCTCTACCCTTGAGTCATCATTCGTTGGCATCGAAAACGAAATTATGTTTTCGTTACTTCTCCAAGTGACATTCAGTTGTCGCCTTTCCATAAAACAATGGAATTTATAAATCCAATCTTTCTCTCAACAAGGTCTGTGGTCGTCGCCCGGGCACACAAACGATAATTAAAGAATAAGGAAATCACCACTGCCCGGCTTCGTCAGCATTTCGATAGTCTTAACCCCCCCCCCCCCCCGTGGGGAGTCAAATCGCTCTCTGGAACAGTCACGTCACATGTGCTCCAGAATTGATAATCACCATCATTTTTTTTTTTGCGATGAACCATGCTTTGGTCGTAGCTTCTGCAAAGAGCTTTGTCACTCACATTTCTGTCGCTACTTTGAAATCGACGAACCCATCTCCTAACTGAGCTGACATCAATTGCAGCGGCTTCGTAAACGTTCAATATGCGCCGGTAAATGTGGATCGATTTAATTTTTGGAGGAATTCAATGACACATCTCTGCCTCTGGCGCACGTCCATGATAGGGGTTGCTTCCTTAGAGCCTCACCGCGTCAATATCTGCAACGGAGATGGAACTTTCAGGTCCTGAATGCGTAAATCATCATAATGTAACTTGAAATCATCTTTGATCTATTTAGGCAGAATAAAAATAGGAGGCATTACTGTTGAAACGTATTTCGTGTGTGTATGTGTATGTATATATATATATATATATATATATATATATATATATATTTTATACGTAATTTTTGAAACGTTAGAATTTACAGAAGTAATATTATACGGACACTAATTTATTTACACGTTAAACATTTATTTTATACGTAAGTTTTTTTTTTTTAAACGTTAGCATTTACAATGAATAATATAACTGACATTATTTCGTTAATTATTCATTACATCGTAAACTTTTTTCAAAAAACGTAAACTATTTATTTTATTTTAAACGTTAGTGGCCTAATGAATTATTCACATAACTATATATTTTAACTGATTAATATTAATGTTAATATATAATTATACTTATGATGTACATATTACAGTTGAATACAGCCTTTCCCTTTTTTTAAAACTTGGGTTCCTATTCTACACAACTTACCTACTGAACTAGGAATTTACTGATAATATTGAAACTACTTGAAACTCTTGACGCACTATAAATTAAAGAAAATAATAAAAAATGAATAAATCAATATAATTAAAATAATGGATGATCACATTTTAATGTATATACTTTCTCTTTAGGTCCTGTCTCCCCCTTTACACTTAAATATGATGTAGTCCTAGTTATAAATAGGCAATGTTTGAGTTGAAACAGACAGAGTTGTCCTTGGCCTGACGAAGCGATTCCCTTACTGGGTTTTCGCTGAAACATGTATGCTTATGTGTAGCCATTTGTTTTTACTTCCTATTAATGTGCTACCCCTTGTAATCTTTGTCTTGTAGTTATTTCAAGATGTTTCAATTGAATGAATACCTTTTTCGATGTCAATATAAATAGATTAAAAAAGTTTCTTTGTCCACAGGTTCTGATCATCATGGGGAAGAAAAAAGAACTTAGCGAAGACCTACGTCAACGTATTGTGCAAGCCCACGGTGAAAGAAAGGGTTACAAGGCTATTGCTAAGCAGTACAATGTTCCTGTGGCAACCGTCCAGAGTATAATTAATAAGTATAAGCGGTTCAACACTGTTAAAAACCTCAGTGGGCGTGGCAGGAAGCGTAAGGTTTCAACCAAACTTGCAAAGAAGATTTGTCGAGAGGTCAGCAAAGATCCCCGAACCACAACCAAGGTCCTACAAAAAGAACTTCACCAGGCAGGGACGGTGGTTTCAAGGTCCACTATCGAGAGAGTTTTGCACAGAGGGGGTCTCCATGGATGCAGGCCTCGAAAGACACCGCTGCTCAAAAAGAATCATGTGAAGGCTCGCCTGGCCTTTGCTAAAGGCCATATACAGCAAGATTTCAGCTTTTGGTCAACCATCCTGTGGTCTGATGAGACGAAGTTGGAGTTGTTCGGCCACAGAGATGCTGCATACGTATGGAGGAAGACAGGAGAAGCATACAATCCAAAGAACACAGTGCCAACCGTCAAGCACGGTGGTGGAAACATCATGCTATGGGGATGCTTCTCTTCCCACGGTACAGGGAACCTCGTCAGGATCCAGGGAATCATGAGAAAGGAGAACTACATCCAGATCTTTGATGAAAACCTGAAGGAATCTGCAGAGAAGCTCAAACTTGGCGACAACTGGAAGTTCCAGCAAGACAATAACCCAAAGCATACTGCTAAAGTAGTCCACAAATGGTTCAAGGATAATGATATCAGCGTCCTGGAGTGGCATAGTCAGAGTCCTGACCTCAATCCCATAGAGAACTTATGGCGGGACTTAAAGACCCGAGTGATGGCCAGGAAACCAACTAACCTGACCCAGCTTGAGTCTTTTGCAATGGAAGAATGGGCCAAAATCCCACAGGAAACGTGTAGTAAGCTTGTGGACACCTATAAGAACCGACTAGAAGCAGTCATAAAGAACAAAGGCTATGCTATTGACTATTGAAGAAAGAAAATGGACACTGTAAACCTAGGGTATGAATAATTTTGAACATGACTTTTTTTTAAAGATCTGTGAATAAAATACCCCTGAAACTGAATATTTTTTAATTTGCCTATTGCTGTTATTCTTTCACCTGTTGGTTGCACATAAATCATAAACAAACTTAACAAAATGCTTTCATTTCATCACAACAATGAATTATGTCAAAAATCAATGAGGGTATGAATAATTTTGAGGCCAACTGTATATAAGATATTACGAAAATGCCACTTTTTTATAATGAACAAGCAGGATTACTTAATGTTGCACGATTCCGAGTAGGAATTACACAATATGTAATAATATCATAAAGTGTTCGAGAGTATATTTATTTTCAAATGCATGCATTATCAATTTTATAATACTGGCGTTTCCATACGAACAACGCGGTGTATACGTTTGTGTAAATTAATTTTCCGAGGTAAATGAGACCGGTGCATGGCGACAGAATGAATAGTGTGAAACATCCAGTGGATTTATAGAAAGTCAACGTTGATGAAATCACTTAAATATCTCCAAGTGTCTGTGACAGATTCTCCATGTTTCATGTGAAAAGAACAAAGTTGACATTACGCATATATTATTCTGCACCTTCTGACCCAAGGCCCACGACCATTGAGTGTTACAAATCTATCGGAGGATTTCTTAATCTGTAAAGCTATCTCCTCGTCACAGAAAAGAGTGGCTGTTGAATGTTCTACCAACGAATGCAAACTTGTCAACCAGCCAAAACAAGAGTAATGTTGTACCAACCTGACCGAGCAAAGCAGTATACAGAAACATTGATTTACGTTGATGGATTATCCAGAAGCTTTATATGAACATGATTGTCAGTTCATGAACTCCTGTTCGAGCAACCAGGTCAGAGTCATCGACATGAGGATTGCGCACTAAACAACAAAAAAAAAAAAAATAGGTTAACTAACAAGCTTAGCATATTAACAAAAATACGAACGAACACACACATATATACGTACATACACACACACACATATATATATATATATATAAATACAGATGCATGACTAGTGTGTTCACTGGACACATATATACACACACACAAACACACATAAGTGTCGTTTGATGGTTACTTGACTGCAATCAGCATCTGTGACTGCCTTAATTTGACTAGAAAAAAGTCACCTGTCTTTCACAACAACCCGTATTATTCTCATACTTAATGCAGAAAAAACATTTTTTCGGGAGAGGGGGGGTGCTACCAGTGAATTTTGTATTCTATAATTCTCACTGTTCTTTAGAAAGTTGCAAATCACAGTTTTATTGGGATTTACCTTAGCTGCGATCGCTGCTGTGACAAACCTTGCTTATGGAAATTCAGAATTCGAGCACGTTCAACTTCGATAGTCTGACTTGATTTAGGCATGGTTATACCTTTACACAGTTATTGCTAATCTTCTAAACTAAAAAACAATTTATACTTCAGGTCTTATAATTTTGATCGAGTGTAATCATATAATTTTTTTAATTAAATGTTTGGAATATAGCTCCCCTCCCCCAACCTTTTAGTGAGAGGAGTTTAAAATCCATCCTTTAAAATAAGGTTTCTTTTTAAAGATTTTCAAGTGGTTTTAAATTTTGGATCAGGAGGGTGTATATATATATATATATATATATATATATATATATATATATATATATATATATAATGTTTGTTTTAGCGATATATTTTGAATGAATTCAATTATTTACGAAAGTGCCTTTGCATCTGTTCACCATGTCGGTAATATCTTAATAAATAACAAAATAACATAAACAAAACTTCTCATTAGGCTTTTCATTCTGTTTATTCCTGGATGTCCCATGTGAAAATCCCTGAGAATTCTCTTTTGAAGGGTTTGGGGGATGACAACCATTTCACCGTATAACAGTATTTCGTCGCAACCAGAAAAAATGTCTGAACTGGTGTCACCCAGTGCTAATTTCTGCTTCGTGGTTTGAATGAAATTGTCATTTAGGGATTCTGACTTAATTTCCTGAAGTGTGACCGGCAGTTCGCGGATAATATTGTTTATCATGGTTTTTACATCACTATTAATACGTAGTGCCGCGATTACTGAATCTTCAAGAGGTTCCATTTTGGCAGGAATCAGTCTCGATGGACCTTTGCATGGGCTAGTTTTTTGAGGGGAGAAATTGAATTGTAAAATCATAGTTCAACAGAATAGTCCCCCATCTTAATAGTCGGTTCGCAGTGAATGTTGGAAGTCCTTTTTTTTTTTATCCAAAAATGGATATCAACGGCTTATGGCCAGTTTGTAGAAAAAATGTCTTCCGTACAAGAACCGATGGAATTTTGAAACTGCAAATATAATTCCTAGGGCCTCTTTCTCGATCTGAGAATAATTCTTTTCCGCTGGCAAGAGTCCGTGATGCGAAAGCAATAGTCGGTTTCGAGCCATCCGGCATTCGATGTAGCATGCATGCCCGGACACCATATTGCTACTATTATGTCCAACTGCGGGTTGAAATGCGCTAGGAATAGTTTTGAAGTCAGGATTCTTTTTATTTCTTGGAATGATGTCTGGCAATCTTTTGTCCACTCCCAAGCCTTATCCTTTTTCAGCAATTCATTAAGTGGTGCGCGCAATTTATGCATATTTGGAATGAACCCCTGGTAATAATTTGCCACACCTAAAAAAAAAAACTCTGCAATTGAGTTATGTTTACTGGTGCCGGAATTTCTTTAATAGTGGTCGCCCTATCTGGGTCTGGGCGTCTGCCATCTTTATCGATTATTTGACCCAGGTATTTAATTGTTTGTAAAAAGAATTCGCATTTATCTGCTTCGATCTTAAATCCATAATTTTGTATTCGAGTGAATACTTGTCTGATATGTTTTTGATGTTCCTCCCTGCTTTTGCTCGCTATGATAATGTCATCAAGATATGCGATTGCGGTGTCCAATATTCCATTACTTGCTCGAATATTGCGGGTGCCACCTTGATACCAAATGCGAGTCTTTCGTATCTGTACAACCCCCGATGAGTGTTAATACAGAGGGGGTTAGCGCTTTTGTCGTTTACCGGAATCTGTAGGTAAGCGTCACTTAGGTCGATCTTAGAAAAAACTTGCCGCCATTTAATTTCGTGAACACTTCTTCTGGAATAGGTAATGGATAGTGAAAATCTTCTAAGGACCCGTTAAGTCCGGTCGCGAAGTCGGCGCAAATGCGAATTTCCCCGAATCTTTTCTTTACGTAAACTGCCGGAGCAGCCCACTCACTATATTCAATTTTAGCCAGTATACCGATGCTTTCTAATCTGTCTAGTTCCCGATTTATTTTGTTCAGGGAAGCGAACAGGACATTACGTTTCTTTTTAAACGCCGGTTGTGTGGCAGGTTTCAACTTAAAATCTGCGGCCATTTTTGTACATCTCCCCAGGCCAGGAGTAAATACGTTTGTGAATTCTTTTTTAAAACAAGTTATAAGTTTCTCCGTTTCTGCTGGGAGGGTATCTATTTTCTTGCAGAATGTGGATATAGGAAGATCCCAGATACGAAACTCCTCCATGCTATCAGAACCGAACAGGTTCTCACTATCTTTTAGCACATACAATCTTAGTTTTTGTTTTTTTGTTGTTTCCCCCAGTAAAGTGACGTTTGTAATTAATTCAACTTCAAAATGAATTTTTGTACCATTAACGGCCGTCGCCGTTCTGTTAGTTTTTAACATAGTCGGCTTTCGTAATATTTTCCACATTTTGTGATTTATTATTGAAAGATCCGATCCACTGTCTAATTGGAATTTAATAGCCTTGCCGAAAATTTTAACCGTTACATATTTGCGTAGATTTTCATCTACGACGTACTTAGTTCTGGTTTGACGTACACGGCTTCTGTTCTGAGTTTTCCTACACTGCGAACTTTTATGACCTATCTTATTGCATAAATGGCATCTTTTTGTTAAAAATGGGAAATCCTTTACCCAATGTATTCCACCACATCTGAAACGAGCGCTCGGTGCTTTTAGTTTTTCTGAGTTTCGGTGGTTAGTGTCTGTGTTCCATTTCGACGGTTTTTTCTTAGTTTTTTTTTTATATTCGCGATGCCTGCTTCGATATTTCTAGCATCTTTTATAATTTCTACTTTTTGGCAATCCTCAGTCAATTTTTGAAGTGTTAAGTTCGGTTCATTTTCTAATTTTGTAAGGACTTTGTGCCTGATTTCTGCATCTTTTCCCGAGGTTAACCCTTGCGCAAACACAAGACATTTAAAATTGTCTGCTCTTAGTTCAGACAACTTAAAGTCATCACAGTGTTTGTTCACTACAGCTGCGTAGGTGGCAAAATCGTCATTATCGTCTTTTACCACATTCAAACATCTCCAACGCTTATGGAAAAGAGACGTTTTCGGCGAGAAAAGTTCTGTTAACAAATTTACCGTCTCATTGAATGATAAATCTGCTGTTTTCCGAGGCAAGATGTAATCCACGAATTTATCATGCGCAGCCGTTTTCAATTTTCGTAGTAGAAGTCTGGTTTTCTTTTGATCAGACCAGTTGCTGCAGTCAATATTAAAAAAAAAATCTTCATAACGCCGAAAATACGCTGCGAATGATTTTTTCTTTTCCTCGTATTTAAAATTGTCTATCGTGGTCCATATTGTATTCTGAGAAAATGATGAATTGCTTTCCGCGTTCGCATTATTTTTAACAATTTCTGTAAGTAACTCCTCTGTTCGTAATTGACGTTCGGCTAACTGTTTTTCGGTTCGTATTTGACATTCCGTTAACTGTTTTTGCAATTCCTTTCGCTGTTCCTCGAATTGTGACTAACGCAAAACGTTCGCTGAATTTTACAAAACCGTTTTATTTTTTCTTATTTCTTCCTCCAGATCATAAAACGAACAACAACAAAAAAAAACAAATATATAAAAAGTTCATTGTCTAAAAAAGAAAAAAAATCAAGTGTATGTTTTTCTCCAGAGAAAAAAAATAACGCCCAATTTTAGCAGCGATAACCACAAGTGACGAATTCTTTTTACAAAAGTATAAAAATTTACATTTCTATGTCGCGACGAACCTTTTTCTTTTCGCAAAAGTACAGCGCTATCTTTGAAAGTCGTGACACACTTTTTTTCTTTTCAACTCATTTTTCCGTAATGATCTGCGGTTTTTTTTTTGGTTTTTTTTTTAGTTACCGTGAACCTTTCAGTTGCAAGTGTTATGTTAGACACTTCCTTAGGCTTGATAACATTTGAGTCCGACGTCGTTAGTATTTTTAGAATACTATTTCAACGCGAGTATTTTTTTTTTTAATATCGTTACTGGTTTCGATTTTAGTACGCTCCTTGAATCCAATGTCGTCAGTGTTTAGTTTTTTAGAACACTGTTTTTAAACGTGAGTACGTTCTCCGAATCCTATGTCGCCAGTGTTATGGCTTGCAATAAGCCACAAAGAAAGCAGAACAACGGAATAGAGTTTCAATCATGTATTACTGGAACAACAACGTAAAAAGGTTACAACTGAGAAGAGTAGTAAACGTCACCGAGCAGGCGAAGGTCGCTCTGGTGTTAATATTTATTTGCATAAATATACACAAAATGTGGCACAAGGCCAAAAATAGGGGGGGGAGTAATGTGGACCTATCTAACATAAAGTTAACTTAACTAGACTCTTTCACCAGAATACCAGAATCACTCTATGGGAATCCTAATTATAACCCGAAAAATGATATATACATAATGTGGGGGGGTTGGGGCTAAAAATTTTATATACAAAAAGAATGAAATATTTACAATGAAAAAATAGTAGTTAGTAAAAGAGCCCCCCACTACTAATTGTGGCAGATAGAAAGCTTTGTCAGTCGAAAAGACGCAGGTCCACACGAAAACTGACTTTATTGAATAAACACCACAAAAACGACCTGCATCACTGACAAAGCAGTCCATCCGTCACCTAATTGGGGTCGGGAATGGGGGTTATCGAACCTAAGGTGGGGGAAAAAAAGGGGGGGACAAGGGCAAACTAAAAGAGGGACTGGGACGATGAACACATACATACTCTAGCTAAGTTAAAAAAAATCAAACAATAAAGCCTAACTAACCCATACTAAACTAATCGGTCCGATACTGATGTCTTGTTAGTTCAGGATACCCAAAATCCTTTTTGACCTAAATCAAATCAGAAACGAATTCAAGGCCAGCTCCAGTCACTCTACGCAGTCGCGAAGCTTTCACCTACCTTTCGTTGAAATTCACAGGAGTGAGTTTCACCTTCTCCAGCTTAATTCGCATTTTCAACCGATGCTTGAACATGAGAACAAGCTGGGGAGCAGTGAAGGTCTCATCTCCGTAAACCTCCTTCTGTCGTGTCGACCAAATCACGCCTCTCATAACAGCTAGCAAATACAGAAAAACATAACGTTCCTCTTTCTTCATACTCGGCGCCCAATTGCAGCACGGGGAAACCGCATCCAGCACAAAAAAAAGCCCGTTCAGTATGCGAATCGTGAAGCTCTCAACTAACTCACATAACGGTCGAACGATAGCGCAGCGGAAGAAAGCATGGCTAAGGTCTTCCTCCCATTCTCCGCATCGGACACAACTAGGTGTCATTGTAAAACCCGCTATGAAAAGTTTTTTGTGAACCCAGAGGGCATCTCGGATTACCAGCCAGGTGAGCGATGCCTCGTAGTTATCGAAACAGCTCATCCCGGGCGCCCAAGGCCATATCGAGCGACGCTCCTCATTCGTGAAACCGAACTCCTCAATCTTTTCGTCTCGGACAGATCCCCTCACTAAAACCCTATATAGCGCTTTGCGAGACAACAGCCGGGTGTCAGAGAGGCTTTCATTCACCCGTTGAAGGAACCTCAACGCCCGTCGACACTCGCGATAGAAATGGCATTCGTTTCGAGGCCTCTTGCGTGCCTCCCCCTCAGCCGAATGCACACTCTCCAAAGCCGGAAAGGCTTTCTTAGTGTCTTCCATCCAGAAGACACCGTTTCCTAAGTCAGGTGTACACATTCGGTCCAGGTATATCAGCCTTAGAGTGTGTCTACGTATTTTGATATTAGGCATACCCAGACCGCCTTCAGATGGATGCAGGCAACAGATCTCCCGAGCAACCATGGCTTGCTTTCCGCACCATAAGAACGCGAAAAGAGCACGCACTAGTTCAAGTAGTGAGGACTCCGGGAGTGGAAGCACTGATAGACGGTATAGGATCAGGGGGTAGATATGAGTATTGCATACCTCCGCCCGACCCTTTAAAGTTAGATTTCTCAAAGACCACAAATGAGCTGTGGTCTTGACCGCTTTCAACACTTCCGACCAAATTTTTCTCCAGCTGGAGGTCGGGGCCAAACCAGACGCCGAGTAGCTTGCAGGGCCCATCAGTCCAGCCAAAGGTCCCCTGAAGGGGCGTTCCCCTCCAGGCACCAACACGTAAGCCAATAGACTTAACGTGGTTGATTATGGCCCCTGTTACCTGTGCATACCGTCTTGTTTCCATGTCGACGACTCTAATCTCGGCATTGCTCGTTACAAGCACAGTCACGTCGTCAGCATAGGCGGTATACTTTACTGGGGTAGAACCACCTGGCAAAGTAATCCCGCGAAGGACCGGATTCACCCTAAGCTGGCGCAAAAAGGGCTCAAGCGCGATGACATACAGCATGGGTGATAACGGACAACCTTGACGGATAGATCTTGTTAACCTGAAGGGCTTCGATCTCACCCCATTCACCTCCACCATAGCACCGGGGTTAGCATACAAGAGGCGAATCCATGAGCGAAACTGGGGTCCAAACCCAGCCGAGCAAAGAACAGCCCCTAGATAACGATGGTCAACCCTATCGAATGCTTTGGACTGATCTAAATTGATCAGCGCGGCTTCTGTGTCGACTTTCTCTATGATCAAGCGTATCGCGTGCAAATTATCTTGAATCGTCCGGCCCTTAACAGAACACGTCTGTTCGGGACTTATGAGACGATGTAAAACAACCTGCAGACGATTTGCTAAGATCTCGGCCAAAATCTTTAACTCTGTGTTTAACATCGTTAAGGGCCGGAAATTGCTAATCCCATCCCCTCCATTTTTATCTTTGCGAAGCAATTTAATGATCCCCCTGGTAAAGTACTGAGGTATAGACCCGTTCCTAAACCAGGAGTTGAAGAGTGTGGCCAGCAAAGGAATAAAAATGGGCGACAGCCTCAAGTACACCTCGTAAGGCAGACCATCAATCCCAGGGGTCCTGTCTAGCCCGACTTGTTTCAGAGCCTCAAGGACTCCTTCCTCTTTTATGCTACCTTCACACGTAGCTGCTTCGGTCGCTTCAAGGCGAGAAAAGTCAGCTAAATACGTGTCAAACTGTTCAATCTCCAGACCGGGCTCCATGGTAAAAAGCTCCTGCAAATGAGCTCGAAAACCCTCCAGGATTCCATCATTTGATGTTACGGTTCGTCCGTCCGGCAATGTGACACTGGCGATGTGTCGGTCAGTCGCACGTCGACGCTCCTCCGCACGCATTGACGCGGCCATGTTTGTTGCCTCGTTCGGCACTCTTTTTAACCTAGCCCTAACTACTAGACCCTGGTCCTTCCTGTTATCCAGGGAGTCCAGTTCAGCCTTAATTAAAGTATAACTATCACTATCCCCCTCCTCCGCCGCCCTTTTTAATCTATCATCTAGTGCCGCTTTCGCTGCTCTAGAACTAAGATTGAGTCGATGACTAAAATCAGCAGCGAAGGACCTAATTACTTGTTTAAGTTTTCCCCACCACTTATTCCCGATAATGGCTCCCGTCAATTCCCTCTGTATTGTTAGTAAAAGCTGTTCCCGGAAGCCCTTCACGTCGAACAACGACGTGTTGAACTTCCAGTAACTAGCCATCCTAGGTTTAACGCTATCTAAGTTTACCCGAACCCGGACTAACCTATGGTCCGAATAAACTATGTTATGAAAACTTGGACAGTCTAAAAGCCCTAAGTCGACTCTCCTAACTAAGAACCGATCAATGTAACTCGAAAGTTGCACCGGATCGGAGCCGCGTATACCTGTCCAAGTCCAAACTACATCCCCGGGCTTTTCGTTTCGAAATTTATCGACAAGATCAAACTTGTCAATAAAGTCTCGAAACGCCTTAGCATCCCGGTTCTGGTTAGTAGCCCTTGAAGTATTACCCCCGCGATCTAAATCGGGATCCAGGACCGCGTTCCAGTCTCCCGCTAAAACTATCCGCCGAGACGAATTCATGAAGGGCTCGATCCCCCGGAAAAAGGAAACCCTCTCGCCATGGCTATTGGGAGCATAAACCCCAATAAATCGAAATGCCACATCCTTTACGGTAACATCCAGCACGTGCACTCTTCCCTCTGGATCAGCATAGACTGGGTCACACGAAGCATCAAGAGTGCGTCTAACTAGCCAGGAAACACCCCTCGAGTGGGAATCAAAATGTGCTGAATAGAGCTGAAAGTCCCTAAGCAGCACACCCTGATAATCACTGGGAATGAAGTGAGTTTCCTTACACAACATATATCCACCCCGAGGCGTTGAAGGTCGCGTGCAACTCGAAGTTTACGAGAGGCGTCCCTCAACCCTCGGACATTCAAAGTAGCTAACCTTAAAGCCATTGTGATCTATCTATCTTAACAAACATGGACGGTGTCAAGACACCGACAGCTGTCCCCAATGATCCTGAGGTCATCTCATTAGTGATGGCCCCATCAGGGAACAGACCACCGATGTCTAGAGGAAATGTTAACTTAATCGCTCTATAAAGTGAAGGGTGGATTTTTATGGGGACCCGTCCAACACATAGTTTCTCCATTTTAAGTATGTCGGAGTCGCTAAAAAAGGCTGATGGAGGAATGATATTAAAAGCAGAGTTTGCTTCCTCCAGCATAGTCCAAACGCCTTTGGCCTCTTCACGACTTCTGACCACAGTTAAAAGTCTTTTGGCATTAGGAAAATTTTCTGGGTTTGTAATGTCCAGTTTGCTTATATGCTTCACCGCGTAGAGATTTCGGTAGTCTTTTCTACCGTGATTTTTTGATATGGTCTCTATATTAGCCGTGATCTTACACACGTCTTTGCCCTGAAAAAAAGGAGGTCTTTTCTTTTTTTGGTCTTTTTCCATGGAGGGACTTCTTTGTCTTTTCTTTTCAGAAGTAGAAGGGCGAGGTGATGGAGGAGGGGACATGTCAATTTTCATAGGGGAAGCGGGGGGGGGAGTTTTGGGGTGTATTGTTTGGGGAGCAGAATGGAGACGGTTTAGGAGACAGTTTAGGGGTCTTTTTGGATGGGGAGCCAAGGGTTGTCAACTTTGGGTCTCTTTTTGGTACGTTTGCGGGAGAGAGGGGTGGCGCTTTACGGGGTGATCTTTTCTCTTTTGGAGGAGGGGCAGGCTTTTCGGGGAAGAGAGATTCGGGGAAATCTAATATTTTTTCTTTTTCTTTTTTCTTCTCGCTTTGCTTGCGCTTTTCATCAAGCGAGTCCTTTATTTTTAGCAGGGCCTTAAACTTGTTGCCCCCCGGGTCTTTACTGGTCCTAATGTCTAATATCTGCTCTTTGGTCAGTTTATCCGCGTACGTTTTACGAGGCGATTTAGAAAACGGTACCAGTGTCCATTCTCTCTTTTTAGGCGATTCCATCTCGGAGTTGAATTTTTTCTCGAATTCTTCTGTTGTGATTTCTTTAATCACTTCAATTTTTTCGCTTGTATTTGGCGTTCTAGCCTCAGGTTTGAGGTGCCCAACAATCACCTCTTTAGGGTTTGTTGTGTTTGTCACATTTGTTTTGGTCTTTTTCGGACATGTGTAGGTTAAGTGACCTACTTCACTACAAATCCAACAGGTCGGCCTCCTCCCTGTGACCACAATGGGGAGTTTTTCAGCTCCCGCTTCCAGGAAGTAGGGTATTTCGAGGAAAGCTTCTTTGTTTAATAGGATGTCGAAGGACCAGACTCCGTTGTACTGGTCCACCTCTATACCAGTAATATCACCGAATTTCAGGAGGTAGGCAGCTAGATATTCACCTGGGACCGCCCCTCGAACTTCGAAAATGGAAACAGTTGTTCTCCTCCGTCCTAGGTACTCCATTCTTAAAATGTAGTCTTGTGTAATGATTTCCTTTTTGGTTAGTGCGACGCATTCTTCTTCTGTTTTAAACAGGGCGGCCCAGGTATTGTAGCCTCTGCATTTCGTTACACGTTCCGCACGCATTCCTGCCGTTGCCACTAATTTGGTCACAGTTTCCTTAGTTGACCTGATCAATTTTTTGGTCTTGCGATCAACCACAAAAAGTGAGATCGTTTTCTTGGCAAATTCCTGTAGCCGTGGTGCTTCTAAAGTAACTCCTGTTTCTGTAACATATTGCAGACATTTCCTTGCTTCCGTTAAAAAATTGTTAACGTCAATTTTAACTTTGGGTGGTTTTGCCCACCCATTCTTTTGTTCGCCACTTTTGTCCTCTTCCGACGGCACATTGCTGGCGGACGCCATGGCCGACGGGTTAGAGAGGGGGGGGGGAAAATAATAATAAAAAAATAAGGTAAAAGTCCCGTTCAAAAATAACAGCAGGAAGATAACAGCAATAACAACTTTAACAAATAAAACAAATTTAACACGGCGATAACAATAATAATAATATGTAAAACAATCGCAGGAAAAATAACAAACCAACGTGACGATAAAGACTCCGGTCGTTCTGGTGTTTAATCCACACCTGGATCAAAAGGTGTATGGTTTGTATAATGGATAGAACAGTCCATTTGGAGGGTGATTCCCCCACAACAGTTATACAAACCTTTTATTAAATGAATATAATCATTTTATAATTTTTTCCGAGACTTTCGACAATCTCTCTCTCTCTCTCTCTCTCTCTCTCTCTCTCTCTCTCCATTCTGCTGGCATTAACTATGTAGGTTGGCTCACTTATGGATACTGCGAAATCTACGTTCGATCTTGTTGACGAATGTTGCTAAGTAAGTTCGATTCGATGTATCTTGCGTGGTTGGAGCTTTTTATAATAGAAGAGATTGGTCACATTATTGAGTATCTATCCCTACTATTATATAAAAGTCACTTGTGTGTGTGTGAGAGTTCCTTCTTAATAGGCGCAGCCGTTTCGGAACCTATCTTTATCAAATTTCATACAAAGGTAATTTATATTTCTTGCAGTGTTCTTATGCTTTTTATAGAAATTCATCCGATAAGTATCGAAAATCGAAAAAGTCCGATCTTAAAAATTGGCTTTTCCTTTCTTATAGGTAAAATGAATTGTTCCAGGGGAATATTTTACGTTACACCGGTGTAACCTTGGCCAGCGTAACGTTAAATATTCCTCTGTAAAAATTCTTTATTTAGAAAAGAGGAAAGGCTATTTTTAAGATGGTAAAGCCCAAATATCAGCTGACGTGATATTATAAGCACAGACAGAATTTAATAAGTTATTATTATTTCAATTTTTTTTTTTTTTTTTGCAAATTAGTCCACCGAGCAAATTATTCTTCGTAATATATAATATTCAATAAAGCAATGATTCTATAATAGTACATAATGTATAAATTAAAATAAGTTTAAGCGTATTGTACGACCGGGCAACGCCAGGCGTCGAGCTAGTATATATATATATATGTATATTTTCTAAAATATGTCTATGGAAGAAACAGTTGACAACTGATTAGGACATTTACATGTCTCTGTGTGTTAATGTTAATAGTCCGCTTTCAAAAGTGATAGAAGGTGAAAGAATTGACCCTCATGCTCGGCTGCCAATCAAATGTCAACCCTTGGGGCATCAGGAGAACGAGTTTTGTTTAACACCTCCATTTATCTAACCAGTGGAAAGCCGGCCAGAAGTTCGAGAATTAAAATATCGTGAGATTTTCGATTTGACATCGGAGATCAGAGATTTTTAGGAATGATGTCATTGACTAATGGGATTTGTAATTTCTCTCGGTTGGAATGTCAGGGTGGAGGCTGTTAAATGGCATTTCCTTTCTGATCGTCTACTAAGTGCAACTGACACACGCAGTGCGGATGTCGGTACAATTAAAGAGGCAATTTTCACAAAGATGTGATCACGTGTTTGAACGAATTGTTACATACAAACTCACACACACACACACATATATATATATATATATATATATATATATATGGATCAGTATTTGGTTTATAACTTCCCTTCTCTCTCTTTCGATTATTTACGTAATTCGCTTCTTCGCTCGACTTTTTAATTACGCCATTCACTTTTTGTGACGGAAACAAAAAAGCAATATAGCAGTTTGCTTAGTATGCTAGCAAGTTTACTCGGCGTTGTCCTAGTGAGAGTGTGAGATAGCATAATATGCAACATCATATTGAAAAGAGTTTACTTTAAAAGAAAACTCTACGTTGGCCAGAAGATATTATACCACTGAACTATTCAGATGTCAATAGTATTAATATAGTACTGATCTATAACAGATTGTTTTCATCGTACAACACGTTGGAAAAGTGTTATTATCTCCTATTAAAAGAATGCCAGAGACTCAGAACGACTTTTAATACGTTAGCATGCAATCTGGACATTTGAATACACTTAGATGTAAGGTAGACCCTCCTACTGTGTATTTGTTCATTGGGACAGACATGCACACGGAAGGGGTTTCTCTTTCATTATATATAGATAAATCTTGCTATACGTATATCGTATAGAGTTATTAAGTGAGATAGAACACGCGCGGTAAATAGACAGACGAAGTAGCGTTGATTACTATATATATATATATATATATATATATATATATATATATATATCGATAACCGTCTGTAAATGAGCTCTACTAAATTTGTTATCTCAAAATCATAAATCCTTTGGACGATCTTTAGTCTGTCTTAATCATTTTGCTTGGGTCATCAGCTCATACATGCGACTGGGGGCCGCTTGTGAATTTCATACACCCATGAAACTTTCCCTTTCGGAGAAAGCCGGTTAAACCCGAATAGGGTTAGTGCCGACGCACACACACACACACACACACACACACACATTAGCTCATAGTTTAGTACAAATTCTCAGGCGTCAAATTCTCCTGTTTCGAGAATTTAAATAGATCTTGATTCCCCTCTACAGTCTTTTTACTATGCTTTTACTCGGTTAATAAATAATTTTACTCGGTTAATAAATAATTTTCTCCCATCTTCAGCAGGTCTTGACTATGAGCCAGGATTGGGGAACGCCCATTGCATTTCTTTGGTTTGAAAGTTAGTTTCGATAAAGTTGTCTGATCTTTTCCGCCAATGGTTTTCCGAGTTAAACAATCTGTTGCACGTCTTTGTCTCCCTAGTACCCCTTCTCCCAACTCAGCCTCCCGTTCTCTCCGGGGTTTCTTTAATGTGTCTGGTATTGCGACGAGAGTCTGCATTATTCACGTGTGATCGTCAAGTACATAAGGAAATGCGAGTCGCCATTTTTTTTTTTCTTTCTTGTCAAGCTACCGAACCCTACAAAACACACATTCGCTAGTCAGGTAAGTTACAATTTTCCCTCCTGATCTAATCACAATCGAGGCAGGGAGTAGTATCCATCTTTCTCGAAGAAGGAACGACACAGGCTTCAACCTCACGTAGGCGTATTCTAGCCTGCGGTCCGAGTTTCAACTGGGAGATTACTGACATCGAAATCACTGTCCATCAAATTTGAATTCAAATATATTAAGCACTCGCTATCCTCAGAATCGCTTTCATCATTCAATAATAATTGCGTCCATATTATTGCTAGGAGTCTTTAATGTGACGGGTATCCCCGATCAATTTTCATGGACTGCGCGCTGATCACTTCAGTGACGTGACCAGTCTTATATATAATAAGTAAAAGAAAGGAGACGTCTCCTTTTTTTTTTCTTTTTTTACTTCCCTCCAGTCACCTTTATTTCAGACAGCAGGTTGCCTCAACGCCCTTTGTTCGGACAGCGAAACCGTAGCTGCACATCTCAATTTCTCCAAAATCTACAAAAGTCTTTTGCAGTGTCGTTATAGGTCAGTATTTTCATCGGCGTCCCTCATTGGAGTAAAACATTCTCCAATTATCGAAAAACAGTGGTCGCAGCTTGTCAGCGGAGTGGCCGCCATATTGCAATTCTAGAGGGACCACAGTCGATTATAGAAAATTCTCACCATTGTGGTGGGTTATGTCTATTGCCATCCTGCTCCAGTTACTCTTCACGATGTTTTTCTTTTTCCCCCGTAAACAGGTGCCGGATTTATCGATAAGCAGGTTTCACAGGCTTTCACAACTGATTTGGAAATTTCTTTAAACACTTGCGAGTCAATTGACTTGCTGAAGTATAAGATCCCCTTCACACCTGGGTGTTCACTTTAATGATGAATGGCAGCCACCTCGTCCAGTTGTCTACCTACCATTGCGCAACCTTTAAGCTCTTTTCCTTCCTTGAGGAGATCCATCCACTTATGCGGCACTCTAGTGAGCCTATCTGCGCTGTTCTGATAGGACTTCACGAGTTTCATGTTTATAGTCCATCTATATTTCGCCAGCGATCGCAAGGTTTCTAAGTGTCGCCTGACTGACATCTCGCCAGCTACACTCATGTTCGCACGTGTCTTTCCAGTTAAAGTATCGGAAATCCATCTGTGCATGCACGCTGAATTCGTGACCAAGGCGTCGAGTTCAGCTGGATGTGCTGAGCATCGTTAATAAGACATAGCCAACATGACAGCCCAATTTACACTATACAGCTAATTTCTTTACCGTCCATACACCAATTTCCTCTAACGGGGTCTGCTTCTTATACACTACTCATAATCTCTGCCAATATTTGACAGAGAGAAGAGTTTTGATCCTATTATTCCAGCCATTTGTTACTATGGACGCTTGATAAATGCAACTGCCATCCTGGTCCATCAACACACAGGAAAGTGGCCAACAAGTTTGCAGCAGAGAGAAAATACGTGCCGACACGTCAATCCATCAGGAATTTGACTTCCTCATTTCTATTGGAGAGTGCCATCCTTTCCAAGACCTGCAAGTCAAGAACTCTAGCCCCATCTCTCAGTCGCGCCGGATCCTAGGAAGAGTAAACAAAAAAGTGTTGCACGCGCGATGCAGAGAGTATGCTGATATGGCCCTTTTGATCATATGGTTTGAGATACGATAGCGTCTATAACAGACCTCATAATAAGTGGCGCCACATTCCGCCCAAATCTCAATCACATAAAACAGAAACGCTGGTCCCTAAAAAGCACCGTTTGAAACGTTCATAGAACCTTGTCGACATGGATTTGAAGATATGTATTTCGCAGATCCAGAAGCGACACGCTGACTCCTTGTCGCCACCACTTTCTCAATTTCTACACGCACACTTCTGCATTGACACTGAAAGCATCCACAAAGCCGTTCAATTCGCGATAGTCAAGCACTGGACGCACCTTCTGCTTCTGCTCTTGCACGACCGCCCTTTTTATGCACCTGGATAGAAATAGCGAGACTCTGCGTTACTTACGCGTGATCGTCAAGGACTGAAAGTCGCCATTTTTTTTTCTTGTCAACTGATCGAACCCTACGAAGTACACACGCGTTTGTCAGGTAAGTTATGATTTCCCTAAAAGCTCATTAACATGGCATTCCATTTTAATATTCTGAAAATTAATTTAACTCGAAAGAAACATGTTACAAAATAATTACAAAATAAAATTCTCGACGGCGGGAGGGGGGAGGCTAGAAAAAAATGTTGCCATCCCAGTAGACCAATTCGCCAGGTCATCGGATGTAAAATTCTATGTGCAATTGTATTTGCTTACGTTTGCATCCTCAAGATGCAAAATAAATATTTCATCATTGAATTCAGAACTGTGGAGTCGAAAGCAATTAAAATGTCGGAATTGGTAAAACTATAGACATAAGTCGAACTTACACTTTAAAGTGGCCCTAGGTTTTATTTATTTTATATACACCAGTTATAATGATATAAGTTTACTTAGATTAGGAGTGGATGCATAGACGTTATGAGGTAGGTGTGTCATAAACACTTAATTGCATAAAGAAGAGTCGAGGTCGGTGGTGCTAAAAATACAGAAGGTTTTGGTGTAAATCTAGGTGCACCCATGTCACATGAATGTTGCTAACTACGAAAGGAATCTCGATGTTAATTCTGCGTGAAGATTTTTATTTATAACAAGATCATGACATTCTGAAGTCAGGCTGTATCAAGATTACTTCGGATGGTCGAAAAGATGCTGAATAGAAATGATTATTGTAACTTAGATGGTAATGTGATGATGCAAGTCAGTGTGGGGTTGGTAAAACGCTTCAAATGCGACTGTGAGTGTTTTGATGATTCCAAGATTGAGACTAATATGTAAATTGTAAACATTTTTTTTTTTTTTGAGCTTACTGACTGGTGATTAACAACTGCAATAATTGCAGACGTACGTCATTGACCGAGAAAATTTGGAATAAATTATCCAAGAAGACTTGACGATTAAAGGGAATGGGCATTCCGTTATTTTGCTCCCTCAACTGAAGAATTGGCTGTAACTATAAAATATGTGAAAGAATGAATACTAAAATTCTACGTGCAATTGTAAGCTATATATTTAAAAAAAAAAAAAACTTTCTTTGTTTTCATTTCTCCGTTTCTCCTGCAGCACTTTTCAATTTATGGACTAAGTAAAAGAAGTCGACTATGTTACAGGGATATTTTGCTACAGTTCTGGTTGGTTTCGTCTATCATTATCATTACCTTTTCAATATCTGCATCATTTTTTCGATTGGCAAGTCTGATTTACTGTCATAATGCGAATAAGAGGGGCATATTACACCGATTTATTTATTTATATGCACAATGTAATTAATGATTGCGGTTAAATTTCTAAATATGGTTTGAGTTAGATTTTTCCTTCAGCGGTGAACGGTGTTTTTATTTATTTGCTAGATGTACCCGGCATTCCCTGGTATTAAACGGTACGTTAAAATCTTTTTTAAAAGTGAAGTAAAAAAAAATCGAAAAGAAACTGAGACATGTACATGCGAGTATTTTTTTTCTAAACAGTTATCTTCTCGTAAGTAAAAAAAAAAAAAAATACTCGAGCTGAGATCGAAACCAAAATGTAAAGACAGTAAGTCACGTACGTTAATCATTAGATCAGCTTGAAACGATCTTTAAAGAGTGTTTTCAACCCGTATGAAACACTTAACAAACAGATAAAAATCCGATGACCCACAAGTACCATTTTTTTTTTTTTTCAATTCAGCAGCTCTTTCTTCTGGATGAAAACTGATTAAAAGGGTTTCCACGTGTTTGAATACCCTATATACCAATTTTCAAGTCTGTAGATTAAAAATTCGTTGAGTATAAAGGTTGAGAAACGTCCTCACACACATTCTCACTTTTATAGATATACTAGATTTATTTGAGGGGTGGCAAGGTTCTGCATTGTTTTGGTCAATGAATGAGACCATCTGTTAAGGTAGTAATGACCAGTTGTCCCCATAAATCATTTGCGACCTTTTGAATTTTATGCAAATGACTATAAAAACAGGCCTATAGATTAGTATTCATCTAGACTTTGCTCGTGCCAATCTTATTTGTCTCTGCCTGTATGTGTTTATTTATTGCATTATTTTCTTGTTTATTTATAGTTTTTTTAATTATTCTGGTTTGACTTGTATTTACTTATTGTTCCATCGGAGTCTCTTGCTTGTTTAGCTGTCCTGCTTCGACATGTCAGACATTAATAGCGGCATGTGGAAATATTTTATTGTGTTCCTCCATTCCCCCCAAAAAAGGGGAAACATGAAGGTTAAAAAGAAATAAAACCAGGTATTAAAAAGAATAACATCGTCATGGCTAAGACCCCCTGACAGGACGAAATACGATATAAAAAAAAAAAAAAAAATTCTCTCCCACTGCAAGAACTTTGACTCCAGGGTCAGAAAGTGAGATTGAAAAGTCAGCACCCCGCAGGAGGCATTCTGACCTGCCAAAAATACTCGGACAGCTCCGTCAGCATTCCCTGGCGAGGGTACCTCAGGCGATTAGCAATAAATAGAGAATAGAGAAGGTAATGCCTGGGAAGGTGGACCTCCTAGAACTGCACAGAACTTGACCCCTCCCCCCACACACACAAAATCAACAGGGAATGGACCATTACAGATACACTCTAATCTGTTTATTTTGGGGGCCCAGAATAAAAAATCCCTTGGGCGAAATACCATAGCAGTTAAAAAGTTGACCACAAAGAATTCTGAAGATAGGGACGACATTTTAATGGCTGACTCGGTAGGAGACATGGTTTTGAACGCTAGCTGATCATAATGCTTTTAAATTTTCGATCATTTATTGTGTTTGAAAGTTAATCTCTAAAAAAAAAAGTGTGAAAAAAAATACATGGAAAAATCTTATCGCAAATCCGAAATACCCTACATTTCACGTAAAAATGCATTATGAAAAAGATCGTGTTTAAATTTTCTGGAATTATTTCCAAGTAAATTAAGTTAAAGTATTAAAATAATAAATTATTAAAATAAATGTACTTAACTTTTGCTAAAAAAGGTAATAATTATCCAAAAATGTGTCAACTGTAGCAACAACGTATTTATTTATGGCAAATAAAACATGCCGGCAAGATTCAAAAAAAAGTATGGAAGCACACAAACACTACAGGCGTATCTGAAAATGACGTCAGATGGTTGGAGGAGGAGGGACAATACCGACTTGTTTTCTTTTTCTCAGAGTCGTGCATCCATACATACCTACAGTTCACTTCTTAGAAAAAAATACTCAAGCCGAGATCAAAACCTAAAAGACGGCGAGTTAAGTACGTTAACCATTAGACCAGCTTGACATAATCTTTAAAAAGTGTTTTCAAACCCTGTGAAACAGTTTATAAACAGATAAAATCCAATGACCACCCCAATACCAATTCTAACTCCTCAGCAGCCCTTTTTTCCGGATGGAAACCGATTAAAAAGTTTCCCCATGTCTGAATACCCTATATACCAAATTTAAGTCTGTAGCTCAAAAGGTCGTTGAGTATATAGGTTGAAAAGTGTTCTCACATACATTCTCACTTTTACAGATATAGATTATTTTATGGTTTTGATAACCTATTTATCTGCCCATTTCAATACATTCCTTTTGAAATATTTAATTTCTATACATACCGCAGTGCCGCTCCTTGCTTCCTCGTTCCATCGTCTCATTTAGGAAGCCAATATTCAACACAATCAAGATGGGAATTATAGCCTGAATAATCCAAAACAATCATATACAAAACATGTACGATTTCAACATCATACACACACACACACATATACCAACTAGATGCTTATGCTGGGTGTTAGTCTGTACTCGTGATACTGCAAACGTCTGTAAATGACTATATAAATATAAATGACTATATAAGCCTTCCTTTTATTGGGTAGAGTACTTTCATCAAACGATATCGCCGGCTAAATACTTAGCGTTCAAAATAGTTTTGTTTTTTTTGTTATAGAAGTCACCACTTATCAAGGCCCTGAGGCCACTCAGGTATAAGGGTTATTGAGTGTACAGTAATCAATGAGATACTATCGTAGTAATCGTTAGTAATGGAGATTTGATAAAGTGTCTTACTTAAGGGGGTGGTTTATCAGGAACTTGTTTATGTTGGACATCCAATTCGTAGTCAGGTGGGAACAGGCAAACGGAAGAGAGTTCCACAGTCTCCAATTTAAAGGTTCCACACTATCAACCAAGCTTCAACCCCTGTCCCATCGCCACAATATTGCATATCTGTGCCTGTTTTGCAAGTATTTTAATGGAAGGTGCTATCTCAATATAGATTTCCCTGACTAACAGCAAAATCCCACCTCTTCAGAGGTCCCTGGATGCTGAAAAGCATTATAGTCTAATAGTTTTCCCTTCAAATGATAGGAATTCCCTCCACTTCTTGCTTCCCTGAATACTAACATGCAGATATTTAAATGTAATGTGAACAGATGTCTTACTGCTCAACTCCCTACATAGTGCCTCTATAGGCATGGTCCCTTACATCCAAGTAACAATATTTTTTTTATTACATTTTCACCCCAAACAATGTACAGTGCCACTTTGATGTAGGGAACTACTATCAGGAACATAAGTTGCAGGGATATTATATAGGGAGTTGAGCAGGAAGATGTCTGTTCACATTGCACTTGAACTTCTGCATGTCAGTGCAGTTGGGGGAGCAGGGACCCGGAAGGGAATTCCAGAGTCTAGCAGTTCTGGGGAAGAAACTATCAGAGTAGAAGGCTTTCTTACATTTAGGGATCTCTACTGTGTAGGGGTGGGACTTTGCTGCTTGTCAGGTTTGATTGGGATATTAACGTCGAGGGATGCAAAGGCTTGTAGTTCGTCGGAGCATCCACCATTAAAATACTTGTAGAACAGGCAGAGGGATGCAATATTTCATCGATGGGACAGAGGTTGAAGCTTAAATGACAGTTTAAGACATATCAGGTTGGTGACTCTCTTTTGAACCCTGTCTAGGAGTGAGAGACTAGTAGCAGATGCACCAGCCCAAATGTGACAACAATACTCCATACACAGACAAATGGTGGCCTTGTAGAGATACAGGATACATTCAGGTGTAAATATGCTTTTTTTATTGTGAATAAAAGAAAACAAAAAATGTTAAAACATACCATAGTTCACATCAGTATTCCTTACGACACTCATGCCATTTCATAATTGATGAAATGTTAAGAGCACATTTAATTTTTTTGTACCTGCCTTGTTTATTCCAAATTCTTGAAGTTCACCTTGTGTCAAGCTTATCCAATTTCATTAGAATAAGGTAACGTGGGTGTTCATGAAGCGTAGTTTGCATTTCTAATTTTTGATCTTTGTAAATCGAAAACACAAATTAAGTTGCAATCTTTTTAGTGAATTAACCTGCATATTTTAAAAGATTGTTTTGTATGTTCATAAGTTTACGTATGAAACGGATGTGTAAAAAAAAAAAAAAAAGTACTTCATGACCCTAAATCTGACCTTTGTGCAATTGAAATTAATTTTATAAGTGATAAAATTAATGGAATTAAATTATTTAATCTACATAAATAAAACAGTAGGTGTGTGTGTGTGTGAAAATATTTAACAGATAAACTCTTAAACTACTGATCACATAACACTGAAATTAACAGGAAATCGTAATCATAAACCAAGAATGATTTATAATGAGTAAAATCTTTGTTTGGATGAATAACGCGTACAGAAATATGTAGGAAAGTTGAAATGCAAAATATTAATTTTAACTTGCCGCCATATTTTTATCAATTTTATTTATTGCAGACTATCATCCTCATCTTTCTTATTTCACGACGTTTCGACCAACTATTCCTCTGGCCTTCATCCTCTGGCAAACGTGATGGGACGACAACAACTATGGAAGGCAGTAATTGCTGAGAATGCAGTCAAGAGATTCAGAGTTCCTATCTGTCACGGTAACCACCTGACGAAGGCCAGAGGAGTAGTTGGCCGAAACGTCATGAAACAACTAAGAAAAGAGGAGTCCGCAATGAATAAAATTAATAAATAATACTCATCTCAATAATGAATTCCAATTAAATAATATATATTATTTTTTTACTTTTGCACAAATTCATTCATAGCTTGAAGTGGTTTAATTTTAAATTTTTTTTATCTGTCGATAGCTCAAATGGTAGGGACCACAGCTGGAGCACTAAATGTTTTGGTTTTGATTCAAGCTGATGCCACCCAAGTCATTTTTTTAATCTTTTGAAATGAGTACATATTATATATTACTATATATTAACACCTTTAGTTACATCACGCTCTCCAAATTAGATTTAACTTATTACTAGCAGTTCCGCCGAGCTTTGCTCAGGCCCCATGTACTTTTCATAACTTTATGTGCATATATATATATTAAAAAGTTTGACTCGTGTCCAGGTAACCTACATCTAAAATTTTAAGTGTTTACACCAAAAATTGTCAAAGTTAGATAGAGTCTGCAAAGTTCAACTCTTTCAACTTTAACCTTTGGCAGTTAAATTTTTGCCCAAAAACTGATTAAAAAAAGCTTAATGCATGTCTGAATACCTTTTATGTAAAATTTTAAATGTTTAGCCCGAAAATTGGCTGAATCGTTTGCTAGAGACTGCAAAGGTAAAATCTTTTGAATTTTGACCTCTTGGCAGCCAAATTTTCAGACAAAAATCGATTAAAAAGCTTGCCTTATGTCTGAATACACTATGTAAAATTTCAAATGTTTAGACCAAAAACTGGCTGAGTTGGTAAAGACCGCAGAGGTCAATTTTTTTTAAAAACTTTTACCCCAATTTTGACCCCTTAACATTTGTTTTGGACTTAAATCAAATTAAAAAGTTTGATCCATTTTCAAGTAACCTACATCTAAAATTATAAGTGTTTAGAACCAAAATTGGCGGAAAAGATTGGTAGAGTTTTCAAAGGTCAAATCGTTTAACTTTGACCCCTTGACAGCCAAATTTCCGGCCGAAAACGGATTAAAAAAATTTTCCCAAATCTCAATACCCCTAATGTAAAATCTCGAGACTGTAGACTGAAAATTGACAGAGTAGTTTGGTAGGGAAATGTACACACCCAAACAATTTCACATTTATAGATATATAGATGATTATGTGATGGAAAAAAAAATATTTTAGAATATTAGTTCTGCATATAAATTTAATATAAAATGAGTCCAAAATGATTATTTTAACAGATAGTCACTAAATTTTTTTCTGCTAATCTTATCTAATCGCTCAAAAATTGAAACTTGAACAACATACTGGTAGAAGTTTTTTTTTTTTTTTTTTTTTTTTTTTTTACACAATTGTCAACATTCATAGAATGTGTTCTAGCACTTTTTTTTAAGTTTAATTTTTGATTTCGAGTGGTCATCAGGAATTATGGACAACAATTTTTTTTGTTCTCACTTAACAGAGTGGACACTAGGTTTGTTTTGAACAAAAAACGCCATAAAATAAAAACAGTTTATCTAGTTTAGTAAAAGAGTAACTTTTAGAGCATTTGATAGCATTTTGTTTTTCTTGCATATTTGTTCGTCATCTTCCCCCCCCCCCCCCGTTAGTTACAGTAACAAATACCTAAATCTCATTCTTTTGTTTTTAGGGGAGGAGTGTACTATTGAAAAATGTAGATATAATTTCTTTTTTTAATTCAACAATCTTATAGCTATTTTCAATTTATATATTTTATCTAAAATTTTATAACCTCGTTACAAGATTTTTCGCTTTGACCAAAGTGAAAAAATACAATAAAACATCAATTATTTTAAAAGAAGATTATAAGCAGGTGTCAACCTAGCACCAGCAAAATTGAAAATAATGTCCAGAGCATTTTAAATCTTTTAATAACCCACTATAAACTCCCCGAGAGGCTGCATATAGACGTTTAGCAAACCAGTGTGAAAATTTTTTTTTTTTAATTCTAAACGATTTACTAAGGTAATGGGTTAAATAAACTAAAAAATATTTGCTTTGTTTCCATATATAATATTTTGATTGCAGAAATTTCCCTCTGAACCAAAGTACCATAGGTTTGCAGTAACAGATACCACATACAAATTTATTATATCTAGACTATTAGCCACTATCTTATGTACGGTCCTGGATATGACCTTAAACTATATCCGATGGTGAGGCCCCAGCTTGCAGGCCTTAGGGAGTGTGGAGCCACCCTTTAATTGCCATTGCTCCCAGGTCCACTCTGACCTGGAGTGGTAGTACCTGTTAGGGTCCCAACTATGGGTTAAATAGAATACGACTTAAAAAACAAATATACTATATTAAAAAATCATTCTTCAAAATCACCAGATTCGGCATTAAATAACCTGAAAAGGGTTGATATGCCGTAACCAACCAACCAACTATCTTATGTAACTTTATAATTCCATTTTAGACACATTTAGTTGTTATAAAATCCTACATTTCATTCTAGGAGCATCACAATCATCTTCAGAGGAATTAGTTCCTATTTTTCCCTCTAAATATCAAGTCCTCCTACCGCCCTCAGTCATAACCAGAAGGAATTCTGTACTTTTGACAGATATGGGGTTTCACTCTTTGTAACTTGATCATAAAAACAGACATACCATTACCTTTCTCGACTTATAAACAATAACGTCTCCCTAGCCATAGTCTACCCAATCTGATTGGTTAAGATCTGGCATTTTTATATTCCGGAATGAATATATTGCCTACATAAATGAATACTTAAAAAATTCTCCAAAATGGTGTCGCATTAATGAATATATTGAACAATCACAGAGATCGTAGATATTATGAATAAAAATTGTTTTGCGGCATGTCAAGACATCTTCATAATCCAAAAATTCTTTTAATTTTACATTTAATATATCGTAGGTGTTAATTGTTCTGATACACTTACGCTACCGTGCTAAATCCAAATCTAATTTATTCCACAGATCTGAATAGCTCATATATCAAGTTTCAACTTGATACATGGCCTATTCAGCCCATATATCAAGTTGAAACTTGATATATGGGTTATATAGGCCATTCTGCACACAAATTACTTACATCCAGTATTGCCTGGTCATAAAATACACTTAAATATATTTTAATTCATGCAGAATTTGTATTTATTATAATAAAGCCAGTTCTCTATCGATTATTATATTGTACCCAATATTGAATTTCTCAAGTTTACATACTTAAATTAAAACTCAATTTAAATAGTTTTACTAAAAAATTTAAAAGATTTTTAAATTGTCATGATGTTCGTTAATAAAAATCCAAGTTGATTTTGAAACTTAAACGGTATGATTAGAATTGAAGGTTTTTTAAAGTTTTTTATGCAAAAAGAGTATTATGATTTATTTCTGCCGATAAACTAAAGAGCAAGCATATTTCACGAAGGAGGAGCAAAAATTAAATTAAAATGAACTTGTAATTAACTTAAAACAATGACAAAATTGGAGGACTTTATTTTTGTTTGGTTCTTGAAAGCAACAATTGTTAAGAAATGACTTGCTTTTTGCAGAAAAGGTAAAATGAACCTAAAATGATTGCAGAAATTCCCCTCCGGACCAAAGTACCGTAGGTTTGCAACAACAGATGCTATATACAAATTTAATATGTTTACACTATTAACCATTATCTTATGTAACTTTAGAACAACATTATAGTCGCATTTAGTTGTTATAATAAAATGTTACACTGCATCCAAGGAGCATCACCATCACAATCGCAGCATCTTTAAAAAGAAAGAGTTCCTATTTTTCCCTCTAGATATTTAGTCCTCCTACAATCACCAGTCAAGACTGGGAGGAAATCTACACTTTACATAGATATTGCAGTTACACCCATTGTAACTGGATCATACACACAGACATAACATAAGCTTTTCCTTTTCACAAATAATAACGGCTCCCTTTCCAAACTCCTTTCATTCTGATTGGCTGAGTGCTGAATAATCTCTAATTCCAGAATTTGAATCTACTAAATAAACGAACACTTACATTAAAACTTGGCATCACTAACAAACCTGTTTTAAAGGCTAAAATTCTTAAGTTCTTACAGTCATGTTTGTTTGTGTGCGTGATTAATATTTGCTTATTTTTTTTTCTTTCATGCATCTATTTATATACATTAACTGGTACTTCTGCAGTTTACATTCCGTTTCTTCGTGAGACTTGTTTGGCGATACCCAGCGAATGACGAAAGTCGTTGGATAATACCGAGTGAACGGAAATCAATAACCAAAACGACCATGAAAACAACCTACCCTAATTAATTCATAACTTTTACTATCTTTATCAACGAAAACCGTCTGTCTTTACCGAGCGAATGGAACTCATTGCAAAACAAAAAAACACCAAATAAACACCCTACCCTAATAAATTCATAATTTTTACTATTTTTAATACTTTATTTTCTTTTCCAACTGTTTTTTTTTTTAAGTTTTTTTTTTTTTTTTTTTTTTTTTTTTACATTAAGTCCACCTCCTCAATTTCCTTTACAGTGACGACTATTAAAAGTTTTCTAGTACGCTAAATACAAAAATTTCAATTAGATTTTGTGGAGACAAGTAATTTTCGAGATATAAAGACCTGTATTATGCACAAACAAATTAGTAATGCGTGTAAAAAAAAAAACAATTACAAATTTTTACTTTTTTGATTAATTATATGTCAAGACCAGCTTTCGGGGCGGCCAGTGAATATCTCGATACCTAACTTGTCTCTGCAAAATTGCAATGAGATTTTTTTATTCAGCATAGACGAAAATCTATAAAAGTCGACATTTTAAAGAAATGTGTGGATGTGGACCTATTGTAAAAATTTACCTTTTTTTTTTTTAGATTTTGTTTCTTACATTTAACTTTTTTTTCACTTTTGTTTCTTTTTGTGTACGGAAAGTTATACATCTAGCAAATAAAAATAATTTACTGTTATTCTTTGCCAGCCTATTACGTTTATACGGTCAACAATAAGGGATTTTCTACTGACTAAACCCAGCTTAAATGTAAACACCCCAACCTTCCCATAAGAATGGCTTTCTGAATAAACACCCCCAACCTGCACATGTTAAGAACGGCTTCCTAGGTTGGGGGTGTTTATTCTGAAAGCTGTTAGTTTCAATTTTAACATAGCATCTTAAATCATTTTTTTTTTAACTTTCAAAATCACTAGTATATATTAATATTCGGTACGATGTGATAGAGAATGGCTCTATAATAATAAACATGAAATATGCATGGATTCAAATATATTTAAGTGCATTTTACTATTGGGCGGCCAGCTAAAATGTGTGTGTGTGTTAGTTTTGGAAATTCTTATGAATCCACCAGAATTTCAACATAATTGGAGTTGATACTAAGAATATAATAAAAAACTAGACTTCAACCCATTCATGGTTGACAGACTGAAAACAAACTACTTCTATGAATTAAATAAATAGTTCAAAATTACATAGAGATTTATGAGTTCAACAAGACATACCTGACGAAGGCTAAAATGCTGTGAGAATAACATCCAAGATAACAGTAGAATTATGAAAAAGAATTTCAAAAAAATATTTGGGCAAATATACCTGGTGAACCAAGTGCAAGAGAAATATAAACAATTGCACTTAAAGAGTTGGTTCAAATCTTAAAAAGATCTCTTGGTTGGTGTGTCTGAATTAACAAGTGTTTGGCACCTGACTGAAAGCCCCCACCCCTAACAAAATATCATTAGCATAACTTCAGGATCATCTTCCTTAGGCTTAAAGGAGCTTCCATGTGCGTGTTCTGGTGCTTTTTATAGTAGCATTCCATTACTAGTCACATTTCTGTTTGTGTGACATACCCCCACCCATCTATGGTTTATGGTTATCATTTTTATTTTCTTGTATTTAGTTTTTTGTA
This sequence comes from Euprymna scolopes, assembly GCF_053919585.1. Classification (NCBI taxonomy): domain Eukaryota; kingdom Metazoa; phylum Mollusca; class Cephalopoda; order Sepiida; family Sepiolidae; genus Euprymna; species Euprymna scolopes. The sequence continues at coordinate 105,924,320 of NC_136494.1, read as the reverse complement.
CTTGGTACCTAAAAAAAGGGGGAAACATCGCTTCTGACAGGGCATGAAGCCACTTGAAGTAAGGAACTAATAAAGAATGAAAAAAAGACATCTATAGGCCTTAGTTTTGAAAAGACAAAGAGTATATGCAGGAAGAAAACAATCAGTAGAAAGAGTTTTGCTAGTCTGCAGTTTTTTTTTTTTTTTTTTTTTTTTTTTAAGAAGATATTGTAACAGGAAGCTGTATCAAAACAGCAAATTGATGAAGACTACTCGAGCTGGAACAAAGGAAGCAGGAAATAAATCAGACAATTCTGAATAACACATGCCATAATAGTATTTATAGAAAAGACTGAGACTAGCAACATTACGCCTGTGAGAGAGAGGGTGCAAAGAAGAAGAAAGGAGAGAGCCAATCAAATTAGATATGTTTCTGCACTTTATCAAGAGCCGTCAAATGTGATAGAGATTCACTAACAAAAATAGGATAACAGTACTCCATACATGGTCTGATAGTAAACGTGTAGAGTTAGAGAATAGCCTTAGACGTGAGAAAGTGTTTAGAATGACAGAGTTTACGTGAAACAAAAAGATCAATGGATCTAATACATGAACTTCAAGAAAGATTGGATCAGAAAGAAAGAAGTTTCTGAATAGATATCTCCTCAAGAGCAGCGCCATCAACGAATCTCAGGAATAAAACGGACGCCCCTATGACTGAAAGACGGGAGCTACAAATTATTGCTTAATTGTATTGTTCAGAATATTCTCATCTTGGTTTCTATGTTCACATTTCCACTGACATGATTTCTCACCTTCAGGTTTATCGTTACAAACTTTTGAATCTTTTGCTCCAACTTAAGAACCTTGACGGATTTTCAAATTGGACATGGTTAAGAGCATTGCTTAACCATCAGTTCTAAGTGACAGATTCGTAGATATTAATGCTTTAATCCTTTCTTACAGTCAATAATAGGACACAAAATTAATGTGTGCCCAGTCATGGCTGACAGAGCAGCAACAATCTACCTAAATGTATTATTAAATAAAGGAATCAGTACAATGATTCCTAACAGATTTCCAAGTTCAAAAAGATGCACCTGAAGAAAGTTGGAAGTTACATCAGCCAAAGCGTTGTGAACACAACAAAGATGAGGATAGTCATTCAATAAAAATGTTTTCGATTACTTTAAGTGCAGAGATTTTAGAACAAATGGAATTGAGAATATCTGCTTTTCATGTTTTATTGAAAAATAAAATTAAGCCATTTTTGTTTAGCAAATTAGAATTCAAAACAAATTACCACGAGTCATAGAATTTAGTTAAAAGGCTCTGATGTGTCTTAACATAATATACATTAGTATACATGGAACCCGTTTGTTAGGTTAACTTTAAAAAGATTAATCCTTTTATGAATTATTTTTTTAAAACAAATTCTACATACCTGATCTAACTTGTTCTTGAACCATGTGCCTTCAAGTTGAGCTAACTTCTTGACCAATAATGAAGGTAAAATATGTTCCACAATGTCCTGAACTCACAAAAGCATATACCGGGTGGCCCAATTAAAAGTAGCCCAAACTATCTAATCGTTCTCTTAACGACAAACTGACACACAAGACAAAATGCAATTCTTTTTCCAACAAGATGGCGCTACATGCCACACATCAAATAGGTCACTGACACAAGTTTATGACATGTTCACGGAAGAGAGACCAATAAGGAAAGGGTAATGGCCACCATGTTCCCGAACCTGCCGTCATGTGATTTTTATCTTTGGGGGACTTTAAAACAAAAAGTTTATGCAAAGAATCCTCACAATCTAGACCAACTAAAGGAGAACATTCCCAATGCTATAAGGAGAATCAGCAGAGAAGATTTACAGACAGCATCTGCAAATGTTTTTAAACATGCCCAGAAATGCATAAATGTCAACGGGGAGCACTTCCAGCATCTTTTATAACTCTACAGGTAATTTAAACAATAAAAGAATGTTCCTCCTATTACATTTTCTAGGCTACTTTTAAGTGAGCCACCCTGTAAAAATTGGTCAAATTTATGAATAACTTTTCTATTTGTTAGAGAATAGCAATGTGCATGAAATAGTTAAAAAAAAAAAAAAAAGTGTTAATATTTTCTTTATTTTTTTAGTTGGGAAATCACGTTATTTTGCTTCACAAATTGATTCTTACCTTGAAAACATTGATCAGATGCAATGAATATCATTGTTGTTCTTATGAAAATGATTTAAGCGAATGTTTTCAATTGAAAACCATGTTTAATTTTAGAAGAGTTTACAGTGAGTAGCTAATCTGTATAAGTCTTAAACTTTAAAAGTTTGCGGACAAAGAGCAAAGATCATCCTCGTGTGGATAAAAAATTGTGTGAGAATTCCAACAGATCCAATATTTTTATGGAGTGGTTCCAGTTTCTGATTGGCTACTAGCAGAACATGGCTCTCTTTTATTAGTTAGTTCCTATTGCTAGTATCTAAAAGTAGAACTTTCGAATATTCTTTAATCATACCCTTTATTATATGAAAAATATTGCAAAAGAATAAATTAAAAGAATTGGTATGGTCAAGTGTATCTCTCAAGCCTTTGGGAAAACAAAAACAAAAAATGTAATTTTAACTGAAAAAGGTTTCCTTGAAACAAAGTATCAATTAGTCTACACAAAATGGGGTACTTATCAGAATATGGACGGTGCTAAAACTAATGTTTCGTTGGTTATGTAAAAAAAAAAAACAGAATGCATCAAAATACTTAGCCAATGAAATTGCAGCGGCTAACAATTGGCAAATGTGATAACAATATTATGGAGATAATTACGGATAAATTTGCAAAAATTGCTTCAACTCAGAGGAATCCAATAGAGTTGACACATGCTTCAATCTTCAGAAGCAAATATTGAATTTTGTTAAGAGATGGAACTTATAGGCGAAAATGAAGAATTGACAAACGTGATTTAAAAAGAAAAATGATTTAAATACAAGTACGCTTGGAGGTGCACAAATGCCAAAACAAACTGAGCCTAATCTAGTCAGACGGGTTCAAATAGAGTAGGTAATGAAAAAAAATTTTTCTTCAGCATTTTTTGTCAGTTTACATAAACTGTTGAAATATGCAGATGATAACAAGACCAGTTTTCTGCATAAGTCTCCAAAATGGAATAAAAATTATATAAAACTACTGCAGAAATCGAACCCATGCCCTCTGCAATTCCACTTTAAGAGTAGGTAAAACAAAAGCTTACATGAAAACACTTTTTTTAAAGATATTACTTTCACATTTGTGGCTTGAGATAATTTACAAACTAACAGGACAGTTCTGAGATAAAGTGCGCAAGTCAACAGCTAAGGGAAGACAAATGACAGAGTGCAAACACTGAACCAATTTTAGAATTACTCAGGAACATTTGGCGGATAATATTTACAACAAATTATGCAAGACAGAAACTGGCATCGCTAACTGATGATATGACATTCCAACAACTAGTTCTTCACACAAATTTTATATTATCTATATATATATATATATATATATATATATATATATATAAATGTAAATTTGGTTCGTTAAAAGTGAATAAAACCATATTTCTACGTTACCAATTTATTTGACATTTTCAGACAACCCATCTTTATAGTCGAGGGATGTTTTTATGTTATCAAAATAAATTTATCTCGCGAATTATTAAAATATTAAATAAAATAAATATATTTTTTTAACCGTTAGTGCGAATCTGTTCTGTTGATAAAACTGAACTTCTGGTTCGATTCATTTCACAGCCACGAATTGACGAAAGATTTCATTTTCTGTTTACTCGATAAGTAAAAAAAAAAAAAAAAAAAAAAAAAACATAATTCATTTGTTTATCTTCTAAATTTTTTAATTTACACATTTTTTCTTTATTATATAAGGCCAAAATAAAAGTTTGTCGATTGCGTTTTGAGTTTTTTTTTGTTTGTTTTTCGATATAAGATTGGTTGGTAAAGTAGTTTTTTTTTTTGTCCGCGGTATTTTTTAAATCGTATTTCCAGGTTTAATTAGTTTTATGTTTTTATTCAATTGTAAGGTTAAAATACACCCTCCCCATGTTAAGAATGGCTTTTTAAATATTAACGTTATTATTACAACACGGATCACTCTCTGAATGTGTACTGTACTTTCACCTAACAATTTAATAAACAAAACATGGTACTTATGCAGAGAAATTACCATAATAATAGAATAGAATAACGTTATTTAGAAAGCCATTCTTAACATGGGGAGGACGTTTTGTTACTATTCTATACTTTCACCTAACAATTTAATAAACAAAAGATGGTACTTATGCAGAGAAGATACCGTGCTGAAATAACGCTATTAAAAAAAAACATAATTCATTTGTTTATCTTCCAAATTTTTTAATTTACACATTTTTTCTTTATTATATAAGGCCAAAAAAAAAGTTTGTCAATTGCTTTTTGAGTTTTTTTTTTTTTTGTTTTTCGATATAAGATTGGTTGGTAAAGTAGGTTTTTTTTGTCCGCGCTATTTTTTAAATCGTATTTCCAGGTTTAATTACAGTTTTATTATGTTTTTTTATTCAATTGTAAGGTTAAAATACACCCTCCCCTCCCCATGTTAAGAATGGCTTTTTAAATATTAACGTTATTATTACAACACGGATCACTCTCTGCATGAGTACTGTACTTTCACCTAACAATTTAATAAACAAAACATGGTACTTATGCAGAGAAAGTACCATAATAATAGAATAATAACGTTATTTAGAAAGCCATTCTTAACATGGGGAGGACGTTTTGTTACTATTCTATACTTTCACCTAACAATTTAATAAACAAAAGATGGTACTTATGCAGAGAAGGTACCGTGCTGAAATAACGCTATTAAGAAAGCCATTCTTAACATGGGAAAGGGAGAGTGTTCTGTAACTATTTTATATTTTCACCTAACAATTTAATAAACAAAAGATAGTACTGATGCAGAGAAGGTACCGTGTTGAAATAATACCGTTATTTAGAAAGCTATTCTTAACATAGGGAGGGAGTTTTGCATCTATTCTAAAATATGAATGCTTTTTCTTTAAAGAAATTGGGTACTCGTGCACTTATTGATCCGTGCTGAAATAATAACGTTATTTAAAAAGCCATTCTTAACATGGGGAGAAGAGGGTGTTTTGTAACTATTCTGGACTTTCATCTAACAATTTAATAAACAAAAATTAAACTTAAGCAGACAAGGAACAGTACAGAAGCATTAACATTATTTAGAATACAATTGAATAAAAAAAAAAAATAAATAAATAAAAAAAAAAAACTTTAATTAAACTTGGAAATACGATTTAAAAAATAGTACGGATCGGTAAGTGCATTAGCACCATAAATTTGTCTAATTCTTAATTTCTTATGCTATTGGAAAAAAAAAAAAAGGTAAATATAAGGAATTACTCCACCCTCGAAAATTCCTTTAAAATTACCACTCCTGTAGGTTTTCTGGGTCGCTGAAAACGAAAATAACCTTTATAATTAAGGCAAACGAGTAGTTTCCAAGATATGAAGAAATGTTAGTTTAAAAAAGTGAAGGATCACTTTTCCATAATAATTTAACGTAAAATGATCACCCACTTTGTGGACACGATTTTTGGGGTGGGGGCTTTCTTTCTACCCTTGGAAAATCTTTTAAAATTACCTGCTTAAATTGGTTGGAGGGGCGCGGGGGGGGATTGGGTCGGCCGCCAAAATACCCCCCACACACACACAGAAAAATGCCCCTCTCTCAGGTGGCCAGAAAGTGGGTGCTCATTCTAAGTTAAATTTAAATTGAAAAGTGATAGCCCACTTTTCGAAAAAGTAATTTCTTCATATCATGAAAAGTTTCTTTTTGCGACAGAAACGGTTTGCAGATTCGTTTTTAGTACACTGAGATCTACAATAAAATATTTCGTTATATACGAACATGAGACGGGCCTTGAAGTAAAATAATACCGGATTTTTGGGGCAGATTTGCCATTTAGTTTTATAATATCCTCAAACCAGGTAATCACTAAAAGGGACTCTTAAAAGTCGTTACCTGTATCGATCAAAATTTAAAACCACTGATTATATGTCAGCCTACATCACAGTAACATATATTGAGTGAGTTCCTAACAGTATTTTGTATAGTTTTTGAGTTTAAACTCATTTTCCCAAAATTTCCCCAAACTTAACGTGTTCAATACAGTCTGCCGCCATTTGTATTTTTCAAATATACCGATAAACACTGCATGTTTTTGAACTGATTGAACATTATACATTACATAAAAACACTACAATCTTATCCAGTTAGGTAGAACATTTACTTTTCTTGCCTTTGGTAACATTTATTTGTTATATATTCATTTTTTGACAACTTCTTTGTATCTGTTAATACAAACCCTTTTCATTTAATGTAACGTTTAGTCAACTCAAAAAACAGTGCTTATCGGTGTATTTGAAAGATACAAATGGTGGCGGACACTGTTGATTATGTTAAGTTTGAGAAAGTGAGTTAAAACTAAAAAACTAGACAAAATACTGTCACAAACCCACCGATTATGTCAGCCTATGTCATAGTAACATATTCGATGGGTTTTTAACACTGTATTGTATAGTTTTTAGTTTTCAACTTAATTTTCCCAAACTTAACATATTCAACAGTCTGCAACCATTTCTGTTTTTGCAGCTGATTAAACATTTTACCTTACATAAAAACATTAAACAATTATCCAGTTAGGTAGAAATATAACTTACCTTACCTTTGCTTTGATTTGTTTTTGGACAACTTTTTCGAATCTGTATATTGAGCCACAGCAACGCGTGGCAGGGTACAGCTAGTATATATATATATATATGTAAGGCAGAATTCATTTTTTTTTCATAATTTATTGAATAAGGATATTCTATGTTTATTAGAATTGATAAGCAATGACTAATAAGGTAAATGAAAAAAATGTTTGAACAATCTGGCTATTGTTGAGACTTTAAATTTTTTTTTTTATTTGCTTGCAAAACTTAGTGTTTTGGAGAGAAGGATCAACATGTCCAATGGACACAAGCCGATTTTATTCAAAACATATATATACTAGCATGGGTGCCTGGCGTTGCCCGGATGTTTGGAGGTGTATGCTGAGCAAAAAAAAAAAAAAAAATGGTCAATTTTTTAAAACTTTGACCCCTATTATGACCCTTTAACATTTATTGTTTTGGGCTCAAATCAAGTTATTAAGTCAGATTCATGTCCAAGAAGCTATATCTAAAATTTCAAATGTTTAGACCCAAAATTGTCAGAGGAGTTTGGCAGAGTTCTCAAAGGTCAAATCGTTGAACTTTGACCCTTTCACAGCCAAATTTCTGGCCGAAAACCGATCACATAGATTTTCTCAAATCTCAGTACCATGTATATCAAATTTCGAGTCTGTAGACTAAAAATTGACAGAGTTATTGCGTAGGAAAATCGAGACACAGACACGTTCACTTTTATAGATATATAGACTAATAGATTAAACAAAAATATATACGTATACATAAATATATATGGAAAAACTTTTGTTTACTGTAAAGATTTTACACTAATATTATGCAAGTATAAATCATGTAGAATATCTGCATGAATATAATTACACGTAATAGTTAACTCTAGATGATCATCCCATAATAAAACTGAAAAAACTAATAGGGAATTAATTAAAATGAATGTTTAAAAGAATATGCAAATTAGCTAGATCTTTCGCTAATGAATGCAATTCCACAAGAAAATTGTATTTTCTTTTTAAATAAATAGAAAAGAGGGTTTTTAATATGAATATCAATACACACAAAAGAAAAACGAATTTATAGGAGTATAGATATATACATACATATATATGTATATATACACACTAGCAAAGGTACCCGTCGTTGACTGGGTTCAAAAACAGCTTAAAGAAAATGGACTCTGATTTATGAAAGTATGATAGGTTATGAAAAGAAAGGGTTGTAAAGAGATAGCATCAAATTTGGGGGTATCAAAACCAAAGCAAAATATGATGAAAGTAAAAGTAAAATAGATAAACCCCATAATTTATTATACCATACCTGTTCACACTGAAACACTTATCACAATATTCTGTGGATCTATATTAAAAAACCTTGTTAAACTTTGTGACATATTTCCATTCTATGGAGGTCAGGCGCGAACGAACACCCCATAATTTTATTATACCATATTTCTTTAAACTGAAACATAATTATCAAATTATACTTACGCAGATAGATATGAAAAGTCTTTAAAGTTTGTGCCTATTTTCATTCTATGGAAGCCAGGCGCGAACGCAGACCCCACAATTTTATTATACCATCTCTATTTAAGTTAAAACATAAATATCAAAGTATTCTTATGTACATCTATATCAAAAACACTTGTAAACGTTTTTTTTTAATTTTTTTATTTTTTTTTTTATTTCCATACTTTGTGGACCAGGCGCGTACGCAGACACCACAATTTTAATGAATCATCATTATGCCAGATCAAACATACACATTTCTGTGTCTCGATACGTCTATCATTATATGTGATCAGTTTTCTATAATAGTCAACCATATAGGAGCCTATTCATGACCAGACACACACACAGACGTTCAGCTTATATATATATATATATATATATATATATATATATAACTACTTCATTTACTCACATAAATTAATATACAAAAGTATAAATTTATGCGTAAACTCTAAGTATTTACTTCAAAAGTGCTCAATACGTAGGTAGAGCTAGTTAGTAAGTTATAAAATATATATATGGCGATTAAGCTATACTGAATATTCTGCGTTTCATCCATTCTAGGACTCTTCAGGCTTATGCGCATAAGCCTGAAGAGTCCTTAAGTGGATGAAATGCGGAATATTCAGTGTAGCTTAATCGCCATATATATATTTTATAACTTACCATATATATATATATATATATAAACAAGAATAAAAATCGAAATAAGGAATAATTAGAAAACTACAAATGCATCCGTTTTATTTCCTTGAATGGCCTTTGGTGTAATAATTCTTTTAAATGAACCTTTGATTGAATTGATATTGAGCTGATCTATAAGAAATGTAATGGAAAGAAATACCATTTTCTTTTGATAAGAGACCCTCCACACACACATCACTGACGAGTCCAATTTAACATATGCTGGATCTTTTTAATAAATAAGGACAAAATATTCAATAATAGTGAAACAGTCATTTGGGCTAAAAAAATGTTCTAAGAAAACATGTATATATATATATATATCCACAAGGTGTTTGGAAGTTTGATGGTATAACTTTGAAATTATGTTCTATATGTTTAAAGAAGCCGCTTTGTGTAGGGATTGTTTTTTCTAGTAACATGCCATTACCAGCCTGAATTTTATCATATGAAAAGCAGAATAATATAAAACTTTTTGTACTATTTTTATTGAATTTTAAATTTAATTCCATTTAAAATTTTCCAAAACCACAACATTCAAAAAAAAAAATTTTCAAGCATTATTTTTGGAATTAGTTTAAATAAAATAATTTCCGTGATTTTCACAATTAAATTACGATTCGTTATTTAAAAAAAAAAAAAAAAAAAAAAAAAAAAACACTTTCATTTACGTTTTTTTTTTACCAGTTTTTTCTTCACATTTTTTTGGCATCGTAACTAATTTTTCTTTTCTTTTAACAATGCAATAAGTCATAACTCATCATTTTTCTAACAAACATTCGATAAACACAAATTCTACTTTGGTATTTTTGAAACTGAATTATTTACAGTTTGTTTTCGTTGCAACAGACCGTAATAACAAATCTTTCTAGACTGAGGTAGCATAAAGGAAATTCGCTTAAACTGGAATATAGTCATAAAAAGGTGCTCAATATCAGGAGAATAACTTTGTATCCCCTCTGCCGAAATATCTGGCAGAGAGTTTGTCACTTTTTTTGGGGGGGGGGGGATTACATTTTTGTGTTTCATTCGTTCTTTTATTTTTGAAATTTTTGTTGGGGTAACGATGGAGTTGACATATAATAATGAAAAACTGCTCAATATTCTTAGTATAGCAGGTGTGGCCAAACTGAACTTCATGTCGACCCTGGCGACGCTGGGTATCCATGCTAGTATATATACTGCCTACATAACCTACAAAGTTAAGCAACGATGAGACTGGCCAGATAGGTGACTGTTTTGGAAATGCTAGGTGTCATGTGTTGAAAAAAAAAAAAAAAAAAAAAAAAAAAAAAAACTCCATCTTCTATCATGGTTGGGCCACTATAGATGAATAAATAAGAAATTGCCGAATGAAATTATTGTTTTTAACAAAATGCGCAGTTATTTATCGATTTTTTTTTCTTTTTTGGTATTGATTCTTCAAAGTATTTCCTATTTAGTGGTATATTAGCAATATTGGGCTTACTAAAAGAAAATTAATTTATTTTTCAAAGATTTAAAAGTGTTTTTTGCAAAAATAATGAAAATAAATATATATATATATATATATATTTTACAAAGGCATCACAACTTATCAAGGCCCAAAGACCACTCGAGGATAAGGGTTAAGAGTGTACAGTAGTCAACTGAACAATATAGTAATTGTTAGTAATGGAAATTTGGTAAATTTGTTAACTTAAGTGGAACGGCTCATCAAGAACTTGTTTACGTTAGACTTGAAGACAATCAGATTGTAGTCAGCTGGAAAGCAGGAAAACGGAAGACAGTTCCACAGGCGTGCAGTTCTAAGAAGCTTTTTTTCATGGAATCTATGTTTAGGTACAGATAAATAGTGGAGGAAATTATTGATAGTGTTTTCAGCTAGACGAGTGTTTCTTGTGAAAGTTTGGCGAGGACCATAAATTGAAGCTCAGTCGAGCACTTGCCATGAAAATAACGATAAAACAGAGACAAACTCGCAACATCTCTTCTGTGAGATAGAGGTTGCAGAGAAGAGAAAAGGGCATCTCCTATGAGGCTACAAAGTCTATTTTGAACTCTATCAAGGCAGGATAAGTCCTTTCTAGGAGCTCCTGCCCAAATGTGGCAACAGTATTCCATCCTTGGACGTACCTGGCTCTTATATAGATAGAGGTATCAGCAGTGAGATATCTACTGGATCGATAGGATCCCACCATTTTTCCAGCAGCCTTGGCAACAGATTTAATGTACGTGTTCCATTTCAGATCAGGAGTAAAGGTCAAGCCCAGAAGCTTGTCAAAACATGAGGCCTCCAAGACAAGAGCCATTCATTTTAATTGATGCCAGATGGGGATCAGAACGTTAATGTAAAGACATATTTTTGCTAATCTGAAACATTAACATATTCAAAGAATTTCACACTTCAAAACACAAAAGGTGAAAAATAAAACATTCAAAATTCGGATTTTCAACCTTAAAATCTGATATATGCGCAGTTTTTTTTTTTTTTTTTGTTTTATCTACAATCCCCACTCTCCCCCAATGCAATATATTTTGCTCAGTTTCGGCTAATTATTTTAAGCCATCTGTACCCACAAATAAAAGACGTGGGTAGGGTGTAGGCAAAAATATATATAAATATCGATTATGAAAAAATAAGTACACCATTACAAAGTTTATTCTTCACTTAATCAGTGAAAATTTCGTATTGATTGGATAATTACTTGATTTTTGGTAGATTTTTGAAGAGAGATTCCGTCAAAAAATACTTACATTTTGTTTTGGCTGTGCCTAACATATATAGAACATAATACTAAAGTTAAACCACCGACTTTCCAAATACTGTTCTGGCTTTTTTTTCCCCCTCCAATTTAAAAGCAATAAACAAACATGAGTAAAACAGTAAAATACCTTAAATATATTTTTTAAGTTAGCTTAAAAATAAAGCTAAAACATTAAAAACAAAGAAAAAAAATCAATGTCCACACGAGCGGTGGGGGAAGTAATCACAAAGTGATTCATTCATCCATTAAATTACTAAAAAACAATTTAAATAAAAATCTTTGTTTATTTATTATACAGGGAAGGATGTTACAACAGAAAAGTAATGTTTTTTTGCCTTCAATTTTTTTTTGTGTTTTTTTTTTTTTTTTTTTCCTGAACGAGGCAATTCTTCAAGAATGAAAAACTTTCCTCCAAAATGTAAGATTCTTTTTTTAAACCAACACATTTCGCTATTTGCTTTCATTTTCTGTTTGTGAGTCTCAAAAGGACAGGAGTGCAATAAGAGAGACAGGGGGTGGGGAGAGAGACCAATATATTTGTCATTAATAGCAATAGCTCAGGAGGGTGAGACAAAACTTGAACCCGTACGCACGCAATGATACACCAGCTCTCTTTTTTTTTTTTTTTAAGTCTTACTTTTCCATTCTTTTCCCAACGTTTTTAATTTAATTCTTTCAATTTTTTTTTTTTTTTTTTATTAATCTCTGCAAACATTTTCTTTCTTTCCTCCACGATTCAACTGCTCAGAGTCAAAATTAAACAAAATTTTTGTGTTCAAAGGTTTTTTTTGTTTGTTTTTTTTTTGTTCAGAATTTTTTTTTTTTAACCCCCAAATTATTTTGTACATTGACATGCAGACATACAAGTTCTATGTATGTATGTATGTACATGAAATATTTATTTTTAAAAAAAAGTTTAAAATTGAGCATATTCCCCCCACTCCTTAATACCCCTCCAACAGTTTTTATTTGATTGGTCATTCTCGCATAAAAAAAAACAAATTTTTCAAATATCTATGAACTGGTTCCAGCTAACAAAAGAAAAAAAGAAAAGTTTTTTTACACTCATTATTTCCTTGTTTTTTTTCCCCCCCCAAGACTTTGCAGTTTGTTCAATATGAAAAAAAATCCTCAACTGAATTGAGAATTCATTAAAAGATGAGGTTGGGGGAAGGGGGATAAGAAAGACATTCAACAAAATAGATGACAAGAGTAGACATAAGAATGTATATTTCATGTCTACCAGTGTGTGTGTGTGTGTGTGCGTGTGCTCAGGTAAAGTATACAAGTATAATCAATATACTAATGCATGCATATGATTTACCAAACTAGAAAATAATGCCCATTTACTGAAACAAAAGACTAGCTAATAACTGGATCGATTAGATTGGGCTTCTTTCTGTTAAACTAGATAAATTATTTTTATTAAATAATCTTTTCAAAAAATAATAGTAAAAAGAACTGATATGAATAACATGGGCTTTAATTTATTATGTAAAGGTAAGAAAACCCAACTTCTCAATTTTTAATCTGATGCCAATAGCATACACCTCTGATAATCGGTGATTCTGGGAAATTGCAGTCCAGTGTTAAGCTAATTACATTTTATAATATATGTTAAATTATTAAAAAAGAAAAAAAGCTTATCTAATATTTCACTGCAGTTGCATGGTAAGTCCGATCATGAGAAGAATATTCTTGCCTCATAGTTTGTGTACATTTGAGTGCAAGTTCTGACAGTTTAATTCTAACACGCTTGATTACTTGCTAAGTTGAACTTGCATTTGAACACACACACACGTATCAAACAAGAATATACTTTTGATGATCACATACCATGAAATTGTGATAACATGTTAGTATAAAGCAGTTGTTATTGTTGTTGTTATTAAAGCTTTGTATGAAAAGCTGCCAAGCCCTTTATATGAGCAAGATCTCATGTCTTGGTTCGGCCCTGCTCAAAGAAATTGATTTCTTCATGATATAATAGAACGTTTGAACAGTGTATAAATATCAACTGATATTTTAATGTAAGCTGAGTCATAATTCAATTATAAGTATAATTAGAGGGCTCAATATATTTTTATTGCTTAAGAGAAATACATACATATATATATATATATGATACATGTTTTTGAAATTTGTAATGATTTAGGATCATAAATTGTGTGTGTGTTGTTTGAAAGAAATATGTGTGTATTAAAAATGGAAATGTGAAAAACCTAAAAACTCAATGTTCCATCAACTGTTGTGCAGGTTTTTTCAAGAGGGGAAAAAAAAGCTAGATTATTTGTCATTCCTAGCTTATTTTTCTCTTGCAACATTGGGTGAAATGCTGAGTTTTTAAGTCTTCTACATTTCCATTTTTAATTTATACTGTCTCATTTACTATATATATATATATATATATATATATATATATATATATATATATATATATAAAAATACTAAAGCTGACTTAATCATTTGTTTCTCCAAAAGTTTTTTTTTTCCTTATATATTTCTAGTCACACAAAATATATGCTAAAATATTTCTCCGTTTAGTAATTGAGTTATGTTTGAAAAACCTTTCATTTTAATTGTTCTAACAAATAATTTGAAATAACTCAAATAGACTATTTCTTACAAACTATTGCTTTCACTCATCAACTTATATTCTACATATTTGTGTATTACTTTCACTTTTATCACTGTTTATTAACTGTCAAAGGTAATGAAAAGAAAGATTAAAATAGTTAAATTTAAACAAAAGGGAATATCACTGCTTGAAGAACAGAGATATAGTGAGCAGAAAAAGTAATTTTGGATTTTGCACACACACCCTTTAAACTATTTAAAGTAAGCTTAACAGATGATCCAATAGGTCACATTTTTTTCTAGTATATATATACATATATATATATTCTTTTGAATACGATGTATCTAGTTTCAAGATGTTCTATGAAAAAATATTAGATATTTAGAATTCATAAATGCATAAAAGGAAAACTTATCTGACAGTAGCACATAAAAATGACTCAACTGTTTTAAACGTTATTCAATTCATATTTTACATTTTAGCTTCATTTGTAATATTTGTTCGGAGTTAACAGCACTTTTGTTATATTGGATTTATACACCTGGAAAAAAAATAGGAAATAAGAATTGATTAAATAAAGTATTATATTCCCAGCATTAAATAAATAGAACCCTAAAAAAGGTTTTAATACCCTTCATCTCTAATCTTAATGTAAATCCAAATCTTAATTACATCAGCCAGGAGAACTCATTTGCATCTGGTATTAAAGCATTTTATGATTATAGATAAATAATTGTCTGAAGAGTAAGGAAAAAACACAATGGCTGCTTTAAAGTTTAAGGCTAAAATATCTTAAAAGGCTAAGCTTTGTCGATATAAAGAAACATTTAACTGAATATGTTTATGTAAAACAGATATGCATTAAGTAAATGTAAATTATTTACATATGCCTTGGTAGTATGTGGTATAGTGTTAATGACGATCTGATATAGCAAATGAGATACTAAAAAAGAAAATGAAAAATTTTACTGCGAGAGAAGGCACACACCGTTTAATATATTTGTCATTAAATAAGCAACATTAATTTAACATATATATATATATATATAAAACATACAATATTTTATATAATATACATATAACATTTACTATATATATTTCATGTATACACAGTATTATGAGATAGTATAGATTTTCAGTATTTACTTTAGCAGTACTCAATACACGAGTAAAGCAGAGTAAGGAAAGTAAAAGGGAGGGTTTAAGTGTAGAAAGTAAACCTTACATTTACATTTACTTCCTTTATTTTATCCTTTAGGCCTAATATGTCAGGAGCGCCGGTTTTGACAAAGGGGAAAAATTGCTGTTTTCTAGTCAGAATCCATTCATCTAACACTTATAGCTCACTAGTTTTGAACCTTGAGGGAGTAGCTTCATGCCTTGTCTGAAGCGATTTCAATATAAAAAGGTTATGAAAATATATTTATGGCAATTAAGCTACACACAAATTTCATGCATGCAGCCTGAAGATAACTATGTATAATGTTATATACAGGGTGTCTAAAAAAGAAATAAAATTAAAAAAAATTTACTCTCACTTTAATTTTTACCAGTGTTTGTACAATAATGGTCATCAATTTGAACATTTGCAAACATTCTTCAATTATATTTTTCTTATTTGACGCTATTCTATTTCACTATCTTCATAAATAAGGGTTTTTATCATTATTTGAAGTGTGAGTACATCTTTTGAGACACTGTATAAATGTACTTACATGCTTCTTATACAAAATTTTGTTTGTCGCTCTAGAAACCAATGTATTGATAGTATGTTTATATATAAGTTGCTTTATTTATAAGGGGAGAGTGTTCCTCAATAGCAGCGAGAGTATATGTACATCTAAAAAATTTGAAAAGCACAACAACAGAATCAATAATGCATGACTGGAGTTTCCCTGCTTTGCAATCAGCAAACTAAGTCTGACGATCACAAATAGAAAAACTGTTAGTTACCGTATGCTGTTGATTCTGTTTGCACTCTTCAAACTTGTATAAATAAGAGTGTGCGTGTTCACTAATATATGTAGACATGTTTATATATTTTCGTGTGCAACTAAACACATGCCTACATGAAGTGGATCTGCAGATGTTAAGGGGAAAAAAACTTTGTCAATTTTTTTTTTTTTTATAAACTCGACAATTTTTAATTGATTGAAAGGGTCAACCCTTGTGTTTTTGTGCTCAGCATTTTTTTGTGGGTATTTAAGGCAAAGAAAATGTTTATTCAAAAGCTTAGTAGACAGACAGGTAAGTAATTAAGGTACATCATATAAAGATGAAAATAAAAGTAGGCCAGGGGGGGAAAAAAAAAAAGATAAAGATTCAATTTTGTGATAAATCTATCTGATGGAATTCTTGCTCTTTTATACAGCAGGGATGTATTCTAAAATTTGTTTTATTTTGATTTAGGAGTTTAAACGAACTTTAATACTTGATTATTTCAGTTAATTTTAATTCAAGTTAGAAATTAATCTATTTCTGACAGTTTAAAGTCTTCAGTATAAACTTTGAATGGTCAAAGCCAGCAGACGTTATCCACTTTTCTAATCTTATGAATTATAGTTCAAAACCTGTTTATTACCCGTTGAATAAATATAATTTCTTGCATTGAATTAATTTTTAAAAGCAAAAGTATTACGGTTGATTTGTGCTGCTAAACCAAAATAGCAAATATCTTTTCTAGGCCTGAAGGCTAATACGACTGGTGCTTAGTCACCATTTCATAGTAAGTGGAACAGATGGTCTGAACCACATTCATAAAAGGATGCTAGTTTGTCACCTTAAGACTCGTAGCCATTTATACAAATTAGTTAATATTCCAAGTGTTGCATAACTTCAGTGCTCAGACAAGAACTGGCGTGTTAAACATGATTTAGCTGTAAACTCTTAAACCAAAGAAAAATATTGATTTTTAAATGCGTTCCTGTTGTATCAAATGCAGATTAATTTTATTCTAACAATCAGAATAATTCCACCAATACAGATTTGTGTGGAATGCTGTGAAATTTGCATTTAAGCAAAACAAAAAGAGATTTAAAAAGTTAAAGATCTTAAAGTGTAAGGACGGGAAGAAGTGGGAGTGGGGGGGGGGTTAGTTTTGGCATTAATTTTGGAGAAATAAAATTCAAAAATATTTTTTAATGAGAATGACTTAGTTTCATTCTTTTTCCTTATTGTTTGCTCCTTCCCTAATTTTTACAACTTATGTCTCTCATGTTTAATATAAAGTTTGCATTCAGCGAGAAAATCTGAAATATCACATTGCTTAAGAAAAATATGAAAGTAGTTATAAAAAAAAAAAAAAATCACCGAGCCAAGTCAGAGGATTGTTACAGTAATGAAGTTTTTGTTTTTTCTTTTTTTTTTTTAGTTTGGTTTTTGGGGATGGAGTAATATCTTGGGATGGATCAAAACAAAAATTGTCACTTTTTTTTTTTTATTAAAATTAAGGGAAAAAATAGCAAAAAAGAACTAATTTATTTTCTTCAAATTTTTTATGAATAAAAAGATTTTAAAAAATTCAAGGGTTATTTTTATTACAAACAAAAAATTGAAAAGTTAAAAATGTTTAAACAAGTTTTTGTTCACTAAGAATAAAATGAATTTTTTCTAAAATTATATATATATATATATATATATATATATATAATTTTTCAAATGAAAAACAAATTGCAGAGTTGGAACAATCAGATAATTTTTGTTGTGTTTGTGTCCCAAATACCATAGGGGAAGGGATAGGGATTTAAGATGTCGTCACAGCACTTATCATAACAATGTTGTAGCATAGTCTTTATAGCACCTGGCAGCAGTTGGCAAGGTGAGATATTTCCTCAATCTAAACTTACAACCAAAATTACAAGGCTACATACGACAACAGGATTTTTTAAGGGGGAAGAGGTGTTCAACAATCAAAGAAATAGTTTGGGCTGGGAATTCTTTTTTTGTTTTGTAGGTATTAGGGGGAGGGGGTTGAATGCAGAAAATTAGAAAATTATACATTTACAAATATATCACCTTTTTGTTTTTTTTTTTTTAATTATGTATTAAAAACAAAAAATGATATTTTTATAAATATCAGATTATTTTTGTTTTTATAACAAAAAAATGATATATCTACAAATATATCAGTTTTTTTTAGTTTATTTTAACGGTGTATTTAAACAAAAAAAATATTTAAACCATGTTTGCATTTTTTTTTTCTTTTTGTTAAATTGTAACAGAAAAAAAAATCTTGGGGGTTAAAATAAATCTGAATTTGTTATTTAAGTTGGCAAATGCATAGGCAATTAAAAAAAAAAAAAAAAAGATTTCAATAAGAGAGGGTGGGATTATTTTATTTTATTTATTTTCTTTCAAATTTTGCAGCCAGTTGTCTTAACCCGACCATAACCCTAACTTTCTGCCAATCATGAATCCTCGGTTACCATTTTATAGTTTTGTCCCCTCCCCCCTTACCGACCTCCAACCAAAAAGAATATCTATAGATTTGAAGGAAAGAGGAGAAGGGGGCAATAGTTCCATATTGTCTTCAGTCCTTAAGCCTCCAGTACCATTTTCACTTTCCTTCTATCATCCTCCCCACCTCCTCAAAAAAAAAAAAAAAAAAAAAAAAAAATCGAATCCTTTACTATTCTTTTTTTCTTCCTTTTCCTTTCTTTTTTTTCTTTTTCATTTTTCTTCTCTTTCTTTTAAATGTTCTTGTCATTTTTATTTTTATTTTTTTTACTTGCCTTGTTCAATGTGTGTGTATCTTTTAACTTCTTCCATTTTTATTTTTGTCCCCTGCAAGCGCAATCATCAACCGAAGCCAATGAAGTCAACTAGGCGAGCTCCCTATAGTGATTGAATCCCACAGCGTGAAGCAATGTGCTTGATGTTATCAATATCGGAAGTCAACCTTCATAGAAATCAGTGGTAGTGGTGGTGGTGGTGGTGGTGGTAGTAGTTATAGTGATGGTAGCAACGAAAATTAGAAAGGGTAACATTCGCCCAGAAAGAAAACGTGTTTGTCCCGTAGAAAAAAACGAGAGTGAACAATCCAGTGTTAAGAGGATGTGGCTGGCGGAGGCTGTGGTCGGGGCTGGCTTAGTTTTGATAATGTATCCGGACTGGCTGATGTCCGCAAAATAGTGTTCTCATATTCAAGTTGGCTGTTCTTCTCCGTTAGTTCCTTGATTTGTTCTTTCAAAACTTCCACCTCTTCTCGAACGGCAAACATCAAGTGACTTTTTACCAAATCCTGAAAATAATCAGATAAAAAAATAATTATAACCAATCAATTATATAAACAAAAATTTATACTTACAAATATCTTATACAGAGAGCAAAAAGTGAAACTTTGAATTTACTTTTCGTAGCCGCATAACTCGTTTCTCTTACTTTGTCCTTTAGTTCTTACATTCCAGTAAAAGTCCAGAATGATAGCATATGTACACAGGGATCCTCATTCAACAGGTTGCTAGTAGCAAATTAAAGAAGCAGAGTTAATAGCGTTAAACAGTAGTAGAGTGAACCATCTCAGCAGTGGGATGCTGGTCTATCCTCAGTCATACACCTAGTATTGCCAAATGTCCCCACTCCCAATCTAAGTACTAACTCAGCTTAACATTGCTAAACTTTTGGTGATCTAATGATAACTGACATGTAAACTTCATTTGGCTTTAAATGAAAGCAGGTTAATTTCAGTAAATTGTATCCTAAGATTTTTCTTTTAACAAACATTAACCAGAAGAGTAATGTGAGAATTTAAGTGAAATTGAATACAACAAAATTACATTTTTGTAAAACATTCAGAAAATAAACACGTTTTGTTTATACAAGAAAGGTTGTCTATAGAAAATGTAAATAACTAAGATATTAAATGTGATATAGTAAACATCCTTGGAGGCATAAAAGGACAAGATGAATGGAAGGACAGAGGTTATGAAAGATTGGCACACAGATCAAATAGGAAGTCAATGACGTATGCCAATCAATGAACATGGGAATGTACATTTTTGACAGGGGTTCACTGCTGCTAATATATGTAAAGATAAAAAATTCAGAGATCATTGCACTCCAATGAGGACATACTACCAGCCAATTCTCACTATCCTATTTGATATTCTGCTGAGAGAATCTTTCCCAATCAATCTATGATAAAAACTCAAACTGAAAACTCCTTGTTTTGATTTCTCTTTTATAAGTTTGTTAAAAAGGTATGGTTCTTCCCTGTTGACCACCTTACTATAAATATCTGACCTGGTTGTAAACAAAACCGAATATTATTTCAGAACATAGTATCAAATAGTAAAACTTGTTTAATTTATAGACTGTTGAACCAATGTTATTTAACTGCATTAAAGGTAGAAATTAAAAAATAAAGAGTAGGTTATTACGTTGTTAATGAGCTCGATAACTTTATAGATTAGTGATAAGATAATTTACTAATAACCATCACAAAAATCACGAACCAAACAGAAATTATTTTAGGACTAGTAAAAAAGAAAATTATGATCTTTTTTATAAGAAATTGTCAAATGCAATTTTATTTAACAGTCTTCAAAACTTGAATACAAAGTTGACCAAACATGACTCAATATGGGTCACTAACAATCACCCGAAATATCAAGTAGATGAATAACTGGTGATTTTTTTATTCTTCATGCTACTGTTCTCATCATGAGTGTTATTTTCAATGTTTTGGTGAATGTAATCTACGACCTTCTCCAGGTACATTTAGTCAAACTCTGGAATCTGCACAGAATTTGAACAGACCCCTTTATTTAATCCATAGGGATAGCATGCTCTTGTTCCGTTAGCCATGACTGGGTAAAAGTCCAAAATAATTAGCAATTGTATTTTAAGTGTTACCTGCAGTGAGAATTGAATCAACTTCCAGAAGCGCGTGACTGAATTTTACCAAGTATTTTATCCACTATGCCACAGGTTCTTGTGTAGAAATTATCAAGTTTGACAAGATGCATCTGAAGAATGCCAGAGGTTATATCAACTGACACATTGTGAAAATAAGATGAGAATAATAGTCTAAAATAATCCAATACAAATCTATACTCATCTCAAAAGTTCAGAAACAGAAATTTCCTGTACGAATTAAAATGACTGCATTTATATACATATGATCAAAATATCTTGCTCGATTTGTGTATCCTTTATAGTTAGGCTCACAGACATGTGAAAGAATAAATCAAGGAACTTTTTTCAAAGTCAAAAACATCTTCACAAAATTGCCTAAAGAATTCAATACATTGTATAATATCCTTTCCTTACACATTCAATACAATTTTAACATCTTATTTGTAAGAATTTTTATCAACTTTTAGTCATCAAACTTTAGAGCATAAGATTTGAAAAGACAGTATTTCTTAAAAGTTTTGACTTTGATTAGCATTTTTATTCAAATACTATGGCTTAATAAGAAACTAGCAGAGTTATGTTACAAGTTTAAAACTAATAAACCTGGTTAAAATAAACCATTAATTCAAATTCATAGGAAATAGATGTGCAATATATTTAATAAAAACATGTTCACCTCCAATAAAATCAATCAACCTATTATTAAAAAAAAAAAAAAAAAAGCAGCATTGGGTGTTATTCCAGATTTTTTTTTTTTAATTTTTACAATCAGTTACTCACACAGGAGGTACCATATGAAGGTGGCAAAATCGATACCAACATGGACTGAAGATTTGAAGTACCAAGTTCAAATCCAGTCAGTCACAAATCAGCACTTTCACTTATGGATATTGGCAATCTTCCGGTTTTTTTTTTTTGTTGTTCTTTTTTTCCTGCAAATATGCAATTCTAGGAAGAATTGGGGAAACCAATGCCAACAACAAAATTGAGCCAATCAAAAGGTCATACCGTGCTGATTCACACAAATTTTTTCTTTGAATGCTGATTCACTGCCATCTCAAAAAAAGAATTGAACAAACTAAGAACAATACGATTTAAAGGGAGTTAATTTTCTATCGCAATATTTTTTTGGCATAATTTTTTATTAAGTTGTAAGACCCCCCTCCCCCTCAAACTATATGTGGTGACTTATAGTTCAATAATTTCTAAAATACTTACCATGGCTTGCTCTATCTTGTTGTCAATGGCTACTGTACTTGAACCACTGCAAAAGAGAAAAAATAAAACTGCTTAATCTTTGTTTATAGATATTTTTCATAGAAAATTCAAAATATTCTGAAAGTTTATTTAAAGTTGATTAAGAATCTTATAAAGAACAGTCAGATTTCCCCCTAATAACCAATAATAGATTTAAAAAAAAAAAAAAAAAACTTTCATCAATAATTTAGGCCAATTATTCGTCTAGGTTATAAAAAAAAAAAAAATAAAATAAAAAAAAAAAAGATTTTAATATTTATTCCCGGTCAATATTTTATTAATTAAAGAGAGCTCTTACCCTCACACTGGCACCCATAACATCACGATTTTAATAATACTTTCTATATTCACTGTAAAATTTAATATCCGTTCAGTAATAGTTGATTATTTTTTATTTATTATACTTGTTTAAAATACTAATATCCAATTAATGTTGATACAGTCACAGCAGATCAGTCATATGAGATTTGAGACTCAAAATTATCTCAGGCCCATTGTATACAAACGTACTGACAATGTACATCAGTGCATCCTTCAGATGTATTTTAGTAAAATCTTTCTGTTTAATTCAGCATTATTTCCACTTGCCCTAGACATCTCGCCACTGGACTCGAGCAATGTTAGTTGGAGATTATACAATTCTTGTTTAGCTATAGTCTCCCTGGTACAGGCATCCTTACAGAGTATCCACTGTCTGTAGAGCGTGAAAGATCAAAATCATTTATAACAAGTAATCTATGGTGTTAATGAGGAAACAAATGAAAATAAAGACTCCTAAACAACGCCGGTTACATACAAGAGATATCTATCATCTACAGAAAGGTTTCACAGCTCCTTAGTGTGATTAAATAAGCAAGCGCTTTAAGCCAAGATCAAAACTAGACGTTTTTTCAACAGTAAGATATAATCGCACCAGATAAGCTATGAAGCCAGCTGTAATATTTCAATTTTATAGGGGACTAGCGGGGGTACCCGGCGATGCCCGGGTGTTTGGAGGTGTGTGTGGTGTTAAATAAAAAAGACCCGGGGGTTGGGGTCGAACCGGAAGCCCTGACAAAGTTTGAAAATAAAATCGGCCAGCCAGAATGAGTTAGTGAAAGATATTTGAATTTATTTAAGAACAAAATTGACAGGTGTGCGGCCGGAAGTCGTAGAGCGTTATGACGACGACGACGTAGGTTTGGTTGTTATAAGCGAAGTAAAAAAGAAAACAACGTTAACACTTAAGCGGGGGGGGAAAAACACAAAAAACTAACGTATGGCAAACGAACGATGAAAACAGAAAAACAAACACGTGAAAAATGGTTTAAATAAGCCTGTTTCGATATTAAAATTTAAAAAATCGGTAGGTACCCAGGTGTTTTTGGGTGTCGCTAATAATAAGCGGAGTAAAAAAAAAAAAAAAAAAAAAAAAAAAGCAGAAAAACGAAACACTGGTTCAATATTTAAATTTAAAAAAACCGGGAAAAACAAAAAACAAAAGAAAACATCTCACACCACGATTCGAACCCAAAACGTTTACATAATGAACCAAGGCCTTAAGCAACTGAGCTAAGGCGATGTTCACGAAATTTGTTCGGTTTTTCAACTATTTAAAGTAAATCAGGTCACGACGTCATCTGACGCATGCGTAGAATCGGTCATTATTACAAGAGGACTGTTTTTGTTGACACCCCCTGTCGAAAATTGTCGATTTCAGGGTGAAAAAGTTAACGTTTTTGGCCAATTTTTCGATATTTTTAAAACAAAGGATGGAGCTTCGATGTGATACAGAGTTTGTGAATTTTCGTTGCGTCTGTCGAAAGTTTTTAGCAGACATCCAAACATATACACAAACACATACATTTTCGCTTTTATATATAGAGACTAGCGAGGGGTACCCGGCGTTGCCCGGGTGTTTGGAGGTGGGGGTGGGGGGGTTTAAAAAAAAAAAAAAAAAAAAAAGTATGAGGATTGAACCCGAACCGTTGAGGCAAAGTTGTAAATTAAAGTGTGAAAAAAAAAAAAAAAAAAAAAAAAAAAAAACGTGCGACATTAACCATTGCCCCACCACGAGATGCTTTCTTTTTTTTTTTTTTTTTTTTTTTTACAGTGATCACCACTTATCAAGGCCCGGAAGCCACTCAGGGATAAGGGTTATTGCAAGTACATTACGTTAGTGAGGAGATTTTATGAAGTGTTTAATTAGGGGGGCGGTTCATTAGGAATTTGTTAACATTAGACTTGAAGACATCCAAGTTGTAGTCCGGAGGGAAGCAGGCAGACGGAACAGAGTTCCACAGGCGTGCAGTTCTAAGAAAGAAGCTTTGCTCATGAAATCCGCGTTTTGATTTAGGCACAGATATAGAGTGGGGAAAATTTTTCACAGTGGATTCAGCTAGACGGGTGTTTTTCGTGAAAGATTGGCGAGGGGGGACCAGGGATTGGAGTTCATACGAGCACCTGCCATGAAAATAACGATAAAACAAGGATAGGCTCGCAACGTCTCTTCTGTGGGAGAGGGGTTGCAGGGTAGAGAAAAGGGCATCCCCCACTAAACCACGAAGTCTATTTTGTACTCTGTCAAGGCATGATAGGCTGTTTTTGGCAGCTCCTGCCCAGATATGGCAACAGTATTCCATCCTTGGCCGTACTTGGCTTTTATATAGATAGAGAATTGCATCAGTAGTGAGATATCTTCTGGAGCGGTAGAAGGATCCCACCATCTTTCCAGCGACCTTGGCAACAGACTTGATGTACGTGTTCCATTTCAGATCAGGAGTAAAGGTCAAGCCCAGAAGCTTGTCAAAACACGGGGCCTCACCCAGACGAGAGCCATCCATCACAATTGATGCCAGCTGGGGATCAGAGCGTTGATGATGTAAGGATAGGAGTTTGGTTTTGAATGCATTAAAGGTAACTAGCCACATCTTCCCCCACTGAACCACGCGCTCGAGATCAGAGGAGAGAGAATCCGAGAGAACTTCGTCATTTACAGCCTTTGATGTGTTGCCGTAGATGGTCGTGTCATCAGCATAGATGTCAACGAATGATTTAAGTATGTGTTTAGGGAGGTCATTGATGTAGATCAGGAAGAGAGTTGGGCCCAGTATTGACCCCTGAGAGACTCCAGCATTTATATTGCAGGCCTCCGATTTTTGTCCATCTACCACTACTCTTATGAGCCTATCGGAGAGAAATGATTTAATGATTGAGAAAACATTTCCAGTTATACCGTAGCTGGAAATCTTGTGAAGTAGACCCTTATGCCATACTTTGTCAAAGGCCTTTGATATGTCAAGAGCAATTGCCCTAGAAAGGAAGCCTTTGTCAAGAGATTCACTAATCCTGTGGGATATAACCGTCAGCACATCTGCGGTAGATCTTGCAGAGCGGAAACCATATTGTGTATCACTAAGAAGGTTATTCCTGCTGAGGTGGTTGACTATTTCTCTATTTAATATTGATTCCAGCAACTTACTCATAACACAGAGAAGACTTATTGGTCTGTACTGAGAGGGAGATGACTTATCACCTGAATTCTTAAATACAGGGCAAACTGATGAGGTCTTCCAGGGGGTCGGAAAGCACTTCTCCTTAAGGCAGCGCTTAAATAGTTTCGTAAGTATGGGAGCAAGTTCTGGTTGAAGCTTTTTTAACACTATAATTGGGATGCCATCAGGGCCAGTTGCTTTACTGGAATCTAGGTTTTTTATTAGCTTGGCGACCTCATGCACGGATATTTGTATGTTACCTAGCTTGTTCTGTGTTATAGGAGGAAATATGGGGAGTTGATGGCCTTCGTCGCATAGGGTAGAATTAGCTGCAAAGTTCTTTGCAAATAGTTTGGCCTTGTCTGACGCTGACGAGATAACCTCTGGTCCATTGATAATGGTTGGGATAGAACTAGTGGTGGGACGATTAATCGGAATCGTTAATCGTAAGAATCGTGTATTTTGGGAGGTATCGGAATCGCATCGTTAAAAAATACCTTAATTTTCCGATTCCTTCATTACGATTCTTTTATCCTGATGTTGAAAAAAATGTCCTGATATTTCTAACGGCAAGAGAGAAATGTAGCATGTTATAAAAAGAAACAAAAGAAATTCATTATTAACAGGGCAATGCTTAGTGCCCTTCCCTTACAAGGTTCATTCATTCAGATCTATTGTGATCAAAACTACAAAAGAGTTAACTTGAAAAGAAGTATGCAGGGCTCTACATTGCGAGTAAAAAAAAAAAAAAAAAAAAAAAAAAACGCTTATCTTTTTGGCGACTGTTTTTTTTTTACTGACAAATCTAATAGTGAATGAAAATGCTTTTTCAACTTATATTTTCTTAAAACGAGCAAAGTCAAATTATTTAAACAGTAAAAGGTTTAATAGAACAATATACTTTTTTTTCTTTTTTTAAAAGAAGGCTTTTGAAAGAAATATCTCTAAAATGAAATTGATCACGTTGTATTATTTCGCAAAATTTGGACAGTAGTCGGCTTCTTTTGATGTTTCAAAAAAACCGACCCCATACCTATCTCTTCCAAACCTAAAGTTATTAAATAACCCCTTCGTTAATTTAAGGGTAATTAATTCAATTCAGTCAAGTTGTTTTTTTTAAATTTCATTGAAATAAAATCCATTTTTGAATTTTTTTTCTCCAGAAAGATAAAACCCTGAATTTGATTATATTAAAAGCAGAATAATATAATCTTTTTTCTAGAATTTTAAATTGAAAATTAAAAAAAAAGTGTTTGACGCAGTTTTTTGCCGAACGAAAAAGAAATTAATATATATTTTTTAAAAGGTGTTGTAATCAATTAATTTTTATGTCTAAATAATATTTACGATTAATTAAATAATTTCATTTTAAAAAGTATTTATAAATAGAATTTTACTTAAGACTTATAGTTTAGCAATATTGAACCGCATCAACCATGTGTGAATTGAAAACAGTCAACCAACAAAACAAAAAAAAAAAAATCAAAAGAAATGCATATTTGCATTTCATTGTGTAAACTTTTATACATTGGTTTCAAAAATTAAATTCTATAAGTTTTTTTTTTTTTTTTTGTTAACTACTGGTTGGTACAATTTACCGCTCCATCCCTTTATATTTTTTTCTTTTTGTCTTTTTTAGCGGATTATTTTCAATTAATTATCCAAATAAGTGACTAGCTTTAAAACAAAATTTAATAGTAATTTATTTGTTTACAGATAAACTGAATTTTCTAATATGGCCTCAAAGTCCAAAAAAAAGTCTTGCATGGAAACTTTTTGAAGTTTTGCAAAGTCTGTCAAATTAAAATATCGCGAGGAACAAAACCATCTAACATGACCACAACCAACATGTTAAAACATTTAACTATGAAGCAGAAGCATCCAAATGAATTGGAGGAGCAAAATAAAAAAGAAAAGGAACAAAAAAATTACCAACTAGTCACTCAGAGCAGTTTTATTAGTTAGGGTCGAAATCGCAGTGTCTTTTTTTTTTTTTTGCCTAAGTCACCAATTTTTTTAACCTTCCTTAACTTCAAAGAGTAAATACAATATATACAACTAAAAAAATAATTTTTAAAAATGCTGATTCTATTCATGAAAAATTCTTTTAACTAGAAATTAAAACTTAGGTAAAGATAGCTGACTGACAGCAACAGGAGCACTGGTTAACTACTGAACCACATGGAAAGGTGTGGGGGAGGAAAAAAGGAAATTAAAGGATGATAATAAATTATGATAATCGTCTTTGAAAGGCACTAAACTCCTAAAATTTACTTCTTTAAAATTTTAGGCGGCATTCCTGGGCGATTTTAAAGCACTCTCTCTCCAAAAAAAAAAAAAAAAAGATTTAATTTTTAACATTGGGAAAGATATATTATAACCGAATTCCTGTATGAAGACTGGATCTACTTTATTGGACGTTAATTTGTGAGATAAGTAATTTTTCAATGTCTAATGTTTTTAAAGTTTCAATTATCAAGTAAATTTTTTTTAATTGCGTTTTTTTGTTCAATTTATTTATAAAAAAAAAACAGGGGTTAAAATGTATTTTTCAAGGTAACAAGCTTCGAAATAAGTCTAATTAAAAAAAATCACTTAATTTTTAATTTCGACAACCCTGAGAATTTAATTATTAAAAAAATATTGAAATGTGACATTTTTTTTATTTAACATTTCTATTAGTTCAATTAATATTCTTTCGATAATTCATTTCACTCAACAAACTTCACCATTTTTTGTTTTGTTTTATCGTTTTCTGTAATTTTGGTAACTATTTTTGCTCAATTTTATCTAGTATTACATTTGTTTTTTATAGTGGTATAATTTTTATATGTGTTCCTTTGATATACCCTATTTCAAAATTAGTTTGGCTAAACTTATTCTTCACGTTAGAAACAACATGTAAAAGTAATGAAAAAGAAAAAAAAAATAGGTGTTAACTACTCTTTGTGAATTATGGAGGTCTGAAGAACTGCCGTCACAAATACAACTATCAATAGCCAAACAAAAAATCGTTTTTGAAATTCCTTTAATTGTAACTTTTTGCTATACCTACCTTTTGGTATAAAACACAAAAACTTTCGATTAATGGTATTTCTCAAATATGGTCGTTAACTTTGGAAGGGTTATTTTGTATCTACGGCGCCATGTCACATTGTTTTTTTCATTACACACGTTCATTTATAAATTATTAAATTAAATATTTATCTTTTTTTATATTTAATTAGTATATATTTTCTTTCTCTTCCGCTATATATTTTTTTATTTAATTCATTAAATCTGTAAATTATGAGGACCAAAATAATGAATCGTGTTAATTTATTCTCTAATTTTCTTGTTTTTGTTCTGTTATATAAATTCTATTTTATTTGTTTTTGCTCTGAAGGATAAATTCTATTTTCTTTGTTTTTTTTTTTTCTGTATTCCAATTAATTAAAATAAATTTTCTCTAAAATAAATTTTGCTAATTTTTCCGTTTAGTTTACTATATAATAATTTTATTTAAACCAAAACACGACGGTGTAGACATAAAATATCTCTTCCAAAGTTAGGGAACATATTTGGGAACTACCGACCATAAGTATAAAACTACCTGGTATATTTCAAAACAATAATTCCCTAGGAATCGGAATCGTACTTGGTATCGGAATCGTTAATCAATATTTTCCTGGAATCGGAATCGTATAAAAATTAGGAATCGTCCCAACACTAGATAGAACGCACACTTCTGTTCAGGATCCTATTTGTTATTTGCCAAAACTGGTGGGAACTAAGCCGCTAACAGAAACATGTTTGAATTTATTTAATTACTTGGATTTAGCAGGTGCCCGTTTTAATGAGTTAATGAGGTCAAGTTTGACTGCGGGATTTTTATTTTCCCAAGATGTTATAGGAAAAAGACTAACCCACATGCGGCGAGTGACAAATGTTGAATATTTATCTTCCCGAAATCGAGCAAATTAAATAGACAGGCGAGCTTCGTTGTTAACTGTGAGATATTACGATTTGTATGTAATATAAAAAGTTTTAAAAAGTTGTTAGGCGAGCGACCGCTTCTCTAAAAGAAGCCTTTTGTAGACATACAGAAAAAGCGAACACACATACATACATTTTCAATTTTATATTTATAGATGGTTAAAATTTTGGTTACACACACGTGACATTATCTGTCTGAGTAATGGTCTCTACTAAACCCTTGTCAATTTTTGGTCTGCAGACTTGAAATTTGATAGGAGAGAATTTAAACCTATGGAACATATTTAATTTGGTTTTTAGCCAGTAAAAACAGCAGCTAAGGGGTCAAAATCAAAATCATTAGCACTCAGCAGGCATACTTTGACTTGCTCTTACGAGCATGTGCAAATATACATTTATGTTAAAGTCAGTTAAATTTTAATGTTTTCTTATCCATCTAGTGATAGCTCAAACAGTAATGACTAAGGGTGGAGAGCTAAATGTTTTGGTTTTGATTCTAACTGATTGCATCTTAGTCTTTTTTTTTTTCTTTTTTTTAAAAGAAACTTTTGAAGCTACTACTTATATCAGGTACAATAATAGAGACTTTGCCCCATAATAATAAATGAAATCTACATAAATTAAAATTTAATATTTAAGCCGACCTACTAGTGTGTGTGTGTATATGTCTTGAATTGTCCTACTGCATAAGCTACCAATTCCGAAGCCATTTTGATTTTACAGTCCTGAGAATAATCTCATGACCTTTCAAAGTCTACTAATGTAGACCAAAAAAGTGAAGCCAAGTTGTCTGCATAAATTTGGATTCATTGTTAAAAATGAAAACCAATAGATCAGAAAATATGGTGGGCAAAATAATTTGATTACATTATCTTTATTTGCCTCTCCACAAGAGCGGAATCAGACATATGGCTACTTTTTTTACTGCTAGTAAAAAGGAGTACTTTGGACTGGGGGGAAAAAATTAAAATTGTCTCAGTCTCAAAATATTTCCCATTCACCATCTGGGGACGAAATACATGAAATGTAATATCAGAACAGATACCACACTATGGTCCTACAATTATATTTAATAATTTTAGATAAAACTTAACTACTTCAACTATTATTAAATGAAAAGAATTTTTTTTCAATAAAAAACCGAAATTGAATGTGTGAACAAATTATTTCCTTGCAGCATGGAAGAAGATTTAAGAGCACTCATTGTCTTTTTGATAGAGAAAATGCCATTCAATTCCACCTCCCTTCAATCTTGTACAAATTTTCCTCAAATTTGATTGAAGCTGAATCGACACATTGGATTTTTTGTAGGTTGGGCTTATCAAAAAAAAGTTGCCAACAAATACCAACAACGATTACAAAATAATAACGGTACACTCATTTGTCAGTAATTAAATGAGAATTATAAGTCATGATGAAGGCTTAATACTGACTTTCATACTCAAGCGAAAATAGTTGGAGTAGCAAGAATCTGCCTCATTACCTAGTGGCTTCAATGAGAGTAAGCTGCTGTACACAGATTGAGAGTTGCTCTTTGGTTTTAATGATCATCCCAAATGTTTATTCTTTGTTTTTATAGTCTGAAGTGGAAATTATCTGACAACTATACATTATAGTTTTTATTTACTCAAATAAAACTTTTTTTTTTGTTGTTTAAACTACTCTGGACTCTTCATTGTATACCTGAAGGTCTAGGGAGCAGGTCTTAACTTTTGGGTTTTGAAAGGTTATTTTATTCAGTTAAACACCCATTCAGTTTTTTCTTTTTTAATATTTCATCTAATACTGAAAATGGTACTTCTACAGAATACAGACTTTATATGTTATTTAGAGAGCTATTTTTAACATGAGGGCATTTTATAGCTATTCTGTATTTTCACCTAACAATTTAATAAACAAAAAATACAGTAAAAATGGGATTTAAAAAATTGAAAATATTATATAAAATAATAGTGTGGTTCATATTCTTCATAAGTACCCTGAAAATTTCCAATAATGAGTTCAACACAATTAGATGTTTTTTAATAGTTATTTCCTG
Organism: Euprymna scolopes; assembly: GCF_053919585.1. Lineage (NCBI taxonomy): Eukaryota > Metazoa > Mollusca > Cephalopoda > Sepiida > Sepiolidae > Euprymna > Euprymna scolopes. Next base: position 105,892,445 of record NC_136494.1, on the reverse strand, counting down.
GTAGTGTATTTAACTTACAATGTGCCCCCCCCCTCCATTTAGATATGCCGCCTCTCACCACTGTTTTTGTTTGAATCAGAGGAAAGTAATTATATGGATGAATACAATTATGTCCCTTTCCCCTTTTAAGATGGGGATCTATTGTGACCAGGTCGAAATATTTCCTGGAGAAATTAAATTGAATTTTTTTTTTTTTTTTTTTTCTTAAAGATCAACCAATGATCCACAACTGATGTAACAATCAAATACTAATTTCTTAGGAAGAAATTGATAAGAAAGTGATAAACATATTTTAAGATTGTGTAAAGATTTTTTTTTAAAGATTGAAATGAGATCTTCAGTTAAAAAGATGGGATGTAGCTTTTAAAACTTAAATGTTTCAGAATACATAGTATCTCTTAAAATTATCAAACAAGATGTGTATCGATCGTCTAAATGTAAATTTGATAAATGTACATTCGATTATTTTATTTTCTATTAACTGATTATTTATCAAAATAAAAATAGTCATGTTTACATTTTTAAATATAAATTTTAAGTTTTAATTATTTTTCTCTATGCAATCCATCCGGACAATGCCGGGTAAATACAGCTAACCTACATTATAGTCAGTTTCACTTTTTCTCAGAAAATTACTCGGCCCATCTGGTTGTTTGTATGTCCAGTTAAAAGTCAAAATTAATAAAAAAAAAAAAATATCCACACATTTGGTATTTTCCTGCTTGGTATCGCTCCAGACCTAAAATTTAGAAAAATTAATTTTTTGATCAAACTGGCACAGATTTTAGGAAGAGGGATCTTTTTCCCCTATTTAATGTATTAACTAAAGGAAAGTAACCAGGGTTTTTTTTAAGGGGATATTAAACCAACATATTTCTTAAGTAAATAAAAATAAATGTATATTCAGAGAGGGGAATGGGCTGGGCAAAAAAAAGAGAGAGAACTTTAATTAGAAATGTTACATTTTTGCACCAAGCAATGCCAGGTAGTCCTGCTAGTATAATGTAAAGAGAAAAAGAAATTGAAAATTAATCAACAGCCGACTGTTTTACCTAGTTTAAGTAATATTTTTGTAACAAAAAATAAAGATAAAAAAAAATATCACCCTCCTCCACAAGTAAATTTGGTTCCCGGTTACAAGAAGTAAATGAATATTAGCTTTTTTTGTTTTGTTTTAATATATTTTTTTAATCATGGCGTCCAATTTGAATATTTTAAAGTGTCTTATGTAGTTTTTTTTTTTTTTTTTTTTTTTTTTTTTTCCTTCATTTTAGCCGTCCGGTCGAACGGACAGACAAAAAGAAATACAACTTCTTTTCTATAATAGACGATAAAAGTAGTTTTAATTGGATAAATCCCAAAGTGACAATATCTCTTAGCTGCTGTCAGTATAATTTTGGACAACGAGTTCTATCTTATTATTTCAGCTTTGGAGGGAGGGGGGGGTAAGACAATGGATTTATGGGAAGTAAAGCGAATCAACACGATAAAGAACAATTATACAAATTAGTTCCATGATTTAAGAAAAAAAGAAAAAGAAAACAGTGAAAAAGAGGTTGGTTTGATTTGTTTTAAGGCATATCAACTCTTTTTGAGTTATTTAATCTTGTCATTTTTGTAAAAGTTCTTATGCTTCAAGTTCTTTATCTCTTCAATTATTTATTGGTGTTTTTTTGTTTTGTTTTATTTTTTTAATAGAAGAAAATTGGTTTGGTTTTGGGCTTTGCAGAACATGACTGAGTTTTGCAAAAAGAAAGGAAGAAACAATACCATTAATGTTTGATGCATTTTTTTTTTTTAGGTCCGGAAGTCAGTATAAAAGGAAGAGGATAAGAATAAAAAGTAACAATGAAAATAGATAAAAATGAGGAGAGGAGGAAAGGGACATGAGGGAAGAAAGTATATGGAAAAGTAATTGAAAAATAAAAATTCTCACAAGAATTGAGTAAAGTTTACATAATGGTTCACCGGCGTTGCCATGATTTAGAAGAAAAATAAATCAGAATATAGTCCGGTTATGTTATTCATTTTTAATAGTTTTAGTTTTCACAGATTTTATTTTCAATTATAAAAAAATATTCAATTAACCCATATATTTATGAAGTTGAGACATTAATTGCACTGACAGTGTGATTAAAAACCAACTTTTGTTAATAATAGAAGAAAAATGTGTACGAGCTTGACGTCCAAAACTAATTCGCATATTACTTTGCAAAACGAACTCTCATAAATTAACTATTACTCCTCTTCTATTGTTGGGGTGAATGTGCACTTTCCTATCATCCAATTCTATTTTGGTGTGAAAAATTTTTTTTTTCCAATTACTTCCAACTAGTGCAATTTTTGGTTTCCCATTATTTTCAGGCACATGGATTTTACTTTTAGCTTGAGAATTATGGAAATAAAAAAGAAATGTTAAGGAGGGGGAGGGGTGGATTTGAAGCACGACTGTACAGGGGATCCTCATGGATTCTTTTGTCTGGAGGTTAGGGCTAATGACTATGAATTTTACCAAAATGTATTTCAGTTGTTAGTTTATTAACGTCCCTTTCATAGGATGAATGCTGAATACATCTTTGGATCTCCACTCCAAAAATTAAATGTAATAAAATGTTAAAAAAATCAAAAAAGTGGTATAGACTAGGTGGAAAAGGACAGCATTCCTTACAACGAATATTTCTGCTAGCATACAAGTTTATAGATAATTCAGGCTCAAAAACTGTTAATTACCGATGTGTTGTGTCACCATCTTTTATAGAGCAAAATTTAAAAACCATTAAAGTAAAGCAAACAAACTATTACGGTATCTATTTTCCTGTTCAAGCAAATAAGATAGCAAATCGAGTTTCATAAATCAACTGGAACTTTGAGACTTGTTAGCTCCATGCTAATAAACCCCACCAGTTGTCTTTTGCCATAGTCTGTTAAATATTTTAAATGAGCCACACATACACACATAAAAGCCGTTTTTTTTTTGTTTTTTTTTTTTGTTTTTTTTTTTGGTTAATTTGATAAACTCAATTTCTTTCAGTCACAAAATAAAAAAAAAACATTGAACAATCAAATCTGATCGATGTCTTTTTTTTTCACTTTCGATAATGAAAAATTTATTATGAACTCACAGGCATTTCCAGTATTGTCTGTAAATAACGTGTACTCTATATAGGAAAAAGCATTTTTATTAATTTTAATTGGGCCTTTAAAATGATTTTGTTAAGACACCAAATTGATCCCAGATTACTCCAGCTGAATAAATATTAAATTATTTCTTTTACCATAACCTTGAACATACTAAATGGTTTACTAAATCAGAATATGCAAGGTTAACAATTACATCTTTCGTATGGCTGTCCAAAACTCTGAAAAGACGATTTTCTTTCTTTTCTTTTTTTTTTTAAATATATAATAAACAGTTGTTTCTCACTGAACTATTTTGAATGACGGAATATTATTAGATGAGAAAATATGAAAATGCATCGATTCAGTTTACATGCTTAATGATGAAAATGACATTTTATACTCTAGTGTGGAATCTAACGATAGATGGAGTCAAAGTTTTGTGAACATATCTAAAATTCGTATTAGCTGGATCGAGTCATTATGATGTAACAGATAAAGTAAAAATTTAGTTGTAACCTTCTTCTGGAGATTGAACGTTCAGTCTTCTGTGCAGGTGATAGTCTGAATACAATTGCAAATAACTTATGAATTCTACTTCATCATGGCTGAGGAATGAGAGCATACTACCCCTCTGGGTTAAATCAAGTTTCATTTGAAATCTCATGCAAATTCCAGAGTTCACAAGTTCGACAAAATACACCTGAAGAAGTTCAGAGGTGACATCGGCCGAAATGTGAAAATGGCACTAGAGAACAGTAATCTGAATAGTTTAAATAATCTGAATTATCAATCCCCATCTCAAATTCAGAAACATCTAAATTATAAACTTCAATGTGACAAACCGACCAACAGACAGAACCTTTTGTACAGATGTGTGGATGCATCTTATTTTAAATGTGTTGATTACACATTTTGCAATGAAAATGCTATTACAAACAAATGCATCGTGACCAACTGACAAAGGTGCTCTAAGATATACGAGGACACATTTAAATCTGCGAGAGCCACATTTTTGTAAAATACCAAAACTTTTTGTAGTATCAACTTTGTTTAAAGAGCCATAAACTAATTGGATGCAAGATTCTGTGTGAACTATCAGTGAAAGAGGCAGAAGGAAGAAAATACAGATGCCTTGCACCAATTATAAAAGTTACTAACAGTGCTACCTGGCATTGCTGGGATCTTTGTTAATAAAATAGAAGAGTTATAAACCTCCCTTTCCCATCCTCGGTTATATTTTTCCACCAAATCCCTCCTTCTCATATTTATATGCAAACCTTAACCATTGATAGCAAGCAACGGCTGACCTAGTTCCAATGTACATTTTTGCACATCTTCCAGTAAGGAAAAAATTCTTCTGCAATAATTTGATCCATGGTAATCTCATGTGAATGAATTATTAAAAAAATACTCAAAAAAATTGAACTTAAACTAACAAATCCTACATATGACATTCTGATAAAAATACTATGGACCATCCGAGCAAAAACAAAAAAATAATGAAATAAAAACTATTAAGCAGAAATAATCTATCGTTTAATAACGTCTCTCCCTCTCTCTCTATTTATACACACCACCTTTTTGACATCATTATGTCCCAAACCTAAGTGCCTATTGATCAGAATTTAACAAATGACAACTTGTTGGAAAGCTAATGACGTAAATTGTGTAGTGTGATATGTGATATAATTTCTTAAGCTCACACATTAAGGGGATCATTCAGAGTCTATTTTTGGCACTTTATAGCCATAAAATGTTTCTGTGAAAGTGTATCATTCCACCCTCTAAAAATCCTTTAAAATTACCACTATTATAGGTTTTCGAGGGTGATGGAAAAAAAAAACGTTTAAAATTCCAGGAAATGTGTAGTTTTCCAAGATATGAAGAAATTATAGTTTCAAAAAGTGGGTGATCACTTTCCTATATTAGAAATTTCCTATATTAGAAATCGAACACCCACTTTATGACCACCATCTTTTTTTTTTTTTGGGGGGGGGGGGGTCTGTTATTTTTTAGGGGTGGTGTTTATTGTGGCCTGGTAGACCAACAAAACCTACCTTAAAAAACTTGTTTATTATAAGCTTTCAGATGTGCTAAAAACAAATATCACATTTAAATTTTCCACAAATAAGTATTTTTCTGGGTATTAAGTAAAAATATGTGCTTGCATATACCACAATGGCCACCATTTATAAAAAAAGAATTACATTGCTTTATGCCTGGAAAAATAATTTTAAAGGATTTTCTTAAGGATGGAAAGATACTGCACCTTTACCAATGTTTCAATCCTAATTTGTTTTCCTAGTTTTTTTGCATATGAATTACAAATTAACTGATATTTCCCCAAAACCTCTGGCCTTGGAAGGGAAACTAAAACTTGCTATGGTTACAAATGATCTGAAATAACAAGGAGAGACTTGATTCCAAATATTTCTCATATGTTAATATCTCCTCTCTTTGGTTTTCATACATAAAGTAAATTTTGCAGTGTATAAGAATTATTTGATACTGGAGATATTCATAATTGTGCCCTATTTCCAAAAGAGGGGATATATAACATAGAAGAAATATTTGGAATCAAGTCTCTCCTTGTTATTTAAGATCATTTGAAACCATAGCAAGTTTTAGTCTTTCCTCCATCAAGACCAAAGGTTTTGGGGAAATACATGCACACACTCCTATAATTTTTTTTTTTTTTTTTTTTGTATATTCATATAAAAACGCTTTTTTCTATTTCTTTAAAAAGAAAATACAACTTTGTTGTATATGGCTCATGGAATTGCATTCATCTGCAAAAATATCTAGCTAATTTGCATATTCTTTGAAACATTTGTTTTATATTTATATATATATATATATATATATTTTTTTTTTTCTTCGGTTTTCTGTTGATATGATCATCTTTAGTTAACTATACGTGTACTTATATTCATGCATATATTCTACATTATTTATACTTGCGTAATATTTACTTAAAAACGTTACAATAAACACAAACCTCTTTCTACATATTTATGTATGAGTATATTGTTTGAATTTTGCCTACCAAACTATCTGTTTTTGGTCTACAGACATGAAGCTTATATATATATATATATATGGTTTTAGATTTGTGTAGCTAGGTTTCCTTCCTATCTGGTAGCAATGCTCCCTTAGATTTTTTTGGTTTGTCTTGTTAAATGCATCTTAATTCATATACTTTACATACTAACATATCACAGAATAGTTTTTAAGAGTAAGCTTTTAATAGCATAATTATACTTATTTTAATTTCATAAATTAGTGAAATAGTAACTGGATTGTGTCTGCCCTTAATTATTGCAAAGTGGCATTTTCATTAATTCAACAGCTATCCTGTTTTTAAATCTCTAGAATAGCTACATGATAAACAGCTGATGATCCCCATTTTCAATTTAATAAGTTAAAATTTTCTTTGTGTTGTCACTTCCCCACTGTTATATGTTGAACCGCATTCTGTCATTGTATTTTCTAGCAGCAAGCCAGATTATGCAAGTGTTAAGTCTGCAATAAGTCAAATTTAATATCCCTAGGAATTTAAACTGCATTTTATTTTTTTTAATTAAAACTACTCAAACTTTTAGATGTGCGTGCGTATATGTATATATACACACACACACAGAATTGCCCACATCCTCAAAATATATACAATATAAAAATTTTCTTTTTCATTAAAATTTTACATAAGATTATTTAAAAATAAGGTATGTTAAAAAAAAAAAAAAGGGCTGATGACTATCTTGCAGAATTTTGAAAAAGAACGTACCAAGCGGGATTGGCACACACCATGTTATTCCAGTCCGTGTAAACAACAGGTAGAAAAGCTTCCACAGACAGGATCGGCCTCAAAAGACTTTGATAAACTTCAGCAGATTCAAAAAGGGAGTCAATTAAGAAAAGCCCCAACATTGTGACCAGTTTCCAAAATGAGACCACAAAGTCGATCAATGTCGTCCCGTGATGGGAGTCCTTCTTGCCGGTAAGAAGGAAACGGACAACAATTCTTACAAATGGTAGGACAACAAATGAGAGAAACTTAATTACAAGACGAGCAAAGGATGTGGGCAATATGCCACAAGAGACTCTTAGGACGATCCATTGGCAAAGATATGCATGCAATTAATGAAAAACAGCCTTTTGTTTGAATTAAAGGTTTAGAAGAAGATTGGTTGAAAATTATTTTCTAAAAATCTTTTGGCAGCCTTTATAAAAACTTTGTTTTTAAAAAGTGTATTTCTGTTTACATCAGGTAGGTATTCAACTGAAAAATTAGTCAATGCCAAAATCAGTTTTTAAACATCTGACTGATTAATAAAGAAAAACAAAATCTTACTTCCGGCAGGTTTTCTGCTCTACCTCAGAGTGGAGTCGGCTGAGAGAGAAAAAAGTTTCCGATTTTATTTGAAAGCCAAGCCAACCCCAACACTGACTACCAAAAAGAGTTTACAATATTAAATAGATTAGAAATTATGAATTTTTATAACATTTCAATTTATAAATCATAACCCAATTTAAAAGAACATCTTTCTCTTAGGCATTCACTTTCAACTAGTTAGACTAGTATTATTAATGGAATACAATAGAAATTCTATAATGCTTTCTATATTAGTCTGTATAATTTAATCTTAATAATATCGCATTTTGAAATCTCTGCCATGATCAATCCTATCACGAGAAAAAAAATTGTTAATGTCCGCTAAATATTTCAATAAATAATCGGCAAACGTCGATTTAAAATTGTAGAAAGTTACACTTTTCATACTCTATCCGCTTATCGTCAAAATAATTGTCAACTAAATATTCTGTGAATCAATAAAATGAATATCACTTTTTGAAATGTATTTTAAATGGCACCATTTAGTTAAGACAACTGATTTTAGAACAGCTCATTTTAAAATGGGTCATGTCAAAATTTTACATTCTAGTGACATCAGATTAATTACCAATCATCATTTTTTTTTTTAAAAAAGGTGTTTGAAGAGTGACAATACCTACACAAATACAAAATGCATCAACATATTCCATAGATTATTAATTCTTGCATCAATACCGGAATTATCTTCATTCAGACATGTTTGCCTGCAGTTATATTTTACACGAACAGACGTTTTTCTCTGAACATTTTTTTTAGAGGTATGTGTAAGCTAGGTTGCTGGTGGATAAAGTTTGATAATTTAAAACTCAAAACTTAATGACACTAGTTCATTACTAAAGACCAACCTACAACATGTATTTTGCGATTTAGTATATTATATATAACCGGCGTGACCCGGTGGAAGCATCCCCCCCCTTCCCTTCATAAAAAATTAAAGTATGATTGTTGTTGCTCAACCTCATGTTAAGAGCGGTTTTCGGAATGGACATCCGCAACCTCCCCATGTTAAGAACGGCTATCAGATTAGACACCTGCAACCTCCCTGTGTTAAGAACAGCTATCGGAATAGACACCCCATTTTGTGAGGGGGGGGGTCAAAATATTCGCCTCAAATTTAACCTTGATAATCGTTGTCAGGATACCCACCCACAATTACTATAAACCAACCAAAAAAAAAGTAGGGTGGGGCAGTATCGGTAGGATAGAATTAGATTTGTCCATCTCACATGCGTACAAATCTAGCAGCCACTGATTTAAACTTTAAATCAGTGGCCGCTAGATTTATATTATGCACTTTAAATAGAAGTACATAATAAATTTATATCTCGAAAACTACTTGTATCTGCCAAATAGAAATGAGATTTTCTTAATCAGCATAGTTGAAAACCTATAAATCAGTATTTTAAAGAAACGTGTGGCATTGGAGCTAAAATAAAAATTAACCTATATCTAAAAAAACAAAAACGTAAACAAAGGTAATGTATGTGCAGTGTTGATAAAGAGTCCGAAAAAGTAAATAAAGTACTCAACAGAAAGTATAATTTGTCTAAAATCAAATATAACGGTTATCAGAATAGACACCCCATTTTATGACGGGGGAAGAAGGTTGTCGAAGTATTTGCCCCAAATTTAACCTTGATAATCGTTGTCAGGATACCCACCTGTAAATGCTATAAACCCACAAAAAAAAAAGGGGGGGGGATCAGTGTAAAAGAAAACCAAAAATAGCATCATGTAGGGTTTATTAAGCCACTCCGAAATTGAAAAATAAACAACGGTACCCGTAGATCTTTTTTTTTTTCAGGATTTGTTTTTGCTGGGTGAGGGAGTTTAGTGACGTGTTGTTAATGTGTGTATAAGTAAGTGTAAGGTTATCAGTCTTTAATTTTGTTTATGAGCGGTTAAGTTTGTATTTGTTTTATTTTATTTTATTTTTTTAACGATTGCCTCTTGTAAAGAGTGCCACCATATTTGACAAATTCTGGAGCATTCGTTTATGTATTAAATAGATTCCGGAATAATCGAATTGTCAGCTCTAAGCCAATGAGAATGAGTAGAATTTTAGAAGGGTGAATTTATTTTTGAATCGGGAAATGGAAAGGTTGTTATGTCTGAGTTTATGATCCAGTCATGTAGGGTGCAAGCACAATATCTGGAATGTATATATTTCCTCCCGGTCCTGACTGTGGGTGGTAGGACAACTTAATATTTAGGGGGAAAAATAGGAACTACTTCCTCTAAAGATGCTGCGATTGTGATGGTGTTGCTCCTAGGATGAAATGTAGGATCTTATCACAACTAAATGTGTCTAAAATGTCGTTCTAAGGTCAGATAAAATAGTGGTTAATAATTTAGCGATAATAAATTAGTATGTGGTATCTGTTATTGCAAACCTACAGTACTTTGGTCCAGAGGGTAATTTCGACAATCAAAATATATATGGAGATGTAATAAATGATTACTTGTTAAAGGCAAAATTATTAATTCCCTGAAATATGGAGTTTACAAATAAAATTTAGTAAAAACTCTTTTGCAACATTAAACATCAATTATAAAAACAAATCTTCCTTTGCATCTAGATGAAGCCAAGATTTGAAGTAGGGAAAAACAAGTCATAATGAGCATATGAACTTAGGAACAAGGACTTATATGGATAAAGATTGTAAATTGTATAAATGCACAATTAATGATTAAAGGATATTTGCAATTGGGTTTACTGAGATGATTTTTAATGACAAGAAACATCAATTAACGAAGAAAACTACAAAATGATTACAAACAAAAAATGTTTTCCAAATAACATTACAGTGTGTGATTAACATAATCCACACAAAATACACTTTCTTATTGATGTAGATCTATTTTATATAAAATATTCACTCATTGATTTGGTAAAGATTTTTCTCAAATCTGTTTGATTTATAATATATATCTATAATATAAAGCTGTGTGTGTGTGTGTGTGTGTGTGTGTGTATGTGTGTGTGTGTGTGTGGTCACGAATAGCCTCCTATATGGTTGACTATTTTAAAAAACTGATTACATATAATGATAGATGTATCGAGACAAGAATGGGTATGTTTGATCTGGCAGAACAGTGGTTCATTAAAATTGTGGTGTCTGCGTTCGCGCCTGGTCCAAAAAATTGAAAAAAAAAAAAAAAAAAAAAAAACGTTTACAAGGGGTTTGATATAGATGTACATAAGAATACTTTGATAAGTATGTTTTAACTTAAATAGGGATGGTATAATAAAATTGTGGGGTCTGCGTTCGTGCCTGGCCTCCATAGAATGGAAGTAGGCACAAAATTTAATAAAGACTTTTCATATCTATCTGCATAAGTATACTTTGATAATTATGTTTCAGTTTGAAGAAACATGGTATAATAAAATTATGGGGTGTTCGTTCGCGCCTGACCTCCATAGAATGGAAATGTGTCACAAAGTTTAACAAGTTTTTTTTTAATATAGATCCACAGAATATTGTGATAAGTGTTTCAGTGTGAACAGGTATGGTATAATAAATTATGGGGTTTATCTATTTTATTTTTACTTTCATCATATTTTGCTTTGGTTTTGATACCCCCAAATTCAAAGCTATCTCTTTACAACCCTTCCTTTTCATAAATGGCAGGATCTTTCTATCGATCCAGTAGATATCTCACTGCTGATGCAATTCTCTATCTATATAAGAGCCAGGTACGGCCTAGGATGGAATACTGTTGCCACATCTGGGCAGGAGCTGCTAAAAAGGACTTGTCCTGCCTTGATAGAGTTCAAAATAGACTTCGTAGCCTCGTAGGGGATGTCCTTTTCTCTTCCCTGCAACCTCTATCTCACAGAAGAGATGTTGCGAGTTTGATGTATCGTTATTTTCATGGAAAGTGTTCAACTGAGCTTCAATCTATGGTCCCCCCTCGCCAAACTTTCACAAGAAACACTCGTCTATCTGAAAACACTATCACTAATTCCCTCCACTCTTTATCTGTGCCTAAACCTAAACCTAGATTCCATGAACAAAGCTTTTCTTAGAACTGCACGCCTGCGGAATTGTCTTCCGTTTTCCTGCTTTCCGGCTGACTACAATGTGGTTGTGTTCAAGTCTAATGTAAATAAGTTCTTGATGAGCCGTTCCATATAAGTTAATTTACCGAATTGATTACTATATTGTACAATTTCTACTGTACACTCTTTAATCCTTATCCTTGAGTAGCCTCTTTGCCTTGATAATGTGGTGATGCCTGTGTAAAAAAAAAAAAATCTATCATAATTCATACATCAGAGTCCATTTTCTGTAGGGTGTTTTTGAGCCCAGTCAACGACGGGTACTTTTGCTAATATATATATATAAAGGGAAGTCGTTTTCCATCTACAGGTCAGAAAAAAATCCAAACTACACAAGGCATTTACATATTTGGATTTAGTATGACAGTTTGTTCTGGTTAACAAAAATAAATGCTCTAATAGAAAGTCACCAAGGGCCAAATCAGAGCATTCAAAAATCTATCATTCTTACTGGTATCTTTTCCAAAAGAAACAACGAAACTAGATTGAACAGTCGGCTACTGATGATGAGGACTTCTTTTTTCTCAATTGACAAAGTTTGAGCACGACATAGAAATAGAGAAAGGGGGAGATAAAAAAAATGTAACATGTCTATTATCTTAACACCAAGAAAACTTCGTTTATAAAAGGACTACTGGGTATTTATTTTGATACTCAAAAGAAGCGATTTATGGTTAGGCTTTTCTTTAAAAAAAACAACTAAATTTTTCTTTCTCCATTTTAAATATAGACATCAAGGTCAATGTGAATAAAGATAATTGTTGAGATTAACACAAATTTCGTGGCGATAGCGTTACTATTCTAACCTTATTACTAAATTACATGTTACTAGTGTGCTTTCTCTTTCTAACAGATGATGATTAGGGGATTTGCAAGTTAAATCAAATTTCAATATAAGCAAAAAATAAACCACTTTGCCAATGTATTGAGAGAGACAGAGACAGAGAGACAGAGACAGAGAGACAGAGAGACAGAGACAGAGAGACAGAGAGAGAGAGACAGAGAGAGAGAGACAGAGAGAGAGAGAGACAGAGAGAGAGAGAGAGACAGAGAGAGAGACAGCGACAGAGAGAGAGACAGAGAGAGAGACAGCGACAGAGAGAGAGACAGCGACAGAGACAGCGACAGAGAGAGAGACAGCGACAGAGAGAGAGAGAGCGACAGCGACAGAGAGAGCGACAGCGACAGAGAGAGCGACAGCGACAGAGAGAGCGACAGCGACAGAGAGAGCGACAGCGACAGAGAGAGCGACAGCGACAGAGAGAGCGACAGCGACAGAGAGAGCGACAGCGACAGAGAGAGCGACAGCGACAGAGAGAGCGACAGCGACAGAGAGACAGACAGCGACACAGAGAGAGACAGACAGCGACACAGAGAGAGACAGACAGCGACACAGAGAGAGACAGACAGCGACACAGAGAGAGACAGACAGCGACACAGAGAGAGACAGACAGCGACACAGAGAGAGACAGACAGCGACACAGAGAGAGACAGACAGCGACACAGAGAGAGACAGACAGCGACACAGAGAGAGACAGACAGCGACACAGAGAGAGACAGACAGCGACACAGAGAGAGACAGACAGCGACACAGAGAGAGACAGACAGCGACACAGAGAGAGACAGACAGCGACACAGAGAGAGACAGACAGCGACACAGAGAGAGACAGACAGCGACACAGAGAGAGACAGACAGCGACACAGAGAGAGACAGACAGCGACACAGAGAGAGACAGACAGCGACACAGAGAGAGACAGACAGCGACACAGAGAGAGACAGACAGCGACACAGAGAGAGACAGACAGCGACACAGAGAGAGACAGACAGCGACACAGAGAGAGACAGACAGCGACACAGAGAGAGACAGACAGCGACACAGAGAGAGACAGACAGCGACACAGAGAGAGACAGACAGCGACACAGAGAGAGACAGACAGCGACACAGAGAGAGACAGACAGCGACACAGAGAGAGACAGACAGCGACACAGAGAGAGACAGACAGCGACACAGAGAGAGACAGACAGCGACACAGAGAGAGACAGACAGCGACACAGAGAGAGACAGACAGCGACACAGAGAGAGACAGACAGCGACACAGAGAGAGACAGACAGCGACACAGAGAGAGACAGACAGCGACAGAGAGAGAGACAGACAGCGACAGAGAGAGAGACAGACAGCGACAGAGAGAGAGACAGACAGCGACAGAGAGAGAGACAGACAGCGACAGAGAGAGAGAGACAGACAGCGACAGAGAGAGAGAGACAGACAGCGACAGAGAGAGAGAGACAGACAGCGACAGAGAGAGAGAGACAGACAGCGACAGAGAGAGAGACAGACAGCGACAGAGAGAGAGACAGACAGCGACAGAGAGAGCGACAGAGAGAGAGACAGACAGCGACAGAGAGAGAGACAGACAGCGACAGAGAGAGAGACAGACAGCGACAGAGAGAGAGACAGACAGCGACAGAGAGAGAGACAGACAACGACAGAGAGAGACAGACAGCGACAGAGAGAGACAGACAGCGACAGAGAGAGAGACAGACAGCGACAGAGAGAGAGACAGACAGCGACAGAGAGAGAGAGATTGAAATAGTCTTCCAAATAATAGATCTCTAGTTTTGTAAAATAGAAAATAAAAACATTAAAATAAACGAATGTGCCCCCCCCTCCCCCCGGGAAAAAAATATGCATTTATAAAAATTGTTTTCAGTTATTCCTCATCCTTTAAAGATTCAGGAGCTAAAAAGTGAAAAGAAAAAAAAATGAAGATGCTTACAGCAGTAATTGTTGCTACATTTATTAAGATATAGAAAACTCTCGCCTTCCAAATGTACAGAGAAATAATACAGCTGATCGAATTGATCTCAAGACACAAACACGCATCATTGTACTATTAACATCAGCTGACTATCTGCAAGACTCACGGGAGGGGGTGACTGTCAGAGTGAAGATTGGAATCGGCAATTTTTGTGGAAGTCGAGAATCAGTCATATATATATATATATATATATATATATATATATATATATATAAAAATTACCTTTTTATGAAAAGTTTTAAAATCATATTTTTATTATTTAAGTTTGAAATGTATTTTTGCAAATGCTATAGGCATGAACTTGATAGGACAGAGTTGGGTGCAACAAATGAATGCACATTTGATGCAGTAACAAAGATATGACATGCCAAATATTTTTATGCTACATTTGGTGCAGTAGCAATGATGTGATGCATTCACTGTCGTAACAAAGATCCATCACCCTACCATATTATTGCACGCTTTCATTTATGTATAGCCGAGAAAATAACATTAATAACAATTATTATAAAAATAACATAAGTCGGAAGGGACACGAGTATATATATAGATATATATATATATATATATATACTTGTCCTCTTTTCGGTCTCGAGATACTCCCTACAAGATTACTTACATGGCGGAGGGGGGGGGGCTATAGTGTGTAAAGCTTGTGCAATTTCCAACCACATTTCTCCTGAACCTGCATTGTCCGAGTAGAAGACTATGCTGAGATAAGCAGAGAGAAGTCTGGGGTTATTTCTGAGTGTTTCTTCTAGATTAATTATACAACCATGGCTTGAAGGTGTATTCTACGCTACTGTCTAATCCATAGCTGGAGTAAGAGTATTATTGAAAAAGATACGCGCACGCGCACACAGTGAACCGTTTGGTTATCCACTGACTACATGTTAAATTGTTTGAATCAGGAAAAGGTGAGTTTGCACAGCTAGTTAGATATTAAAAGAAAATAAAATATTAGCATCATTCTAATACGCTGTATATTTCTTTACCTCTCCAGCTATGTGTTAAACAGTATTATTGCTTGTGCTAATATTGCCTTTTGTTTTTGGACTATTCCAATCTATATTCTTTCCTTCCAACTGTTAAACAGTTGGAAAGTTAATGAAGCAAGACTAACATTTAGAATAAGAGCAGAGAAGGGAGAACAAAGTGAGAGAGGGTGAAAGTGCTAGAAAGTTAGTAATGAGTCACAAATTCAGTGTAAATTGTCTAATTAGAAAGTGTGAGAATTTTTTAAACATAACTCACTCCCAAAACTAAGTAATTTAGAATGTATTTAGTGTAATTAGTATATAAGAAAAAACCTTATGGAAGCAAATGTTTAACTCTAGTATTATGTATATATATATATATATATATATAAATAAAATGATTATAATTATTTCGGGCATTACTCATTTCAGATTATGTTGGTTACTTTTCTCAGTTTTCAGATTGTCAATTTAGAATGAAAACAAACAGATTAATATCAGTCAACTTTTACTATTGTTTTAAACAAATAAAATGCTTTCATGGAAAGATTGTAAAACATATACAAATAACA
Source organism: Euprymna scolopes (assembly GCF_053919585.1). Classification (NCBI taxonomy): domain Eukaryota; kingdom Metazoa; phylum Mollusca; class Cephalopoda; order Sepiida; family Sepiolidae; genus Euprymna; species Euprymna scolopes. Next base: position 105,876,499 of record NC_136494.1, on the reverse strand, counting down.
TTTTTTTATGAAACAAAACCATTTTTTGTACATTTTGACTCAAAATAAATTGTACAAATAGAATTTAACTAATTGTTCAATTACTCGAATATAATTTTTTTTTAAATGAACATTAAATACTGCTTGAAATTGAAATTTTACTATTAAAGAGAAACTAGAAATTAAATTTGTGTGAATCTGTTAAACTGTTTAATATTTGATATTAGATAATACCAACAAAATGAAACTTTCTTTCAGAGATTTCAATTCCAATTTAAACAACTTATTTAAATATGTCCAATCAATCTGCATGTTTATCAATAAAATTGACAGAACAACCCCCCACACACACACAAAAATAATATTTCAACCTGAGGCACAACTGACCTCACAACTCCTACCCACCAAAATGCTATTTCAAACTAAAGCAAGACAAACCCAGAAAAACGCTATTACAAACTGGACATTAGCTCACCATTAGTACTTTTTTTTTCATTTTCAGAAGAGTTATAGAGAAAAGAGACAATGCAAAATTTAATTTTTCATGCCAAAATTTTATCGTAATTGAAAACAAGTTCAATAAAAATAAAGTAACACGATAGAAAACATTACAAAAACATTGAATTGACATTTCAAAATACATGAGTATGAGCAATATTTAATTTTTCATTTAATAAAATGTGATGTTCTATCTTTCAAAATTTAATATAAATTTTCTAAATGCACAAACAATATATCATTAAGTTTAGAATATCGTCAAATGGAATGTATTTTTTGTATAACTTTAAAATATAATTTAATTTAAATGTAAAATGCAACAATCAAATTAAATTTTGAAATGTTTAGTCATTTTGTTTTTTGAACTTTAATTAAAAAAAAAACCTTCCAGCTTTTTATAAAAGAATTTTAAAATAAAATTTCAAGGTATAAAAATCATTAAATTTTGGATAGTCTCTTTTCCCAAGTACAACTTAAATATATATACATATATATATATATGTATGTATATATACTTCCAGTTAGCTAAAGTGCACTTGTGCTAAAAAAAAAAAAAAAAAAAAAAAATGAAGCATGATAGGTCTGACAAAGCTTCTCGAAGTGAAGACATATCTAAAAATGCAAATATTTTATTTTACATCCAAACTAATTTAATATGAAAAAAACAACTTAAAATGAAAGCTAAAAAATTGCTACTTAAACTGGAATTTTTAAAAACAATGAAAAATGTAAAAGGAAAAAAGTAAAGCTGAGATTAAAAGAATTCCTAAGAATCGTTTCTTCCAAAGATTTCAAAGACTTTTTTTTTTTTAATTCTTTTTTAAAAGAAATAAAATCTGGAATTTTGAGATTACTTAAGAAAAAATGCTTTAGGGAAATTATTAAAAACACCATTTCTTTTAACAGATATAATTTGATTAATCATGTAAAGAAAGTCTAAATGAAAGAATGGATAGCATTAAAATTCAATTACAATGAATAATTGCAATCAATAATGAGAAAAAGAAATCAATCACTGAATGTTGATCGATTCCTGTTAGAACAATTACCAAGAATCATAGAAAAGAGCTTAACATAAATAAGAAAAATTGAGTACATGTGCACTCTAACCAAAGTGTATTTGGGAGGTTTGTGATCATAAATATTATAATACTAGGGTCACTTAGTACAAAAGAGTGGGAGGAGAGTATCAATGCCCTGCCCCCTTAATTCTCATTTAAAAAAAAAAAAAAAAAAAAAAAAAAAATGCATTGATTAGATTTTTAAAACCATGTGGGGTTGGAGCAGACAAACAAATACCTGACAATTCTTCTCGGACGCCTGCCAGGGGTTGAAGGCACTTCAACCGAAGAGACCTCAGAAAGTCGCCGTTTCAGGTTACCCGGGACAGAATTATTCGAGCGCTGCATTTGTCCCTCTTAATATCTAAGGTGACTCACAAAAAAACAAAGAAATATTTTTTAAAAATGCAACCGATGCAAATGTATACAGCCACGGATGGCAAAGCATCATCGCTCACTCGCAGCCTCACAAATCTTCCGTTCAATTCTACCCTAGTGTTAATAAGCAGCAGCACGCATACGCACACCTTATCCGCATCATCTCCATCTCCCCACTGGTTTCTGTCAGCCCGTTGGCACCTGTACAAGTCACTCTACTATTGATCACCAAAAATGATCAGCACAAAAAAAAAAAAATCAACAGCATACAACCAAATGACCAAGTAACTTTGGCCAACGACATAAAACCGAGCTCGGCAAAAATTATATGAACGCAATCACTGACAACGGTACGCAACATGCTATTGATAGGAGGAAGAGAAAAACAGCAACACTAGGACTTTTATAATTTTTATCTTGCTTGATTATTTTATCCCTCGCCCTAAGTTAATAATTGCTTAAATTGTCCAACATGCACACCCAAGCAACTGATTTAGACACTAAATAGCTGTACTTATAAAAAAAGGAAAAAAAAAATTATATATATATATATAGTCATACACACACATCTAAGCAAGTCGTCACAAACAAAAACTATCAAACTATAAAAAAAAACAAAATTGCAAAGAGGATTTTATATAATTAAGAATTAGACAATAATTATACACTTTCAATAGATTTGTCGGTTGACGATGGATGTTTGGAAAATAAAAACAAAATGAAAACCAATAAAACGGATCAACAAACTCCAACGATATCAAAACTCATGAACAAGAATGGATATTTTCAAGATGCATCCATACAATCTATTTTCTTTTTAATTTTTATTTTGTTCTAGCTAGAGACGGACCATTCTATTAGATGCCAGATATTTACCCACCATCTCAAATATTCTAACAAAGATCTTTTTAAGACTTTAACCGTCTCTTTATGTACAATTGTTAGTACTCTCTTGCACTTGGTTCACTGGGTATATTTGCCAGGTCGTTTTTGCTTTTCATGTTGTACATAAGACCTTGGTATTTCGTTAGCTATAAAAATGCTATTTCACATGTAAATGTAATAAACTGATGGGTAGAGTTACCTGGCATTGATCGGGACAATATAAAAATCAAAATAGAAAAGGTTAAAAGCGTAACATCTTAAAACTTCTCTCGTTCTCTTTTAAGTATTTTCCACATCTGTCACCTTCACCCAGACTATTCCTCTTTTGTTTGAAGGTTTTGAAAATAATAATGCATGTCTTTCACTCCTCTTTTCTATAATAAATAATATTGGAAATGGATAAAAAAACTGACAGCCTTGACGAAACCTGGTCCAGTTGACCTTCAAAGAATGAATAATTACTTTCGATTGTAGATAATTATCCAGAGCAACACCAATCAAAATACCAACCTTGAAGATGTTTGTTTTGTAGTTGTTAACTTTTAGCTGGACATACAAACATACAGACAACCGTCCTAAAGAGCAGCTGCCTGTGTTAATAGATGGGTTAACATATTGAAAAATATTACTTCATAAAACAAATGATATTTGATAAAATAAAAAACCTATAAACAAGCAGGGTCTCATAGAAATGTTTGGATATATCTAAAATATAAGACGTGGCCATTCAATATGCAAGTTTAAGATCACATTATCATTAGTAAAGTGTGACAGACAAACAACTGATATGTCCTATAATAGATATGGTATCTCCCTTATTCCAAAATGAAATATCAAAAAAATTCAAGTCTTGAAAAAGACTTCAGAAAAGATTTGTTCATATGGCTCAAAAACTAAAAATTAAATAAAAATGGGGGGGGGGGGTATCGTTAAATCCACTTTTAATAAATTTTGATATTTAAATAATTTTTTTGTCATACTTTATTTTTATTTAAAATAAAAATAAACTGTGACAACAAGGGCAGGGGAGCATTTGGGTTTCATCAGCCAGAAGTGAAACTGAAAACAAAATTTTGTAAGCAAAAAAGGCATGGGTACCTGGCGTTACCAAGGTGTGGCGAAGTGGTATAGTAAGGGTATTGAGCAACCAAAGTCCTTATAAATCAAATACCCGTGAGTACCCATGCGAGCGCAAAAAAAAAAAAAAAAAATAAAAAAATTAGCCACAGAAGCCAGGCTTGAACCTGTAATGCTGTCTCATCCACACGACCTGTGACGTCATGGGGCTTTGAAATAACCTATTTTAAGCATATGTTGAGATCGCGAAGCATGAATGACTTTGAAAAAATGTTGATGCTAAAAACTGACCCCCTCCTTGTATAAAATGGCCCAGTTGACAATCAAAGAATTGATCTTTTTGGTCACTTTTTCTATATTTGTCATCCGAGAGGCTGATCTTTTTAATGATACCAATTTTGTCTGTTCGTTACGTCTGTTGAAAGTTTTTGCCAAACATACAAACACATACACACTAGCTTTTATGTATATACTGGAGGGGGGGGTACCCAGCATTGCCCGGGTGTTTGGAGGTGTGTATGTTTAAAAAAAAAAACGTTGGCCGGGTGTTTGGAAGTGTAAAAGAAAAAAAAAAGTTTTAGTAGGAAGGTAGGATTGAACCCCGAAGCCTTGACACGAAGGTGTAAACGAAAGGGGGGAAAAAGCCAGCCACCTAACCATCTCGGCAATAGAGGGAGAGGAACTGATAAGTGCGTTAAATTAAGGTTTATAAAGTGAAATATACAGGTGCGAGGAAGTGGTGTGATGTTTGACCTAGTTTTGCGCTACATGCCAGTTACTGTTTCCCCTGCACTATCATTCGCTTTTCGAAGACACCTCAACCTGGTAAAAGTCGGGCAAATTAAATACACAAGTGACCCCCATTTGTAAGTCATAGATATTACAATTTAGACGTGATATAAAAAGTTTTAAGGAGCGAGCCTACCGAGAAGGCCGACGAAAAAAGTCTTTTGCAGACATGCATACACATTTTTGCTTATATACATATATATATATATATATATATATATATATATATACTAGCAAGGGGTACCCAGCGTTGCCCGGGTGTGTGTGTGTTAAATATCGGAAAAACCCACACACACACAAAAAAAAAAGCCAACGAACGTAAAACTTTAAAAAAATCAGAAAAACAATCCCCTCCCCCCAAAAAAGTGAATTAATAACCCTGTTTAAATGTTTTTAAAAAAATCAGAAAAAACAAAACAAATAAAACAGCGAACGGACGTAAAACTGCTTTAAAACAATCGGATAAACAAAAACCCAAAAAAGGGAAAGAAAAAAAACCAAAAAAAAAAAACCAGCGAAATGCAAAAAAAAAAATTGTATAAATAACCTCGTTTCAATATTAAATGTTTAAAAATCAAGAAAAAAGTATACCCGATAACTGGGATCGAACCTGAAATCTTCAGATAACGACGCTGTCTCTTAACCCATCGCGCTACAGACGCGTGGATGAAAGTAGGTCGGTTTTTATAAGATTTAAAACAAATTCAATGTACGTCTTTTGCGCGTAATGACGCATACATAAAGCAATCTTGTCATGAAGATTGCCTTTTTTTCCACCCCTCCTTGTAAAAAAAAGAGCCGTTAAGGATGAAGGAATGAATGTTTTTGCCCAATTTTTCGATATTTGTCGTCCAAGATGTGGAGTTTCAAAATGATACCGAACTCATGAAAATCCGTGGCTATGAATAAGCGAAGTAAAAAAAAAAAAAAAAAAAAAAAAAAAAAAACAGGAAAACGAACGTTACGTGAAAAATGGCTTAAATAATACAGGGTTCAATATTTAAATTTTAAAAAAATCGAAAAAACCATCTCACACCACGATTCAAACCCAAAACGTTTAGATAATGAACAAACAGGCTAACCAACTGCGCTAAAGCTACGGAGATGAAACGTGTTTGGTTTTTCAACTATTTAAAGTAAATCAGGTCATGACGTCATCTGACGCATGCGTAGAATCGGGCATCGTTACGAGAAACCCGGTTTTGTTGACACCCCCCCCCCCGCGGAAAATTGTCGATTTCGGGGTGAAAAAGTTAACGTTTTTGGCCAATTTTTCGATATTTTTCAAACGAAGGATGGGGCTTCGCTGTGATACCGAGTTTGTGAATTTGTCGCGTGTGTCGAAAGTTTTTAGCAGACACATAAACATACACACATACATACATTTTCGCTTATATATATATATATATATATATATATATATGACTAGCGGGGGTACCCGGCGTTGCCTGGATGTTTGTAGGTGTGTGTGTGTGTGTGTGTGTGTGTGTGTGTGTGTGTGTGTTGGGGGTAACAAAAAAAGTTTTCGTAGGTAGGTAGGATCGAACCAGGAGCCTTGAGGCGAAGGTGGAAAATAAAGTGTGAAAAAAAACAAAAAAAAAAAAAACATTTTACCGCTGCGCCAGCAAGGGAGAGTACCAGAAAAATGTTTGGATTTATTTAAGGATTAAAAAATGAGGTCATAGAAATAGCGCAGTTAACTTTTACTGCTAGGCAGTTTTTTGGGTTTGTTTACCCAACTTTGGCTGGTTTTGTTACCCAAGATGGTGGGGGTGGGGGGCTTCCTGTAAAAAGGGGATTGTCCAAATTGAATAGCAATTGTCTGATATAAGGGGTTTCCCCCGCATTGATCAAAAGCTGATCACTTTCTGGATATTCCCGGCATGAGGCTGAGAACCACACCTTCGCTTCAGATTAGTTTTGCTTTTATACGAAAAAGCCGAACACACACGAGGCCAGCCGAAATAGCAAGAATTTTGTAAAAGTCGATGCAAATAAATCTAGACAACATGCGTTCGCAAATCATACATATGATCTAGGGAATATATAAACAGTTCTAAGACATAGTAACCCCCCCCCCCGAGAAGCCCAGCAAAAATAGCCTTTGCCGGACATATATAAAATGTGCACACACATTTTGCGTTTTATATATAGACTAGAGTTGGTGCCCGGTGTTGCTGGATGTTTTGGAGGTGCAAAAGAAAAAGTTTTGGTAGGAAGGTAGGCTCGAACCCGAACCCTTGACACGAAGGTGGAAAAAGAAAGGGAAAAAAACCTGACAACTTACTGCTCGGCCACGATGGCACAGGAACTGAAAATCATTTTAATTTAACGATTGAAAAGTTAAGTGACATGTGCGTTAACTTAATGAGGTCAAACATCATGCCATAGTAGAATGAAATCCCGCATTTAACTTTGGCTGCAAGCCAGTTTTCCCACGATGTCGAGGTAAACCAGCTCCCCATAAAAAGGGCAAGTGTCCAAATGAATAGCAATTGTCTGATATAAGGGGTTTCCCCACGCATTGATCAAGGCTGATTGCTTTTTGGGACCTCCTGACACGAGTGCCAGGGAGACTGCTTTGTAAACAGATTCAGCAAATATAACATGGAAAAACCATTCAAACAAAAGATAGACAACCTCCTTTCGTAAATCATAGATATTATAATCTAAGGAGCATATAAAAAGTTTTAAGAATGAGTGATCCCATCGAGCGCCCACCCTCACCAATCTTTACCGGACATACACAAAAAATGAAAACGCGCACACACACTAATAGATATTTTGTCTTTTATATATATACTAGCGGGGGGTACCCGGCATTGCCTGGGTGTTTGGAGGTGTGTGTGGTTTTGGGTAAATAAAAAGAAAAATCGTTGGTTGTTTTAAAAAAAAAAAAAATATATATATATATATATATATGAGAGAGAGAGATTTAAAAATTAGAGGGTGAAAAAAAATTTGATAACATGAGGTTCATTCAGAAGTTATGAAGAGTACATGTCATCATTGTGTCAACCAGGGTAATACTTTGGTACAGTGGTAAAAGAGCCCATTGTGTTTTGTAGTGATTAGCTGCTGTTGGATTTTCCGTGGATCTATCTACATCTAGTGGTAGGACTTGGGATTCTGTGGATTTTTCTCAGAATCTATCCTAGTTTGTTACTATCGCTTCCTAAAGAAAGTAACTTGTCTCCATGTCTGGAACAGTTGTTACATTCTGGGCACGGCAAGTCGAGCACTTGCCATGAAAATAACGATAAAGCAGAGACAAACTTGCAACATCTCTTCTGTGAGATAGAGGTTGCAGGGAAGAGAAAAGGATATATCCTACGAGACTATGAAGTTTATTTTGAACTCTATCAAGGCAGGACAAGTCCTTCCTACCCAGATGTGGCAACAGTACTCCTTCCTTGGACGTACCTGGCGCTTATATAGAGAATTATTTATTTATATATATATATATATATATATATATATATATATATATACACACACACACACTGAAATTTGATTTCTTCCTTTCTTGAATGGTTTGAGGTTATGAGAGACACTGAAGAAAAGATGTTTCAGAATCGTCTAAAGTATAATACAAAAAAAATATTTCATCTAGTTTTAGAAATGATCGTATGTCAAATATTTGTTGTGTATAATTTCTTAGAACTGTACTTATTTTATTTATCTCAACCAATTTATACAAACGCAAAATGATTTGAGACACTTGTAAAGTTTAATGAAAGTAAATTAGAATTAATGAAATAGTGATATTTTTTATTTTTCAAACATGTCATTTTGTTTGCTTATGTTTCAGTTTTTTCATATGAATTGGACAATCTAGCATCAAAGTTTGTGACATCATTCGAGGGCCGTTCACAAAAAGCAAGGCCTACTTTTTAACTAAAATCTAATATGTTGAGCAGCTACAAAGATAGGAGTGGTAACATACAACTGAGCAATCTTCTGTGCTTTAAAATTTATTTATCCACACAGTCACCACCATTCTCAATATACTTTTGCAACCAATAAACGATACCTTGGATGTAAAAGTCCACAGCATTCTTTCTCACTCACATCAATTGCTCATCTAAAATCGCCAAACTCATTTTTAAACTGTGCTGACATAAACTGCATTGGGCTTCATAAACGTTCAACAGGCACCAGTGAATATTAACGAGTTCAATTTTTTTCTGCATGAAGGAATTCAATAATCCATTCTGTTTTTGTTTACACAGCCATGACATGTTGTTTCTTAGAGTCTCACACCATCAATATCTGCAGAGAAATTAAATTTTCAGGTCATGAATGCATAAGTTCAGTCATCATAATGTAATTTGCAACCTCCTAATTCACTCTGGCAGAATAAAAATAGGAGACATTACCTTTGGAACGCCTTTTGTATATACATTTGGAAAAAAATAACTTCATAATTTAAGCAAAACAAAATGGCATTATGTAAATTTGGAAAAAACTTTTTTCATTATGTTAATCTTTTATTAAACTTTACAAATGTATTTGATCATTTTGCCCCACACTGTGTGTGTGTATATATATATGCACACACACATTATATATATATATATATATATATATATATATATATATATACATACATATACACTAGCTATGTGTATTCTACATTGCCAAGTAGCATATTAACTTCAAATTTGTTTGTCTTGACTATTGACTTTTCTCCAAATAATTTTTGCTCCAACTAAAGGAAAGTAACTCTGTATGGATAAATACCGAGTGAGGTTGGGGGTGAGGGGGGGGGGGGCAAGTAAAGTCATTTTTCTTTTTAATTGGAAAATCTAAGTTATTGTATATGCTTTGCGAAGTATAACATTTTCATAAAAGTCAAACCAAAAAGTTTTATTTTATTATCCAAAATCAAAGTTAAAAGTCTAAACGCTTACTATTAGTTTTATATTGATGTGAAACAGAAGGCATTACACAACAACCAGAAAAAACAGCAGATGTTCATAGGCATCATAGGTATCCGGGCTTATAGACTATAAAAAAATGTGTACAACAATTTTCTTTTTCCTTCTTTTCCCTTATACCCCCTCCTCTCTATTTCTATCACTTCTTCCCTCTCTTCCTCCCTTTATCTGATAACTTGAAATAAATCATTGACGAATTACTACATAACTACACTTTATGTTCCCTTGAAAACGGACAAAAAGTTATAGGCCATTGACTTAAAAGTGCCTTAAGAAAAATTGATGACTGAATATGGTTACATTTGTGCTTATTTTTTGTATTAAATTTAAATAAAGGCTCTGGGTTTGCTCGTTTTTGCGAGTTATTTTATATGTAGTCTTGTAATATACTCCAAACCACCACAATATGTTTATTTGTACTGTTTCTAAGACGGAGAAATAGATGTTTATGTGCATGTAAAATGGGGGAGGGGGCTGATGGTGTAGCAAGAGAGTGAGGGAGCAAACAAATAGGCAAAGGTTGGAAACCATTGATCTAATAAAGCATTTCTAAATTTTAAAAAATCTTCCATTCATATTAGTTCGTCATGTTGCTTAGCTACTAACAAAATAAAGTTTTTAAAAAGAGATTTCTTATATATATATATATATATATATATAATTCTTTTAACTTTCTTGAAGTTTTACATTTGGATTTTACCGTCACTGGATTTTTTATCTTTCACCAGACTATCCATTAATGTGTAATCATTTTTCTTAACCATATTCCCTCTGCTTAGATCTTTGACTGACTTGTTGTTTCATCAAATACTTCTGCATGCAAAATCCGATCCCGCATTTTGCTAATTTCTACCCTCTGATGAGAAGGAAAGTATTTCTCCGAAACTTCGCGGATTAAGGACTATCCATTTATCTGTTTCCTTTTCAGATTAAATGTTTTTAACTCATTTCAAAGTGTTTTTTAACATTTTAACTGTTTGCTCATATATATATATATATATATATATACACACACACACACACTTAAAGAAAATTTAGTTACATCTGGCACAAGCTTATTGTAATTGTAGAAGTCTTCAAAGTCATTTTGATAATATGTAGCATTTGTGGCTAATTACGTTTATTTCAAAACCGGATAATCACCAAAACATGTTTTAATAGCATTTAAATACCGACATCCCCAGATGAACATTAACCTTGCTGTAATCCTATGATCTTACAAGGTAAAGAAAAAAATAGATTCTGAAAAATCTATTCTTTTATCATTTATATCAATATTAAAATAATCAGATATTAAATGATGTAAAGATCTCTAGTCATTCCCTTCCCCGGGTTCACACTAGGAATCGAGTTTTGCTATTATAACATATGTCAAACAGACCGTTTCATTGTATCATAGTTGTTCAGTGTAGCTAGACTAGCAACTACCTCAAGCTAGGATTAAAACTACGACCTAGGTCACAATCAGCGCTTCTAACCATTACACTATCAGACGTTGTTCAAATACTAAGCCCCATTTGTTTACACAAAGAATTATACACGAGTGGCATTTTTTCTTTTTTCACTTTACTTCAGTCGAAGTTCTAAAAAATTAAGGAGCTCCTTCTCTACATGAGATACATAGATATTCGAATATTTCAGTAAAGTTCTCCTTTATGTCACAAATGTTGAGTTAGTGTAGAAGTAAAGAACATTCATGTTCCTCTCCCCCAATTGACCATTAAATATGTTATAGCGTTCTTGTGGTTTCTTGATTTTACTTTATTCCAGAACAAGTCTAATCTGGTGGAGTATCCAACTTTGTGCTGTTACTTGAAGTAACATAACTTGGAAAGGGTGCACCATTCCTTGTTAAAGGCAGTGTGAGTTAGGCATACAGAGGAGATCATATTTAGGCTGCAAATCCTATGTGATTTAGAATATTTAGTCTGAGTTTACTTGTAAGCAACAGTATCCTCATGTCAAGTTGTCATGACAAACTCCCGTACAGAGAAATTTTAGGTACTCAAAGGTAATGTCTAGTAGGCATTATAGCAGTAGAATAATGCAACCATTTTTCCAGTAACTTTGGCAACAGATTTGATGCAAGTTTTCCATTTCAGGTCAGTCCTAGAAGGCCAGTTATACCTTTTTCAACAAATGAAAGTGATGCAATGGCCTGACATAACTTGAACGTGGCACACCAAATCTAAAGTCTATGCCAATAACGGCAGTGGAGTGGGGGAGAAATGAGTCATTAGTTTTCTTTCATGTTGGTTTATTTAAAAGGAACAAGTTGAAAGACGAACACTGTGTGGCCTTCATTGGTGATCATTAATGGACAGAGAAAAACCACAAATTGCCTCAAATTAGAAAAAAGTGAACGACAAATGATCAAAAGCCATCATAGGTTGCAAGTGTAGAAAGGGTTTATCCAGAAACGAAGAAATTAGTTTCTGTTTACTAACTACAAAGAACATCGACAGGTTCACATCGCCTAACCTAATAAAATACACATTTTAAAGCCAATTAAATTTGATATCGCACAAATAGAAATTTATCTTTGAATTGTTATGCACAATAGTTTCACCTGTTGAGTTTTTTTTTTATTTACTAATATATTATTTAGTTATTTTTTCATTTTAATGAGGTTATTTTGATTTATAAACGCACAAATAATTGACTATATAAAAAAGGAACCAATAAATCATTACTTGAATGTTGTTTTGACATTTTGCCCAATGTAAACTCTGAGGTGTTCATTGAAATCCGAAATCTTTCTGTTGTAATTTGCACATTATTTCTAAGATGAACTAGCATGCTCTTGTTCCATCAACCATGATCAAGTAAAAGTCTGAAGTAATTTGAAGTTGTATTCTGAATATTTCCTGCATTGAAGATTGAATCTTCAGCCTTCAGAAAATTGTTACTAGCAACTGAATTTTAGCAAGTAGTTTATCTGTTATGCTTTGGGTCCTTCCTTTGAAATTCTATGCAGATTCCTGAATTCGACAAGATACATCTGAAGGTTACATGGGCTAAAACTAACACTCCAGATGAATGCAATACAAATATTTCATCTCAAATATTCAGAAAGAAACAAATTAATCATTTTTTTTATTTTGTTTTTTTAATTCTCCTGTGGCTGTAACCAGTTTTATTATTATTATTATTTTATGATTAAATTTCAGCTATTATAATCTTTTACAAGATTTTTACAGACTCAATATTATCGGTCATGAGGGTTGAACTGTAAAAAGCATGAGATTTTCAATGAGCTGACTCTCCACAAAAAAAAAAAAAAAAAAAAAAAACGTCGGACATCTGACTCCTCATGTCTGTACATGCATACACTAGATGACCCATTATGTCACAACGAATATTTGCTCTATTTTGATTTCATAAAAAAATTTCATAAACTGTGATGCATTTAGAAATGAGAAATGAAAGTTATAATCAAAATATGAACACCGCCGATTAAAATTCAAATTGAAGATCAAGGAATATTTTAGGATGTACTTTTGCGATTAAAATGTATAAAAAAAAGTTGCATAAAGTATTTTTTTTTAATTTTGAAGTGAACTATCCCTTCATCAATAAAATGCCCCCAGGTAGGGAGCACATGTTTTTTTAACTTATATCTGCTTAGTGTGGTTGAACTCAGCAAGATTCAGAACAGAAGACAATCCTCAGAAATTTTCCTTACTGTTCAGTTTTATTACTGATGAAAGTCAAGGACAACCAAAAATTTCAATTTTTCCTTAAAAAAAAAAAAAATAAGTCTGCAAAATTACGTTATTGCTATATATTTAGTCACATACTCATTAGACATTCATCTTAAAAAAAAACTTATAAAATACACCATTTTGGATAACTTGTATGGTTCATGTAACCAACACGCTCTGCCGTTCCTTCTTGTTTTGAAGATTGTAGTCATACTAAATAACTTTACAAAATTTATATTAAATTTTTTTTTTTCATAAAAACTTTGAAAAAAGATGTTAATTCATTAAGATTGATATATACAAACCGAGTATGCTTCAAGTAAATGATTATATATATATATATATATATATATATATAGAGAGAGAGAGAGAGAGAGAGAGAGAGGGGGGGAGAAATAAAACTATAGTGTTCTTTGTTAAATAAGTTCTTTTGTCATTTTATATTCAATTAAAAGAATTAAGAGATATCTACGCGTTTGTCAAGAAGGTATTTTATTACACCAAATAGTGCTCAATAGAGCTAGGATAAAGATAAAAAATAAAATTACTGCATAAGTGCAATCGATCCCAGATACAATTACAATACAAGTGCTTTTGTGTAAGCATTAAATCAACTTTTTTTCCTAACTTCTAACTTTGTAATAGTTCAATACAAGAATTACATTACAAAAGCCGATGAAATAGCATTGGGACAAAGTTATAAATTAGAAAAATATAACAAAGCTGATAAAACTCGTTACGTTTCTCACCAGGTTTCAAAAGGCAATAGATGTTGCAGTTTATATTTTATTTGAATTCGGTATTCAAATAAGAACTAAACCACTATAGAAGCAACATCTGATGATTGTCTATCTCGAATCTTGCTCAGTTCAACCACACTGAAAAATCTTAAGATGACAAAGCAAGTTCATGATTAATTATAATATATATATATATATATATATATATATATATATATATATATATATATATATATATATATATATATACATACACACACATAGATGCAGTTTGACCAAAAGAAGTAAATTTTTGTGGCGAGAAAGGACAAAAAAAAAAAAAAAAAAATGTATTATACACACCTACAGTGATTTATTTATATATATGACCTATATAAAGGAAAATAAGATACACACACTTACCACATGGTGATCACCCCAGAAGAAGTGAGAATATATATGGGTAGAAACCAGACAACAAGAACAGCAAGAAATCGCTTGGGTTAGCATCAAGAGAGAAATGTGGCCACACAAAAGGGGTTGGAGTGCCAGCTCCGTCCAAACGGTAAGAATAACTGACCAATGGCCAGTAAAAAAAGAGCTGTTGAATTTGGAGGCTGGTAGAGGAGGGGAGAAATGCAGGCAAGTGGCACTGAAGGAGAGGCACACCAAAAAAACTAAAACACGGAGAAGAGACTTTGGGTTGACACAACCAAACCACGAAAATGACAGAGAGAAGAAGAAAACATTGTGTCATAGAAAGAAAGGGAAAGAGAGAGGGAGGGAAACATTGTGTGTGAGAGAGACAGAGATAGAGGGAGGGAAACAGTGTGTGTGTGTGAGTGAGTGAGTGAGTGAGTGAGTGAGATAGAGATAGAGAGAGAGAGAGAGAGAGAGAGAGAGAGCATTTAAAAAGCCAAACATAGGTATTAGGAGCAATTTGCCCTCGTTGGCCGGTTCAGTAGTTTGTACTTGGCAAATGGAAGGAATTGGTGGACGTAAAGATAAAGACGATGGTGGTTCTTTAAAACCTCATCAAAAAGCCGGAGGGGGAGGAGGAGTTGTAAACAACTAAGATCTACAGAACAAAGGAAAGTAAAGTTTCTGTGAACACTTCAATGAATGGAAAGATTATCTTTATATTCATTTAACTGGAGAAAAACGGTCAAACTCTAAATGGAGATTCCTATATAAACATGACTGTCAGTATATGTGTTTATTGTGAGCATGTATGTTTATCATGCACGTGAGGTTGCATGTGGCCATGTATTTACCATGTGTGAGCATGCATATATATTTATTATTTGTATGTAGAGGTTAGTGAAAGAGTTAATGTGTCAGAGGTCGTATACAAAGTTAAATTTTTTTTTTTTTTTTTTTTTTTGCTCTCCCAAAAGAGCAGGAAAAGAAAAAGTCAAATAACAAAAGAAAATTAACGGCTATTGCATTAAAACTTATCATTAAAGACACATTAACAGAATACAGAGATACAATTAAACAGATACAAACAACAGGCTCACACGCAAATATAAACTAGCACATAAACATTGGTAGGGTTTTTGTGTAATGCACAAGTATGTCATTGTTCTATTTTCATCTCATACCACAATGTCATAGTAGTCACTAGCATTTTTCTTTGTTTTCTTTTTAAATAATGAGTTACCACTTATGAAGGTGAAAAGTCATTCAAGGATAACTTAATGAGATTGATAGATTGACAATACATCTCCTTAACGTTTAATGATGAAGAACATTATGAGGATTATAAGCGATTGATTGAGTGAATACGGTTTGACTATAGAACGTTTTATGACAAGTATTTGTTTGCATTGGATTTAAAGATGCCAATGTTGTATGGAAGCAGTTCCGTAGTAATGTATTTGAAGGATGGGAAGTTCTTGGAAAGAAACTCTTTATGGAAATTGGCACATGAGGCTAGGCACATAGAACAAAGTTCTTTCTAGTCGTCATAATAAGATGAGTTTGCACGGTGAATCTCTTACAAGGAGGGACCAAAAAATAGAGCTCAGTCGAGAATCTTCCATAGAAATAACAAGTAGAGAATAGCTTTTGTGCGAAAGAAGTTGTAGAAAAGACATCATTCCCCACTAGATTGCTAAGACAATTTTTTACTTTGTCATAGCAAGAAAGAATTCCGAGTGGTACTTCTTCCAATGTGGCAGCAGTATGCCATCTTATAACATATCTGACTTATCAGTAATCATTTCCTGTACCGATAGAATGACCCAAACATTTTCCAGGAATCTTAGCAACAGATATATATTGGCATTAGGATGATGATTAATAAGAATCGGGAATAGCAAATTTTGGAGGTACTGGAATTGGAAAAATTTGTGCCTATATTCAGATGCCAAAGACGATTCTTTTGTCTTTTTTATGTGATTTTGTTTCAAACAAAATCTTTCAATGTTGATAGTGATATTAATGAATATTTAGTATTTGAACTTTAAACTAGCAGTAAAATTAAAATCTATAGATCCCCACCCCACCCCATAATTGTATTTTTACGTTTGAGAAAATATCTGCACATTTAACATATGTTTTTACAGTAATCGGGGAAAAATAACTCTACAGTTACATATTTAGAGATCTATGAAGAATCGGAATCAGAATCGGTAATTGTATCAGAATCTAGATTTTAGTACAGAATCAGTAATTGTATCTGCAACAGAGAAAAATATTGGAATTGTCCCATCACTAATATATATATGTCTTCCATTTTAGATCTGAGGTGAAAGTCATTCCTAGCAGTTTAACAAAGCAAGGGTCTCCTCAAAGAGAAAACTATTTTGACTGAGGCAAAACATGGACCAGAGCTTTGTAGTGAAGAGAGAGGAACTCAGTTTTAGAGGTGTTAAAACTAACATAACTTTCCTCGATCAGAAGAGAATCAGCAAGATTTTGATAACCAATGCTCTTAGGCTACCATAGACAGTTGTGTATTAGTAAGGTATTATGGTGATTAACCCCTATTAATTTAACTGTACATCGAATGGATACAATAATATTTAGTTCACTGCACCTTATAAAAGGTCCATACAACTTTTAGCTAAATCGACCCAAATAGTTTTTGAAAAAAATTAAAATGGACGGACAAAGAACTAGCATGTATGTATATATATATATATATATATATATATACATATATATATATATAGCATAGAATTTAAGAGTGGGGAAAGCAGTTCAGAACTTGTATGATAGTGGTTATTTAAATATTTGTAATTTGGTTAGCCTCCTTTTTGTGATTCGATGTGTCAACGTTGGTATATTGCACATCTTTTTTTTTTTCAATCCATTTCTTTATGTCATCCCTTTAAGATGCCGTTACTGCTCCCTCCTACTCCCTTCCTTCCGCCACTAGTTCTTTTCTTCCTTCCACAATATTTAAAAACATCTAATTCACAAACAACTAAAATTATCAGAGATTTTACATAATATATTTTCAAGTGGGTCTATTACAAAGTCTTTATTTTCCATAGAAAAAATGCCCATTGAATAAAAGATGTGAAAAGCATTTCCTGTGTGGATTTAACTTCATTCTATTGAATGGTGTTTATTCCTTCGAGAATACAGCGCCTCCCACTTCTATTTTCACAACTAAATAATATCAAGAGCATCCACTCGTCATGTCCACATCGCGGCCAAGTTAACAATAAGCTCTTTCTCCGCCTCCCATAGAAAATGTGCAGCTTCATTCAACAACCAAAACCATTAATAGACGAGCTGGCAAGTAAATTAAAACTTTAAGGCCGCATTAAACAAAATAAATGAAGAAAGCGGGGGGCAGGTATATGTATGTGTGTAGGTGGAAAAGGATTTAACTTAGAATTAGCACTATCTTAAAAAAAAAATAAAAATCTCTTAAAAGGACAAATTAACAAAAGGTCAAGATAACTGGGGTCGTGAAATTATACATATTTGTACTAGTATAAGAACAGAAAAAAGGTGCGAGCAAAAGAGACGAAAGGTTAAGAGCGGATAAATTTTTAAAAATGAGTATTTCCCCACCAAACCGCTGACTTTGGCGCGAATACGGTTTTTCTTAAAAACATTTTTTAAAAATACTCCGTTTTGATGGTTTCAAACTTTAAATTTCATTTCCATTAAACTTATGATACAAATAAAACAGAACTATGAACTTTTAATTATGGAATGTGAACCACATACACGATGAGAAATTTACTTCCTAAAGATTTTATAAACCCACCATATCTCTCAGCGTAAAAAAAAAAAAAAAAAAAAATACAATCCACCGTTTCAATATGACGGCTTTAATTAGTAACAACACCCTTTTTATTGAAAGAACAAAAAAAATTCTCAACTATATTTTTAGGAACCTACATCTATCTCTAAGGAGTTGTTTGGTGGGCTTTCGCTATTCAACAAAACAGGTGTAAGACGTACGTCATAAAATATGAATAAAATATTATGAGTGTAAATTGAATACATCTAATTTTGGAATAACTAATGGCATTATATATGTGCGTGTGTGTGAGAAATACAGGTGTCTGTAGGTAAAAATATTTAAAATATTGTTATCGCTCCCTTTAACAAGGATCGGTCTTCTATGAGAATTTATAAACAAGTCATTAATCTATTCGTAAAATGATGTTTCAGCTGCAGCTGTTAAATACTATAACCAAGCTTATTGCATATGTCTACTAATTTAACAAATTTAAATCCCCCCCCCCCATGTTATATAACCTGGAGATCGAATACCAGGCTGAAGAGTTAAAAGATGACTTTGCAACTAGGTTTTAATCCTTCGACCGACAGTAATTATCATATCCTACACTGAAAACAAGAATGAAACGCTAGTGTGTCGGTAAAAAATGTTTAAAACTATCACAGAACCTAAAATTGTATATACGGCCACCAAAAACAAGTGTAAAAAATATCTTGCTTGGTTCATATTTTCTATTCAACAACATTTTAGATTTATAATTTAAAAAAGTATTCATATCGCATACAAGCGGCAGCTAAATAAACAATCGGCATGTTTAGCAATGAAAAAATTTCAAACATGAGTGTGACAGACCAACGGAACAATTTACAAACAGATGCTCTTACAAAAAGATTTAAATGGAAAAAAAAAAAACCCAGCAAATTGGACAGAATTAATGCAATTCTCTACCTGTATAAGAACCAAGTACGTCCAAGGATGGAGTACTATTGTCACATCTGGGCAGGAGCTGCTAAAAGTATATATCCTGCCTTGACAGAGTTCAAAATAGACTTTGTAACCTAGTAGGGGATGCCCTTTTCTCTTCCCTGCAACCTCTTTCTCACAGAAGAGACGTTGCAAGATTGTTCTATCGTTATTTTCATAGCAAGTGCACGTCTGAGCTTTCAAAAACACTCATCTAGTTGAAAACACTATCAATAATTTCTCATTGTTTATCTGCACCTAACCGTAGATTCTATGAACAAAGTTTCTTTCTTAGAACTGCCTGCCCATGTAACTCTTCCGTTTGCTTGCTTTCCAGCTGACTGGTCGTGTTCAAGTCCAACGTAAACAAGTTCTTGAGTGGTTCCCCTTAAGTAATCCAATTTACCAAATTTCCACTACTAACAATTACGATATTGTCCGATGGACTACCATATACTCATTAACCCTTATCCTCAAGTAGTCTACAGGTCTGGATAAGTGGTGACACCTTTCTATATAAAATTAAAAAAATAAAAACTCAAAGCCCCACCCCACCCCAATGACCGAGACAACTATTATCAGCAACGTGAACAACATTGGCGTGCTAAGCACAAATCCTGGTGATATTTTCCTTTTTACTGAGGATAAGGAGTTTCGTCATATACGTCAATTTGGTAAGAAGTACTTACCCTCCAACAAGAAATATATTGGTTGTTGAATCTTTTTGTAAACATTTTTAATTAAAAACTTCCACTTTCTTTAAAATCAAATAAATGAAAAACGAAAATTCTTATCACTCCCAATTATGACTAAATATTATAAACATTTGAATTCTGCAAATATAAGGGTTTCGTTGTTCTTTCATTAAGATATCAACATTTTTAGAAATACAAAAGTATTTTATCTTTAAAAGAAGTGACGGTGGTCAATTAAATAACGAAAGTAACAACCTGAATATAGCAAGTTAAAGTTATCCCTTTTGTAAGCACCTGAGGTTTTTCTTAAAATATCTCACTAAAAATATACAAGGAAACCAATACCAACAATCGAATCACCTGATGCATACAAAATGAATGAATCTGAAACAATTGCTTAAATGTCTGTTTCTAAGCAATCTGGCATAAGACAAAATGGTTATAAACGGATTTGAAAAAAAGCCCCAAAATATAGCAGTCATACTGAAAGTTGTTCTCAGAATAAAAATTAAAATAGAATAGAAGATAAAAATACTAAATATTGCTCATAAGGTTAAATGAAAGACATTTTAGTTGGATGGTTAACAGAAGGTGAATGGCATTGTTAACCATCTTTACAAGACATCAACATTAATAATGCTAATTCATCTTAAGCATCAAAATTAAAGTTTAAATTCTTGCAGAACATAAAATTTTTCGCATTAAGTTTTTAAAAAATTTAAACAGTTTGTTTCTTTAACCAAACAAAGATGACATTAGATTTCATAAGAATTTTATGAGGCAAACAAAACTTTATAAATTTATTTCGAATTATCAAATACTAGCAGGAAGACCCAACATTGCTCAGGATTGAATCAGGATCACTACTAGTATTATGCTTTTCTTGTCAGCAAAAAAAACGAGAAAATAAATCAGCTTTATTAATTAATTCTACCATAGACTAGCAAGAACACTCGATGTTGCCTGGGATTGAATGAGGCTCACTATGTACTTTTTCACAATGCTCACAACACCATATTACTTTCTTTTGTTTATACTGCCCCCCCCCTATTACTCCCATTTTGCCCTCTTAATATAGTCGGAAGAAGCTGAAATGTTGAAAAACTCTTTGAATTTGTGTCTTATTTATACATATGGTTTAAATTTCATTAAAATAAGATATTTCAAGTTTTAAGGTGGTTCTATCCCTATGGATCACTTAAGAGGAGGGCACATTTATTTGGCATAGAGGTTACCAGAGATCCAAGACAACTTCTATTGCCAAATTACATCAAAAGATACATTTGAAGTTTTAAAGGAGGTTCGAGCGCCTATAGCTCCCTTGAGGATGCGCTTATATAAACAAAGACCTGGCCAGAAATAGGTTAGCTTGGAAGTTCATTTCTAAATGTCACCCAACACTTGCTAGCATGTCAAATACTTTAAACATGATATAACCAGTTCCTGCTTTAAAGACAAAATTTTGCACAATAAAAACTGAAAATTGTTTAAATATATATATTATCTAACATGAAAAGGGGGGGGGGGATAAAAACCTAAATTTGAATTTGGTTTCGTGTTCATTTTCATCAAAACTTGCAACAATTCTTAATGATTTGAAAAAAATATATCAGTGCTTTCTTTTTTTTCTCCTTTGGATGAGTTATTCTAATTTTAATCAAGTTAAAAGTTCTCATCTCAATTGTCACTTTTCACTAATGTTTCGAAATTTGCAGGTTACCAACTATAAGAGAAAAAAATAAAAGGCAAAGAATGTTAAGATCACAATATAGCAACCGTCATGCTCTACGGCCTTCTTTGGGTATCTTTTGATTGCTTATTTTAAAGCATATCAACCTATCAGCATGTCTTTATGACAAAATTGTATAGGTTTTGTATACAATTAATTTGCTGCTTTCATTTGAAAGGATTTTTGTTATATACAACACTTAGTTTGCCCAAATGGTTACCCATTTAGTAGAGACTAGGCTCAAAGTTGCTTAACTTTGGTGAAATTTATACAAAAGTCATGTGTCAACATGATTATCGTCATATCAGAGTTTTTATTATTGCCACAATAACTTTATCAGAATTTCAAACTGCATTAAAAGGTTTCAGTGAAAATTTACAGAAGCTCATACACTAAGACAAAACTAAATCACCCAAAGAAGGCAGGAGAGTACGATGATAGAAATGTTAAAATAGCAATAACACAGAAAAGAAAAATTTGAAACCTGTAAATAATTCAATTTGTTTTGCAACTCCTGTTGTTTGAACTACGAAATACAAGAAAATATACTATTTCGCAACTTATTTCTTCATATAGGAAATTCTATTCTGATGCTTTTGTTTTCTTGACCAACATATATCAACTCATTTTTCCAAGAAAATATTATTTTCAATAAACTTCTTCATTAGAGATTATTCTTCAGTTTGAACAAAAACGGATATTCTTAAGATGCATCCATTCAATAAACAGGTTTAATAAAAATATAAATTTTAAACTTAAGTATGAATTACCAATGGGCAAAACAATGAATGGACACGCCCTATTAATCAAATGTGTGGATGTATCTAAAAATGAGATTTCAAACTTAAGCATTACATATCAACTGATTGATAGCCTCTTGATTGCCTTTGAAGATGAATAGCACAAGAAGCCAAAAGACCAAGGGAGATAAATCTAACACTACAGAAGAGCAATCTGCATTCGGCTGTCAATGCCAATTAATTTTCTACCTGACTTGCTATGAGCTTCTAAATGAACAAGGAATGCAAATGCTACTTACGGAAATGATTTCAGCCAAAAATAAATAAAAGTAGATCTGCTTAAGAAGCCAAGTCATGGGTAGTGCAAATTTATCAAATGTTCAATGAACCTCAAACTAATTGGTAACTTTGACATGCCAAACATCTCTTCGGTAGAATAAAAGACTGCTAGCTGTGAGAGTTAAGCGTTTATCCTTATATTTTTCTCGTATGCTATGGACGTTGTTCACTACATGGTGCCAGGTTGAAGATTTTCTCTGGATACTTTTCTTTTGGCCAGGGAACTAGTACATGTCCACATATGAAGGAGACTTTATTTTGGATCCAATTTACTTGATTGTCAGTTTGTTCTGTCTGGATCATCCATACAGGAGTATCAGTGGTTCTATCTAACCAGACTATATTACATGTGTGTCTCCACTATCTTCTACAACTAATCACTTCTAATCACTTACTTCTAATCTTCATGTTATGTGACAAAAACAAATAAGTTATCGTCCTTTGTAAAGTTAGTCATAGCTAACTAAGAGACAAATCTTTTCAATCACACAAAGTAATCTTAGGTATTTAAATACTTTATTCCAAATATATATTACTAAGTAATAGGCAACATTTTTCTTTTTTTTAATTATTTAATGTCATTTGCATGCAATTAATTGAACACAAATTGCTATTTTACCTACAGCTGGAGGAAAATTGCAGGTTTATACATTTCCAATTATGTTTTGTCAAAGATGACAACATCAGCTGGAAGAAGGATAGGTAAATAATTAGAGAAAAGGTATATTTTTATATATTTTTTTTAATCAGCTTGATTCTGTTGTTGGCATCAGGAGGAACCACATGCCGGTTGCCAACATCACTAAGTGATACGATGGAATGCACTGGATTCAAACTTGATGTGCCCAGATCGTCATTCCATATAATTATACACTTAACTGTCACTCACTAAATGATGAACTGAAGACATGGATGGAAAATTGCGAAGACAGAGCTGTTAGGTGGTCCCTGCATTTTTAATATTTGTCAATAGAATCAAAAATGGCTGAAATATAATGAAAACTCAGCTGTTGATTAGTGTTGGATTGGACTGTCTTGATGTGAGACAAAGTGAACTCATTTCGAACCAGGTCAACCTATGCAGAGTGAATGCAGTTTCAAGTTCATACCTTTCCAAACAGTATTGGTACACAGTTAACCACAACTGATTCAAAGGGCTATCCATTACAGCAATCATGATTCTTCGTCTCGTCTCCAAAAATAAAGCCACCAATATACTGTTTAACATCTATTCTACAGTTGGAATGTGCTTGATGGTTTTTAAAAATTGACTTCCAAACCAACCTATCTCTGGCCAGATCTTTATCCCTCTTAAGTCCTCCTTTATCACTTCCTCCCATGTTTTCCTCTGCCTTTCCTTGCGAATGAACCCTGCTATTTCAATGGTTTTAAATATACTAACCCAAGAACCTCTGTTTTTTTAACATGGCCATCAGCAGAATTTCCTGTTCTGCACAAAGCTCAATATTATAAATATCTCCCTTGAAACAGAACATCAAATGACTAATCACATTAAAAAAATCTCGAATATTTAAAAAAGAAAATGTTTTAAAAAATAATAAACTTCTGAAGTAAAGAGGTTTCAGATAATTTTACACTGGATTTTTAACAATGCCAACTTTTCCATTTCCTCAATTGGCATGATTCAATGTCACCTTTTTTAAGCTTCATTTACGTTTTCCACAGTGCTGCTCTTCATGACATTCATTGATTTTCGATCCAAACACTGAAACCTTTTTAGAACTAATTCTATGTAAGGGAGATAATTCTTATTCAAACACTTTTTCAAATTCAGCAAATACCTGAGGTTTCGTATTAAAATTTGATTTTTACAATTCAATTTGAAAAAATAAACAGTAAAAGTTGTGTTTCTACTTATATTGTAAATGAAGGAAATTTTTTTCAATCTTAATTTTTTACTTTTAAACTTTAATTATCAATACTTATCTAATACTTATTTTCTATCATGAAGATGCTAACTAATTTTTAATTGTCTTAGAATTTAAAATGCTAATGGTAGGTGTTCTCTCCGTAAACCTTTTACAGCTATCATTGAAAAGAACTTCCCTTTCTTCTATGTACTTAGAAATTAGAAAAGAATATCTCATCTGTGGAATACAATACCACAGAGGTGTTTCCCTGTTGACTAAGTCTTCAAGTCCAATGTTAACAAATACTTAGTGAGCCGTCCTCTATCGAATTTTGCCTTTTTAACCTATTGTTTCCGATCCTTTTATAATATTGTTCATCCATTGGAAAATTTCGATAATCCTTAACCTGAAGTGGGCTTTCAGTAATGTACAATTTTTCCTTTACTGATCAAAGACGGAGAGAGAGAGAGAGAGAGAGAGAGAGAGAAAAGGAAGTATAGTTTCGAAACAGATACAAACGGCCAAGGAAGTAGTTCAGCTATTACGATGTATTTCATTAATAGAATAAAAACCTTAGCACAGAAACGGTTTGTATCCGTGTCATGTAGACAAGATGAAGATGCTGTTTATGGTGACGTACACCCAATAATCTTGCCATGTGATATTCATTTAAAATACAAAAAACTTTATAACAAATATTGAATATTTACCTTTTTCTGTTGGAACCAAATAGACGAACAATCACAGACACAGCAAATGGAATCATTAAGGACAATTTGCAACTATTTCATATTAGAGAATCTATTTTTCTTCAGGTAAGGAATAGAATAATAGGATAAATGGAACTAGACTTGATGCATAATTAGTTCAAATGAAACAAACCGAACGTATAACAGGAAAAAAAAAAAAAAAAAAAAAAAAAAAAGCTTCAACTTTTGACATGTACAATGAACAAGTTAGAATGACGATCATTTTTCCCCACAATATCCGAGTACAGTCTTTTTTTTTTTTCACTATAATTTCAATAGTTATGTTTACTATGAAACTGCAGTCATGTTAAACAATTTTCTCACCAACTTTATTTCATAAGTAACCCCAGATATCTAGATCCCCTTATGCCCCCTAAAACGACCTTAGAAGACTCCAAAGAAACTGAGGGATACTTGTTGAGGTCATTAAAATTGTTACTATTATTAAAATTTGACAAAAAAAATCAAATGTATATTAATTTTTATGAAACGCTTAAGAGATCTTAAGAAATTGAAATTCAGGGAATATTGCTTAATTTGTCAATTTTGGATAAAATTAAATTGATGCATTTGAATTTTCAAAAGACAGGTTGTGTCGATACCATACCCTCTAAAATTCATAACACTAGAAAAATTGAACAAAACTGGAATTTGGTGAATATTAATCTCTAGTAGTTATTGTTAAAAAAGTCACAATAATTGGAAGTATCAAAAATTTCACAAAAGAGTTTGAACCCCATTTTTTACCCTCTTCGCATGAATTTAAATTACACTAAACATAGCCCACATTTGGATCCTTTACACATATTAGCTGTGTTCCAAAATCCATAATGATTGGTTCAATATATAAACATGCATACCTAATTTCATAAGTTATTACAAGTAATAAACTACTTAGACCAGAATTGAACTGTTTAAAAATTCAGGAGTCAAAGTCAAATGTTTGGACTACCAACTCTCTAACTCTGCATTCCATGACTAATGCAACAAATAAAACCACAGACCATCTTGTGTTGGCTGTTTCAACCGGGAGAATAATGGCTGAAATGCTTATGTGGGCGCCTGTGAATGGCAAAATTAAGCGTCATGTAACATTTGATATTTTACAATATTTTTCAATGACAGTTGGGTTGAGAAAATTTCTCAGTAAATCTAAGAAATTTTTTCCCCCTCCTATTTAATTGTTGCTCAAAAGAGGAAGGAGAGGGGGGGGCATAGTATTTCGTATTTCTTTGTGAATTTATACTTCAGTTTTGACCGAGAACATCAATAACAGATGTCTATTTTCTCGACATCTTGAGAAATTGTACATAAAAATGATTCCCCTATTTTACATGTAGATAGACATGGCTTACATTCAAGCTGAAATCTTAGTTGCATTCACGATTTTTTTTTTTTTTTTTTTTGTCAAATGAAGCTAACATTAAAATAGTGAAAGCAGCTGCAATAAAATTTGAAGACTTGCAATTTCTATTCGAACACATCTCTATAAAAGGTTCGAGTTGGTCAAGCTTCAGTTTGATATAGCATTTTAATTGCTAAACGTCCAAATTAAATAGACGGGTCTTTAAAAATGGACATTTTTGTTTCTTCACTTTTTTTTACATTTTTATTAACTTTAATTTTAAAATCAAAATTTCGTTTTGCATTAAACAGCTGCAAAAATCTAAGAAATATCAGATTTCTCTATAAAAATAATTACTGAAACTTATTCAAGTTCTGTCATCGTTTATAGCCCATGATCACAGCATACCCAAAAGTAAAATATGATTATGATTGGTTTTTTGGAAAAAGAAATCCAGCTGAGTGCTCAAGTAAAAGGAAAATCCGAAATATGGTGATGAGTATTGGCTGAAGAGAGCTTGATATGGATATTTTAAACGGTCCAAATCATTGGGCTTGAAACCGACGGTACCAATGACTTGTCTCATCTAACAACTTTCTGTACACAAAAAAATATGAGTCACTGTTGACCAAGGCCTGAATACCACTTGAGGATAAGAGTTAACGATATTCCAGTTTAAGAGGATTGGAAACAATTGATTAAAAGATTAAAATCCCATTATTGAAATTTTGCCAACATTGAACTTAAAAACGAACACGTACTCATGAAGCAATCCCACAATACTCTAATTGATACATGAGAATTCTTCCATTAGGGTTGAATACACAGTTAAAGAAAAATATTCAATAAAATTGAATTCTGTTTTTAAATCCTCAAAACGTAAAGATTCACTTTTTAAATTTCAAAAAAGAAGTGTCTGTGACATGTTAATAACTATCTAAAATCCAAGAAAAAGTTCCATTCATTCTAAACAAGGCTTCAGCAAATGTTCATTCAATGGCAACACAAACAACTTGAAGACAAATCATAAATACAATCATTAATATCAGTTAGAATTCTTTCTCAGAATTAATTATCAGATATTTGGTGGACAAGTTGTGCAATATGAATTGAAGCTTATTTGCACCAAATATGATTGGATTGCAGAAAAAAATGTAAATTTAATTAATGGGTCGCATTTGTGTGTGGGGAGTTACCCTACATAATGTACAAAGTGATGTATTTTTTTCCTAGTAAATTCATTTCAGTTAACAAAAGGACAAGTTAAAAAATATTAACTCTCTCATCTCCAATGCATTTCATTCTAGCTGAGCTTCATGACCTTAAATGTGTACATTGGACTCCATTTTTTTATTGGAAAACTGGAGACCTTTTAAAGTTATACTGTGTTCTTGACAATATCAAAATAGAAAACTTAATATCAAATTGATCTGCATGATGTATATAATGAACAGCGAAACTCTGAAAAAGTAAAACATTCTCAAAATGGGATTTCTAAAATATTAGTGTGTGTGTGGAGGGGGGGGCAATATTGCCCGGGTATCTGGAGGTGTGTGTTGAGCACCCAAAAAAAGTGTCAGTGGGCAGGCAAGCTCGAACCTGTGATGAACCCATGACGCGAAGGTGGAAAAGAAAGTGAAAGAAATTCTGACAACTTACTGCTACGCTATAACGCCAGAGGAAGTGAAAAGCGTTTAAGTTAAGTAATATCAATCAAAAAGTTGACTTGCACAAGTTAAGAATCATGAGTTTCACTTTATTTATACGAAAAAGATGAAAGTGGGCTCCCTCTATTGTGCTAGAAAACTGCTCACACCTGAGAGTATTCTGTACCTCAATAAGGCCACCATTCACCCATATATAGTGTATTGTTACCACATCTGCCTGGTACATCTACCACTAGTCTATCCCTGTTGGATAGGGTTTAAAAAAAAAAAGTCTCCAATCTAATAGGTCCCATTTTGTCATCTAGGCCCCAACCCCTGTCCCATTGCCACAATGTTGCATCCCTGTGCCCGTTTTACAAGTATTTTAATGGAATGTGCTCTGATGAACTCATTGCACTTGTGCCCCCTTGATGTGCATAGTCCCAACAAAACCGCTTGGCAACAAAATCTGTTGAGGTCTCTAAATGTCAGAAAGTTTTCTACTCAAATAACTTCTTCCCTAAAACAACTAGACTTTGGAATTCGCTTCCTGCTACATACTTCCCAAACTGTACAGATATGCAGAAGTTTGAATGCAACGTACATCAACATCTTAATCTTTCTTAAGCATGGTCCCAATTAGTAGCCCCTTATGTCCAAGTGGAATTGTTTTGGGTTATAGGGAGTAAAAAATAAATAAAAAAATAAATTGGCAGGGATTAAAGAATTCTCCATGTTATGTTATAGACCCAAACCAAATCTATTTGATAAAAATCATTAAACACAAATGAAATGAGTAACCAATGTGACGGTCCATAATTCCGTGGGAGGGGGGGGGGTTAAATTCAACCAAAGTTTTGGTGCTAATATTCTAAGTCATAAACTCTTAATACATTCTAATAACTAGTTTTAAAAGTTTGCGTTTTACTTAATCTAGGATTAAAGTTTCAGCCCTGTTTGCCTCTACTATAACAGTAAACAACGTTCCTATTGACATTTAGGCACTTCATGAATCTTCCGCATCCCCACCCACCCCTCCAACTTCTAAATTTTCCTTAAAATTTAATTTTATTTTCTAAATTTTATAATTTATCAAAATGCAAATTATTTCATAATTTTATAATTCACTCGTTTTGCAAATTAGAAATATTCTAAAAAGAATGGTTTGTGATGTTTGAAAGATTCTATTGGTCCAAAGTTGCTTACACCATACAAGACAATGCATTTAGAAAGCCCCCCCCTCTTAATAACTGATCACTTATTAAAGCGAAAAGTTACTCAAGAGTTAGGATAGATTGCCAGTTAAATGATGAAAAATAATACGAGAAAATTGAAAATGATAAGTACAATGAAAAAAAACGAAACGCTTAAGAAAACAGTTCATAAGTATTTGTTGATATTGGAGTTCAAAATGACCATGTAATCCACAGGAAAGCAATCCAAGGTAATGTGTTCTTAGAAAGAAATCCTTCATGGAAATTCCATTTTGATGTTATGCACATGGAAGAAATGAGACTTTTGCAGTAGTGGTAGTAGACGAATTCTTGCAGTGAATGCCTTATAAGGAGGAACCAGAGATTGGAGCTCAGTCGAGTACTTCCCATAACTCTAAAGATAAAAACAGACTAACAACATCTTAGCAGCTAAATTATGAAAAAGAAAACATATAGATATAAAAGATTAGTTAAGCTTTTAAGATAAAAAGACAAAGGTTTATTTATTGATATGACACATTCATATCTTTTGCCGTCGGATATAATTTCAGAAGAGATTAAGGGCTGAAACGTATACAAGATTTAAAATGATAAAAGTAATAAAACAGATTCAAATTACAAAACAAAATTCCCCATAATTGGCAGTTTTTATTGTTCTCTCCCTCAAAAGGTCAAGACTATAAAAACGCAATGGTTTACTGTTAAAAACAAAAGTAACAAAATATAACACTAAATATCTTAGCCAATTACCTAATGCATCAACAAATGAGACAGCTGACCGCATAAGTACAGTTGGACTATAACCAGATATTCACCCGGTGACATCCCAATTAAAAAAAAAAAAAAACTTAATGGTTTGTACGCATGTGGATCAACACAAAATTTTCATTAAGAAAAAACAAAAATATTTTATTTTTAATCAAAAGTGTCTTTGCTTATACGCAAAACATCTTCACAAAGTCTATGATTTCACCAACAGTATAAAATGCAACCAAAACCGCAAATATAACCAGTAGGATTGTTGCGATCAGAACATCTTCCTGCATTTTCAGCACCTTAGTTTAAACACCTCACTTGGTGTGGCCACCTTCACCAAACTATTGGCAGTCATAGACGTCCTACTATATACAGATACACTTATACTATACTATAGATAGTCAAACCTGCATATAAGTCATCAAGACCTAGAGTTAAATGTATCATTACAAAGATTTCCTACCAGAATATTTTCCTATTTTCTTCTAATTATTATACGGATTTTATAGAGTTGAAAATATATATATATATATATATATATATATATATATATATATATGCCTCTGTTAAAAATTGTTTACATTCACTCCACACACACAAAACATTAACTTACTGGTTCCTTCCGTCACTTTTATAAAAATTATTAAAATTATAACTGACAGGACTTATTTTTAATTCAATAACAATTTCTACAAGCAAAATTTCAGTCTTAGGGGTAACCCTCTTTAGTGGAGTATTAACCTGCTTTTTTTCTCAAAATTCCTAGAATATGGTCCTTTCAAATTCAGATTACCGCCAAACACAGAATATTTTAGATACATTGACGACATTTTAATTTTACTTCCTGAAAATACGCACATTGATAATATTAAAGACGAATTAGACTCAGTCGAACCCTCCATAAATTTCACCTATGAAATGGAAAACAATCACTCATTACCTTTTCTAGACATGCCTATAAAATCCAATAATAAACTACCTTTCAAAGTTCACCCAAAAACTACACACAAAAATGATTACATACATTTCTACTCACACCATAATAAACTAAAAACGGGTATGATAACTGGTTTCTTCCTTCGTACACTCAGAATTTGCAATCCGTACATTCAGAATTTACAACTCGCCCAGGATGAATGCCACGTCAGATATCAGTCAGCTAATATACACAAAGAGATTTTTTTTTTTTGGGGGGGGGGGTAATAAGCACGTAATTATCTGGAAAATTAAATATTCAGTTTACAGTAAAAATGTTATTCTAACTTAAAATTTAAATCAAAGAAACCCCATTTCTTTTTAAAAGTTCAAAAATAAAATCAAACCTATATTGTACTTGAATATCACAAGTTTATAAATCTCATAATTTACTGCAAATAAATGTAACGGGTGACAAAAATAAACATTCAGATATGCGAGGACATGTTTAAAAACTAGAGTTCATTGGGTTCAATCGGAGGCTCTCAAAATATTTCATAAATGTTGAGATTAAAATAGTGACGTTAGGTGTAGTAGGACAAAAAATAAATTTAATAACTTATAAGTAATTAGGCTTACCAACTTCAAAAGAATTGTACTTAAAAATGGGCTTTAAACTAGGTCACAAGCAAAACTGACCTTGTGTTACATTCTATGGGGTAAAGTAAATACGAACCTATAGCTTAGTACAGTTAAATCCAAGGCGAAGCCTAGATTTTTATTTTATTTGTTTAACCGTAGAATATTCTATTAATACATACAAAAAAGTTATAAACCAAAGATGTCTTCCACCGTTGATATGTTGAGAGAACCAATGCTATATTTCAAATCAAGTTCTGGTAAAGGTCTCAATTTAAATCTCTTAAAATCGTGAGACAACTTCACGTGTGTGTGTGTGTGTGTGTTATTTCTCACACCAATGCAATTACACATTGAATTACTTTTAATTATTCACTATTAACAAAATATTTGAGATTAAAAAATTACATGAAACGAAATTTTTAAAATCATTTAGAACAATACAAAATTAAGTCTACCAGAATGCTTTAATATTAGCTCCCTTAAAAAAATAAAAAACCCATTCCATAAACTACATTTGGTGACAAGTTATCCCTTACTTCCATCATCTTAAAGTTTACTCTTACCGGAAGTGGTAGTACTCATCAAGGTGTATTTAAAAATAGATTCCGCAATTTAGTGGGTACATGATCTTTACTTGTCCCTACGGCCTCTTTCACACACAAGAGATGTTGGTAACCTCTATCCACTGTATCGTTGTGTTCAGGGCAGGTGCTTGACTGAGTTCCAATACCTGGTAGCCGACCCCCTCCTGTAAAGCATTCACAACAAGAAGTCAAACTACAAAGAATTTTCTCTTTACCAAAAACAAATACAAACTTCCATGTACAAAGTTTCTTTTCTATCCTATATGCGGAATAAGATATCTCTAGTCTGCTTCCTAACCAACTACAGTAGGATCATCTTCAAGTCTAACGTGAACATTTATTGAACCGTCCTCTTTAATTATCAATTCCTCTTTTGCCTATTACATCCTTTGTTTCCGGTCCTCTCGTGGTGGCGATCATCGACTAATTGACTCATACCTTTGAGTGGATCCAAAGTCTTGATAAAAGGCAACCCATTAAAATGTAAAGATGGGAAAAAATCATTTGCAGAATAAAGATTAAGAAAATATGTGAGCAAAACTTTTGCAGATATTTAGAACTTTAAGCTTAAACTTTTACCAAAATGATTGAATTATGCGTGAAATAGCAGAAAATAAAACCAAACGTTTAACATTGTGTTGGTTAACAAAAAAAAAATTAAAAAAATAAAAAAAAAATAGCATTTTCCAATTATAAATTCATACAAACACTGAGAATGTGCCTCGCTTTTCCATGTTTGAAGTCGTTTATTATTTAACAAATCGAGAGGGTCAAGGAGAAAAACAAAAATCAAAGTAAAAACTCCTGGGAAACGCCAGATAAATGCAGTTGGTAAAGAATAAAGATGAAGGCCAAATCTGCGATGGGAGAAATGTGAAAGCAAATAAAAGCATTAAAAGTAAGTCATTTAAAAAAGGAAATGAAATTAAAAAAGCTTTTACAAATGTCAACAAAACTCCATATGATGCCTTTTCAAACTTGAGCATGACAAACCAAAGAAAATGCCTTTTCAAACTTGAGCATGACAAACCAAAGAAAATGCCTTTTCAAACTTGAGCATGACAAACCAAAGAAAATGCCTTTTCAAACTTGAGCATGACAAACCAAAGAAAATGCCTTTTCAAACTTGAGCATGACAAACCAAAGAAAATGCCTTTTCAAACTTGAGCATGACAAACCAAAGAAAATGCCTTTTCAAACTTGAGCATGACAAACCAAAGAAAATGCCTTTTCAAACTTGAGCATGACAAACCAAAGAAAATGCCTTTTCAAACTTGAGCATGACAAACCAAAGAAAATGCCTTTTCAAACTTGAGCATGACAAACCAAAGAAAATGCCTTTTCAAACTTGAGCATGACAAACCAAAGAAAATGCCTTTTCAAACTTGAGCATGACAAACCAAAGAAAATGCCTTTTCAAACTTGAGCATGACAAACCAAAGAAAATGCCTTTTCAAACTTGAGCATGACAAACCAAAGAAAATGCCTTTTCAAACTTGAGCATGACAAACCAAAGAAAATGCCTTTTCAAACTTGAGCATGACAAACCAAAGAAAATGCCTTTTCAAACTTGAGCATGACAAACCAAAGAAAATGCCTTTTCAAACTTGAGCATGACAAACCAAAGAAAATGCCTTTTCAAACTTGAGCATGACAAACCAAAGAAAATGCCTTTTCAAACTTGAGCATGACAAACCAAAGAAAATGCCTTTTCAAACTTGAGCATGACAAACCAAAGAAAATGCCTTTTCAAACTTGAGCATGACAAACCAAAGAAAATGCCTTTTCAAACTTGAGCATGACAAACCAAAGAAAATGCTAAGACATCACAAAGAATCGCTAAGATGCAATGCACCTTAAAAAAATGTACTACTTTGCAAACAAAAACATGAATCATCATATTTAGTTTAACATCCATTTTACATGCTGCCATGCGTTGAATGGCTTAAAGAAATTGACTTCCAAACTAATCTATGATGAGATTAGTTATTCCTTTTTTAGGTTTATCTTATTACTTGCATGTTTTCATCGCCATTCCTTTGTGAATTGAATCTATCTCAACTGTTCTACATCTAACAAAATAAACTCCTATCCATTCTTTCAACATAAGCATACCATCAAAGTCTCCTGTTCCACAGATATCCCTATATACAATTCGAATCGATTATGTAATTCTTATATTTTTTCCATGCAACACATATCCTCAATCCTCACCAGTCAGCTGTCACTTCCCTATATCACATTATGCATACACGTTTCATGTGAGAAAAGCAATGATTATTCCGAATTACATATTTGAATACTTGAGTTTATAAACGGTGAAGCTAAGATTTATATACCCTACAAAATATTTAACCACATTCTGGGTGTAGTAACCAAAAAATATATATAAAAACATAATTGGAAATAATTTTCAGGGTAAAAACCAATAATTGGTGGTAATGAGTTTTTTTACTTTTGAACTTATTTTAGAAAATCAAAAAGGAAAATCTCAATTTATGGTTCAGGGGGTAAGAAAGGTTTCTATTGTGCTAGTAGTTGATTTCGAATCTCAACTTGTAGCAATAAATACTGCTGAACTGATCAGCTATAATACTGTGAAACGTATGTCTGTGGGTCAGGCAGTCTTATTTGTCAACTGAAAAATTGATTTGTACTCAAATGCATGTACATTGAAAATTATTTGCCATACAGACGTACAATTTCACATTAAAACAAACGAATCATAATCTAAGAATATTTGAAATGATCATCATACAAAGTTGAAAATGTCCATTTTTTTTTTGTTTTTTTAATTTGTATATTTAATTTTAATTAAAAAAAAGTACATTTTTCAATAAAGGACCGACGACTATCTGAAATTAAAATGTAAAATTATAACACTTATAATTTACAATAATCATCCTTTTTAATAAATTTAAATTAATGAAATGTGAAAATACAGTCTTAGTTGAGAAACACTATTTTCAATGATGAAAATACAAACAACCTCTTGTAAATGAAGTAAAATTACACTTAAAATGACCGATTTTGATTGTAAGTACTCGAGCCATTCAACAACCAGTTCTGAACAATCGTTACAAACACTTCATTGAAAACACAAATTCTTTACAAGACTTCAATAAAATTTAAGAAAATTTTGTTTTTACAGAAACGTGTGTGTGTGTGTGTGTGTGTGTATATATATATAGATAAACTTCATGAAATTGCAATTATATATATATAGATAAACTTCATGAAATTGCAATATGCAACAAATGCATGAAACAGCTGTTGCAAGATTATATATGTTGGAAATTGTGTGGTTTAGTAGTTACAAACTGTGCACTCTCCATGC
Organism: Euprymna scolopes; assembly: GCF_053919585.1. Lineage (NCBI taxonomy): Eukaryota > Metazoa > Mollusca > Cephalopoda > Sepiida > Sepiolidae > Euprymna > Euprymna scolopes. Next base: position 105,840,734 of record NC_136494.1, on the reverse strand, counting down.
CGAGTTATAGTTTTGTCAGAGTAACTATATCACTTTCACTGATACTCTTAGTAATCGTATCAATACATATTCTCACTCCAGCTATGGATTTTTTTTTTTTTTTTTTTTTTTTTTACAAGCGAGTTACCACTTAAGGTTCAAAGGCCACTCGAGTGTAAATGTTAAGAATAATAGGTTAGACTAAACTTTGATTGTACAACTTGTCTAGAAGTACAAAACTACAAACACCAGTATTTCTGTGCTTATCCCAGTTTCCAACAATCTTAGATTTCTCCTTATCGGTTTAAATGGAAATGTAGTTAAGGATTGTGGAACCCTTGCAGTGGGTATCCATTGTCTCTTGAGACAGAAAGAAAACCTACAAATATATATATACACACTATTATATTGAATGCTCTAAAAATATAAGAATCCTAAATATCTACAAAATATTTTTCAATAGAATTTTTTTTAAATATATTTTGTTGATTTAAAGACATTCGAATCTATGACAGCTGTTGATAGCAAAACAATATATAATCAAGTTTTTAACATGCCCAAACGGATCCACATAAAGTTAGTATTACTTTGTATATTATATATATATATTTTTTTTTTTTTAATAAAGACAACCATTCAATGTCTAATCGACCTGTTGATCATTCTTAGAAAAATACTTATAAATTTATGCTAATTAGAATGTGAAGTTAAACAATTTCCAAAAGTCACATCTAGAATTCTATTTCTGGAGCTTTCAACAAAGTTATCATTCGAAGGAATTGGTTAAACCTATCCATATAATTCAATCAAATAAGGTACAGAGATTTTTTTTTAACGTTAACCAGAAAAAAATGTCTTATTTAGAAAAATTGTGACGTCATTCAGTTATGATCACATAAACAAGTTCTAAAAGATGTGATCAATTATACAATTATACAAATGATCATAAATCTAATAGTCACAGAATATCTTGTCTGACAGAACATCTGCCTAACTACATAACTTCCCCAGTGGCAAATATCAACAATAAGATAGCTGAATAAAAATCCTTTTTGAACTCTGCTCAAATGTCGCAATTTATTTTTTCTCTCTCATCACCAGACTTAAAAGAATGTGTTAGAAGTTGTCACAATGGATTAATTTTACATTAAATATGTATAGTGACATTAATTTTGTTTGGTTCTTACATTGTTTTAATATTTCGACAAATCTCTCCTTCAAAGCCAAAAATCAAAATTTGCAATCAGGTTTGTTTTGAATATGCTATTAAACATGTCATTTTAATTCAACATTTTTTTTCTTTTATGGAAACCTTGTGTAGATATGAGGGAAAGTTTTAGAATTATCTTTATAAAGTTAGGTATGTTTATATTTTTATATGTGCAAGATTCACTCCTAAACTAATTAAGTGACCGTTATGAATTTTGGAACAGTTGTTAGGCGTAAGAGGTTCAAGCAATTTAGTTTTAAAAAGAGATTTAAAAAAAAAAAAAAAAAAAAAAAAAAGGAATGGAAGCTCTTTGTGCAAACTCATACAACCGACTTTAGTGCAATTTTAATAGCTATTAGATGGAAATTAATATTCCTTAAATTTCAGTTTTTTTGGAATATTAAACCAGAGTTTTTCATTGAGAGAAGGGGAATAATATGGACACCATTTGAAAATATGAATAAAATTTTTATTAAATTTGACACAATCATTATACACTAATTAAGCAAAATACCTCAACTTAAATTTTGTTAAGACTCATTAAATCTTCAATTTTAGACATTTTCTTAGATCAGCATCATGATGTGGATCAATAGTGGAATGAGGAATCTCGACATAAAATTTAGTTGCATATATATCTTGATTTTAACCTTTGTAAGGGGGGGGGGGGGCATAAAAGTGGTGTAAAACTTGTTTTACCATACCGGGACGGGTATTCTAGTAATTGTATCTACATATTAAAGAAGTTCTTCACACACACAGAGAATGCTAATTCGAAAACTAGGCTATATACAGAGCTGCATGCGCTACATCTTCCCACAGAAAGCAGAAATTCATATAATTGAAACGAAAAAGGACAGCCTGACCCCCCCCCCCATCACATCATTTTCCATTCACAAAACGGGGTGATGGAAGAAGGAGAAAAAGGAATAGAGGAAGGGAGGGACCCTGAAAGAGCAGGGCATGAGAAGAATAAAAGGGCAATTCTTGTATTCATTTATTTTAAATATAATTCAATGAACAACAGGCAAACAAGCAGTTTCATTCCTCAGCTGATTTTTACACAGGATTTGAATTTGAGAAAAATGACTGGAAGAAGAAAAACTGATCTTTCCATTTTATTACCAAAAACCATGGGGAATGAAAATGGGATTAAAGGAGGGATAGAGGAAAATGGCCATTATATATATATATATATATATATATATATATATATATATATATATATATATACACACACACACACTCACTCGAATTTGCTTTTTTTGTGTATTGATATTCATATTAAAAACCCTTTTTCTATTCATTTACTAAGAAAATACAGCTTTGTCATAGAATTGCATTCATCTGCAAAAGATCTAGCTAATTTGCATATTTTAAATATTCGTTTTAATTAATTCCCTATTAGTTGTTTCGGTTTTCTTATTGGATGATCATCTTTAGTTAACTATTACGTGTAATTATATTCATGCAGATTTTCTACATAATTTATACTTGCGTAATATTTGCGTAAAAAAGATTATAGCAAACACAAACCTCTTTCTATATTTATGCATGCGTATATATATATATATATATATACTTGTTTAAAAAATTTTGCCTACCAAACTCCTGTCAGTTTTTGGTTTAAAGACATGAAACTTCATATATATGGTGCAAAAGTGTTAAAAAAAAAAAAAAAAAAAAAAAAATGGAATTTGCCAGGTGAAGATCGAACAAATATGCATGTGTAACGTAATAGCTATTGGTTCAGGTTTTAATTTTTAGCCTTGCAGCAAACACGTCTTCATAGCTCAGGCATTATCATTAAAGGAAAAAGTAAATCTTAGGCTAAACGTTTTGGTTTTGATTCTCGGTGGTGGCACACAAGTTTTTTTTAACTTTTTAAATAATTACTATATATTGGATCAAATCTAATCTATATATACAAAATAGTAAAAGTGGCACGCGCATTTTGTATGTCCAAGGAAGGCTGGTCGGGCCTTTCTCTCTCTCTCTAGAGAGAGAGAGAGAGAGAGAGAGAGAGAGAGAGAGAGAGAGAGAGAGAGAGGGTTACTAATTTTCACAACTTTTTATATACTCGCAAGATCATATCTACAATTTGCGAACGGACGTTGTGTATACATTTATTTTGATCGACTTTTATAAAATTCATGTTATTCTATCCTTTCACGTGTTTGTTGGTCTTTTTCATATAAATGAAGCGAAACTCATTGAAGAAAAGCCATCAGCGGCCTTTCGTGCTAGGACGTCTTGAAAGCAATTAGCTTGGATCAATGTGGGGAAAAATCCTTCATATCAGACAATCGCTATTCATTTAAAAGTTCCCCTTTTTCGGGGGAGCTTGTTCCCCAACATCGTGGGGAAACATAAATGAAACAGCAGAAAGCTGAACTGGCTTTCAGCCAATCTTCATTTTTGCACCTGTGTGAACTCATGCACTTAGCAAGTCAACGTTTTGATTGACATCACTAAATTTGAACGCTCTTCACTTCCTTTGGCTGCATAGCGTAGCGGTAAGGTGTCATATTTTCTTCCACTTTCTTTTCTGCCTTCGCGTCACGGTTCAAGCCTGCCTGCCTATTAATACTGCTTTTTTTTTTCTTTTACACCTCCAAACACCTGGGCAATGCCAGGCACTCTCGCTAGTATAATAAATATGAAAGCTGCATTAATCAAAATATTATATTTAAGCATATTTTACGACCGGGCAATGTCGGACGACCTGCTAGTGTATATATATATATATATATATATATATATATATATTACAAGATTGAAGATTTTTAATGAAATAAAACCACAGCAATTTTAATCAGACAAAATTATTTACATAAAAAATGTTTACATTATAAAAGGTTTCGTTTTATTTTTTTAATTTATATTTAACTCGAATACTCATTCCATGTTATTTCGTATGATTTTTTTTTTTTTTCTGCATTGTTTAGATTTCGTCTGTCAGATGATAACCGGATAATGTTAAGTTTTTGAAATTTAAGTCAGTCCAGAATGGGGGAATTCATAAATATTTTTAATTATTTTTGCAAACAAAACTAATGTTGATATTTGAAGAGATAAAAATGTATTACAAAGCAATTTATTGTAAAGAGATTAATCTTGCAATTCCTACTTTAAAATAACAATTGCCAGATATTTTTTAATATATTAAAATCTGAAAATAAACTCAAGCTTTGAATAATAAAATAATTGCACGTATTATGTTTACTCATACATTTTTGCAGATATGTCTTGATTTTAGCTGGGAATAACCAAACTCCATGAAGCCCAGTTCTTAGTATGAAAACAGCAATGAAAATGCATTAAACAGATTTCTGTTTTTGCCTTCACACTATGAACTTGGCTTGAAGTGCAGCTGATTGCCAGCTGCAACTTGAAACATGCTTGTAAAAATGTTTGCATAAAAAAATTGTTTTCTCTGCATCTTTATTCCTATATAAATTCATATCACAGAATAGTTCTTAAAAGTTTTAATGGCATTATTATACTTACGTATAAAGTATGTTCTTTTTTTAACATATTAGTGAAGTAGTTTGCTGGTAGAAAACCGTTGGATGAGAAACAAGATAAATAAATGATAATATTGAAAGATTTCAAGAATTTTTTTTTATTATTAATCATTTATTTTTACCAAACTATAGTCATGGCCTTGTAACAACTTACACAAGAGACAATGCTTCAAGCCAACTACAACATCCTCCTCATAAGTGTGTGTGTGTACATATATATTATATGCATGTGTGTGTGCCTATGTTACCACATTTCTAAAGACTTAGTGCAGTGATTCTGTAATTTACTTAATATGAAAATCAACTTTGTAAAATCAAAACCGAGCTGAATCAAGACAGATCTTGCCCATACATCAGCATCGGTTTAACATGCTGGTATGTGTTGGACGGATTTTAGAAATTGACTTCCAAATTAAACTATCTGTGGCCACAAAGAGGTCAATATCTTTAGATAGAGCTAAACCAAAATTACTTTATCTCTAGTGAAGACAAGGTTTCATGTTTTCAATAGAGCAACAATAAATACAAATGGTAATTTTACACAAACACACTGGAATGCATAAACTCCAAAGAAAGTTCGTAATAATTAGTAAAGTGCATTTGTAGTTTTATTTGCACAAGTTGAAGCATTTTTCTATAAAAAAAAAATTAAAACATGCAATGGTTTTAGTGAGTTATCTTTAAAAGTGAGGATGTGTGTGTGTGTGTGTGTGTGTGTGTGTGTGTGTGTGTGTGTGTGTGTGTGTGTGGACAATTCTCAACATATATACTCGAGGAATTTTTTATCCTGAAATTTGGTATATAGGATATTCAGATATGGAAAACTTTAATCCATTTTCATCTGGAAAAATAGGGATGCTAAGTGGTCAAAATTAAAAAAATGGTATGTGGCGGTCATTGGATTTTTATCTGTTAACTGTTTCACGAATGTGCACGCACGAATCATTCATGACAGATTAATTATGTTAAGAATAAGTAGGTTTGAAGACTCTTTAAAGATTGTCAAGCTGTTCTAATGGTTATCGCACTTGACACACTGTCTTTAGGCTTTGGTTTTCATCTCAGCTATCATTTTTTTCTTTACTTACAAGTGAACCGTTAGAAAAAGCAATACTCGCATGCACAGGTCTCAGTTTCTTTTTCTTTTTATTTTATTTATTTTAAAGAAATCTAACGTTATATTTACAGTATTTCTGTTAATAATAAATAAGAAATCTGCATTAATTCAAATATTAATTTCACATATTTTACAACCAGGCAATGCTGGGCTAGTATATATTAATATGATAGCGTGTGTGTTATTTTGTGTGTTATGCTTACATCTTTTTTCTTCCGAGTGATTGTTGTTTCATTATGATCTTCCATTTCTTGTAATAAATAATTTTACCAAGAATTCTTAAGTTTTGGTTTCGGTTCAAGCTAATGCACCCAAGTCATATGGATATATTTTTTTTTATTTTTGAAATCACAACTTTATAATATAGAAAGATCGATAGAAAATTGACTATAATAATATATACGGAATTTGCATTAAAATATATTTAAACATATTTTACAACCGGGCTATGCTGGGTGTTCCTGCTTGCTTAGATAAATACTTTTCAGTTTTAACAAAAGAGCTACAATAACATCAGGGCATATCCATTTACACCAAACATCCACAGAATGCCAACATCAATATATTACATATGAAAGCTGCCACTGGAATGTCCACAGATCCCACAGGTATAAAACTGAAATTATATAAATACCAAAAAAACTCATACATTTTTTGCAGACATGCCTTCACACCATGATAGTTTTTCTGATGTTTATATAATTTCAATGAAAATAGTTCTATATATGTATTGAGCACCTAAAATATATATATATATATATATATATATATATATATATTAGTTCAATACCTTTGTATTAATTTAATTATATCTCTTACCCTGTTTTTGCTATTTAAAACTTCAACATGACCAACGGAAGCATAGAAGATTAGTGAATGTGTGGACACATCTAAAAATACTACTGCAAACTTGTGCGACAGACCAAAGAAAATGCTAATTAAAACTTGAGCACAACCGAAATATCACTTTTATCGGTCAATCATGTTAAAGTTGACAATAGCATTTTCCTTGGTCTGTTGCACAAGTTTCAAATAGTACTTTTGACTTGTCAGCAATGTTTAAATTTGAAACAGTATTGTGAAAACTTAGTAGACATGAACAACACAAAAAAAGAAGTGCTATTTCAAAATTAACACCCAGACATACAGAACCTCAGATAAAAATGCTTGGACATATTTAAAAAAAATAAAATTCTATTCCCGTCATATTTAGTTACTTGTCAGCAGAGTTAGAACGAAACAATGTTGAAAACTCCTGATTTTAACTAATTGGTGTCTCGCCACCTCATATAGCATGCAACACTGTCATATCATTCTGACCACGTATCAGTCGTACTGTTGTTGCCCCACCCCCACCCCACGTGTCCCCAGGACGTATGTTGCATTATCAAAATGCAATCAAATGGCAAGCCTTGGTTCTCAGACGGAATTTAAGAATCTGCATATTTTGTCTGCACATCCATCTGTTCCATGCGCTTATATTGTGCATCACCAGATGCACAACAAAATTGCAGCAGCAGCTGCAGCAGTTACTGTCAACAAAGGAGGAAGCTGCAATCTTGAATCGCAAATGCCTTAACTCTACTAGAACTACTTTAATGCTTACAAAAATGTCTACATGTAACAGACGTAAAAAGGTTTCCTGACCTGAAATTTACCTGTTAATTAAGCTCCCCCCCTCCACATAATTTATTTGCATCCAAGAATGTAACAAACTAAGTGCTGTAGCAAAATTGTTTAATTTGTTATAAAAATGCACAATGGAACTAATTTACATGCACACAAAATAAATAGATGCAATACATTTGTGCGTGACTAGCAAAATATTCATTCCAGGAAGGATATTCTATAAGTTAATCAAATTAATTTTTTTTTTTTTTTTTTTTTTAAGTTTTGCATCACATGTCCCACTTAAAAAATTCAAATTAAAATATAAATGCTACTAAATAAACTGTCTAGAATCCTTATCGCATTTTTGATAAAGATCCATTAAATGAGTTTTGATTTAAGAAAAATATCTAAAATGGTTTAGAAAATCAAATTCAGAGAATCTCGTTTAATTCTGGTTTAATAAGTACAAATCAAATTTCATGTAAATTTGAAATATTTGAATTTTCAAATGGGGAGAGGCATATTATGCCTACTAATATTTTAATAACTTAAAGAAATTTACATTTTTAGAATATTTACCGAGGTTTGAAATTTAATTAAATTGGAGGTATCTGAATTTTCAATCCCACTTTGCATAAATTAAATATAGACCACATTACCCACTCTTAGGCCTAGATGCTATGTTTCAAAATTCATGATCAGTTTCCGAGTTTACTCTACCAAGCATATATATATATATATATATATAAAATGCACATGCTAAATTTAATATTTACCTCCTTGCCAAGATCAGGTGTGGTTTTGAGAAGCCAAACAGCACACTAGGATAAGGACACTCTAGCTACCAAAAAAATGTCTGAGCAGCCGTGTCAGCATCTCCCAGGGGGAAGGTAAAGCCAGAGAGGGTGGACTTCCTAGAACTCAACCCAATCATACTTTAGCTCAACAGCAACAAAGCCAATGTTGAACCGATTTCTCATAATTCTATATCCAACCATAATATTTTTTTTTTTCTTAGTCTGCCTATCTGTCAGTCTGTTCCTTTATTTTCTCTACTACTTGAGTCGATCTATCTGAAATTTTGTATGGCTGTTTGTTATGATAGGGTGCAGTGAATTGAGTGTTATGACATCCGATGCAGTGTTAGGAATTAATATTTAATGCAAAAATAAGTACAAAAGTAACCATATACTCAACTATCAATTCAACAAAGCATTCATTCTAACTCAACGAGCTATATATATATATATATATATATATATATATATATATATATATATATGCATGCAATCATGCTTTGAGCCCAGATCTTCCCTGAGCTCAAAGTATGATGACATTAATATAATCATTCAATTTTTATTTCTTTCCAAACTTAAATTTCATTATTAGTATAGCATAGAGCACTACTGAATTAAATGCTAACACAAACTCAATATATTTACTTTTTTATTGTCACGTGTATAAAAGTTAAAAATGTTTTGCTTTAAGCGTGTAAACAATAAAAATCAATAAGCTATAACGATCAAATAATGAAGTGCATCACATGGCATTACCTGATGCCCGTTACGAGACGGCTAATAGAGAGCAATGAAGATCAACATTTATGATACAAGGATTTGCAGACAAAAGAGAAAGAAGGTGATGGTGATGATATGTTTGGATGAAAATATGTGCACGTGATGGACACTGATTGAAAAGGGGAAAACCAAATGCATATATTAAAATCTATACAAGTATATGCCATTTTTTTTTTTTTCATGTGTATTTATTGTCAGATTTTTTTTTAGAGATAAAAACTTGCAGCATCACTCGTTCGTGTTAGTATAGTGCATTGTTCAGGTGTGACCTTGCATCTTGACAAGATGCATTGTCCGTCTGTCGGGCTACACACTTCAGTTTACAATAGGTGTTCCGTCACTAAATGCACAGATTGAGTGAACACATCTCAAGAACGGCTACATTCTTATGTTGTGTATGGTAGACAGAAATATTTTGAAAGTAAACAAGATGGCAACAAAACAAGGGGAAAAAATTGAGAACCGAGTCACATCTCCATTTATTTTCATAGTTCTCTTGCTTTCAGAAAAACAATCCTACTTGAAATTATTATTCTTTTTTTTTTTTGATAATCCTAAAATTATATAGGATACAACCCAGAAAAGTGTGTATACTCTAGCCTAAAAATATATATATCCAAAATATATTGGAAAACAATTTTCAATAACACTCAATACATTTGCAATGTTTTATATACGAATGACTACGCAAATGCAATCATATTTCAGTCTGAAATCTCATCCAAAATCAAAATCAGATTCATTTGTACACAAGGCATTTTTTCTTCTTTTAAATAACCGTGTGTGCAGGGGAAGAGGTCTGCTTAAAAGAACAAATGCTGCACTTTGTTGAAAAAAAAAGTCGAAACACTTTGATTAAATCCTTCCCAGTACCAATATTATTTTGTTCAACAACAAAAAAATCTTAGTTCATGGTCCCCAGATTTAAATCTGGAAATGCACGTTTTTTTATAAGATTAAGAGGGGGGGGGAGAACAATCGCACTTAAAGGAACGGTTAGAATCTTTAAAAGGTCTCTTGGTTGAAATGTATGAGATAGCAGGTGAATGTCTGGCATCCAGTAGGATGCCCCATCCCCAGCTTGAACAAAAAAAAAAAAAAAAAGGAAATGATCAACCTATCTATTAGACAGAGGATTTCATTCAACAAAATCTTTTGGGAGAAAACATCCAAAAAACGAATATCAACAAATCACAACACGAGATTTGGCATAAAAGCTCTTAGAAGCATCTTTAATGAATTTTAAATATTGAATGGAGACAAAATGCCTTTGAAACCATGTTAAGATGCAAATATTTTATGTAAAAAAAAAAAAAAAAAAAAAAAAAATTTAATTAGTTTTTTTTTTTTTTTTTACTTGACTTAACATTAATATGTTTAATATATTTTAATTTATCCAGATTTCATATTATATTGTACTTAATATATAGTAATGATTTAAAATTAAAAAAAAAAAATGACGAATAATAAATAGCTAAAGTGTGTGTGTGTGTGTGTGTGTGTGTGTGTGTGTGTGTGTAAAGCATTTTAAGTCGACATACGCTTGACAAGTTTTAATTTCTCTCAATATTGACCCCTTAGCAACTATTTTTTTTTAATCAGGTAAAGACCAGTAACCAAAAAAAAAAAAAAAAAAAAAAAACTGTCCACAAAAAATGCAATAATTTGACTCGCCTCATGCCTTTCTACAATTTTCCGTCTTGGAAGAGCTACGGTTTGAAAAGAAATCGAGACAGACAAACATAGTGAGTTTTATAAATGATTAGTTTTATTGTTTACAATCCAGGTTTTGAAATCCAACTACAATCTTAAAAACATTTGAAAAAATTGGATTTGGGAAACAGTTTTAAAAATGGTAAAATCGGCATTTTTTTTACTTGATAGTTTAACAACATCAAATTAATTTGAAATCATTATCTTTGCTGAGAGAACGATTTTATTTTTAAATGTGTGAAAGGTGCTAACGTACGTACAAACATGAAATACCTTAGCATATTATTCTATAGATAAACAGACATTGCATATCATATAAATTGTATAAAGATCAGAAAATATTTCTGAAATAATCTTCAGTATAAAACTAAAATGTTTATGATATGCAAAAGTCATGAGAACAAAATATTTTCACATTAAAGTTTACAAACAGGAAAAATTAAGATTTGATGAAAAAAAAAACAATTTGGGGGGGTCTTGAGCAGAAAGGATTTAAAAGGACTTGCCTTCAATACAAATTTTGAATTTGTCAGCAATAAATTTACAAAGGGGTTGATTATTAAGAAACCACTGTCAAGAAGAGTATCAATATCATAGCTTGATAACTTTTTTTTTTTTTTTTTTTTTTTTTAAATTTCCTTGTTTAATATAAGGACTGAGTAGTCGGTAAAATAGCTTACTTAGCTGTAAAGCTAAACAGTACATTTAATGTGAAGACATAGGATAAATAAGCAGGCTGAAGAACCAGTTACATTCCGTATGTTTAGCCCTGTTGGCAGTTTCCAAGGTTTCTGTGAAACTGAAGGTATAGATGGAAGATTAAGTTAATGCATAATCCCAATTGAAATAACATTCATCTAACAACTGTCAATTTTTTTATCAATACCGAAAACTAAAAAATTCCATGAACAAAGTTGTGTCCTAGAACTGTCCATCTGTGGAACATAATATGTACATTGATTGGGAAGGAGTGTAAATAAAAACTTTGACATAAATTTCGTTAAACGTATTGTTTTCAATCTTTTAAGGCACACCCAGCATTTCCTGGAATCAATGAGAAACCCCTGTTCATTTCCAGTCGAAGTCTTTACCATTTCTATTCATTTTTATTTTCTATAACTTGTACGTCATGAAAATACAATAATGAAGTAAGCGGTTGTATTTCCTTTCAATAGATTTCAAGTGCAAACACAGACCCTAAAATAATGTCATCCTTTGATCAAAATGAAATATACTTATCCAAAGTTTCAGAATACATATGATTATAGGAGTCCATCTCAAAAACCATACGAGTATGAAGAAAAAAATCTACAACTTTTTACACACACACACACACACAGACACACACGTTTACAATGAATAGTTATGTGCTATGGTTTTCTCTTTAAGAAAACATGCTCATCAATTTATGAAAGAATTATGCCTGGAGAAAATATGGTCAACAGTAAGATTCTTGAAAAGATTGAAATTGAATGGATTTACTTTCAGCAGCCTCATAACACTCGCTTCTCTTATTTTGTGTCCTTCAGTTCTCACAATCCTCATGAGAAATATTTTGGACAAAGTGGGAAGAATTGCTTTTTTTTTTTTCAGAGCCAGAATCGATCGATCAGACACTGGATTTTTAACCATGAAATAGTTTGTTTTATTTTTGTAAGTTCTTACAGCAAGTGACTTCATTCATACCTTGTCTGAAGCAATTTCCACACAAAAAATAAACTATCAAATGTTGATGAACTGAAAAGATATCATTGGGCCGATTGGCCAACCCTCCCACTTTATCCTGACTCCTTTGAAGAGGGGGAGGGGGCAGTAAAGGCAACAAATGTTTAATGCAGAAGTACACACAAATCTCTGCACACCTCAAACATGTGTCACTATATGTTGTGACATCCATGCTTTACTTAAATTACATGAATAGATTCATTTTAGTAAAATTGTTGATTAGACAACTATATATGCCTACATCTACCTATATTATATTAATAAAGGACACTTGTCGATCTAGCTTAAAAACTGAAACTTAGATGTTTAGACCAAAACGAATCACCAACTGTTAAGCTCAAAGCACTTGTCTGCCTAGACGCTCTGAAGACAGCGATACAGTCCATCTGTCATATGCCCCTTTCATAGTTTGAGAACTACATTAAGTGAATTTGACCACCACCACTAGTGATGATGCAAAGCTCTTTGTAACAAACGAATAAAACCCTCTTTGTGGTTGACACTGTTTGTATAAACATGGAGATTTGGCTTACTCATGACTAACGGTCGAAAGGAATAGAATCACCAACTGTCAACAAGCCAATCAAATTTTGTTCCCGGTTCAAAGTGTTTGCCTGTTTTACACTGAAATTCCCTGATAAAGCAAAAAGTTCATGAATGCTATTTAGCATTCTGTTATTTATCTCCCTAACACGATAGGAAGATGTGACACAAGAGTCAAAATGTGGAATTGAAGAACAAGCACTCTAGAGGAGGAATACTCTGGCCTGCAAAAAAAAAAAAAATGCAGGGTCAGACCAGTGAGAAGATAAAACCCGGGAAGATGGACCGCCTAAAACTGCACAGAACTAGCAAAATACCACAATCAACAAAAAAATGTCAAGAATGGCATAAGCTGTTGACTTTGGGGCCAAGAGAAACTTATCTTCAGCACCTTCATAGAAAAGTTTTGGAGAAAAATACATCTATAAACTGTAGTGTTTTGTTTTTTTGTCTTCAAATTAAAAAATATTAAACATTAAAAAAAAAAAAAATGTACATTTTCAGTCATCATCCTGAAAGTGTATTCATTGTCGATTCTACTTTTTATATAAAATGTGAAATATATTTAAGTAAATTATAAAGAAATTAAAGTGCAGTACAATTATTTTTATATTTGGTTATGACCGTATATGGAAATTTTTTATACATTACTCCGGCTTCCTTTCTGTATAAAGATTAACAATTTAGATCACCTTTCATTCATCATGGAATTAATACAGCAATAGAATACAGTGATCTTAGTGATGCATTGATACATATAGTTTTATTGGTTATGATTTAGAGTGCTCAATCGGTAGTAGAGCATATGTCGATCTAAGTTTACAGATCAGACATAGAATCAACAGTGCATTCTGACTGGTAAATTTCTGTGTTCTTTGGGTGAAAGTTTGTCGATCATGCAATGTCGATTCTATAGCAACACACGTACATCTTGAGTGGATATAAAAATGTATACTTTTTTAAAGTACATATTCCTTATAAAATAGAATTTTTACAAATAAGCTCAATGAAGATTTCAGAGTAAATTTACATTCCAGTGATAATAAAAGGTCAATTCACAATCATGATTTATATATCTGTAAATTTACAATATAGCTCCCACAAAGTCGGTCAACAATCAGTATATATATATATATATATATATATATATATATATATATATCCTTATTGCCGACCAACTTTGTGGTAACTATATTGCAAATCACATACACAGGCAAATTTTTATATTTACTTTTTCTCTAGAAAAGTTAAGGATATAAAAATTCGCCAAATATATATATATATATATATATATATATATATATATAAAACTACTTAATTTACTCACATAAAATTAATATACGAAAGTATAGATTTATGCGTAAACTTTAAGTATTTACTTCAAAAGTGCTCAATACGTAGGTAGAGCTAGTTAGTAATTTATAAAATATAAATGGCGATTAAGCTACACTGAATATTACGCGTTTCATCCACTCTAGAACTAAGCCTGAAGAGTCCTAGAGTGGATGAAACGCGGAATATTCAGTGTAGCTTAATCGCCATATATATACTTTATAAATTACTATAAATATATATATATATATATATATATATATATATAATAAAAAATTATGATTGTCGACTGACTTTGTGGTAATTGGAATGTAAATTTACAATATATATATATATATATATATATATATATATATATATATATAGTTAATCCGAGATAATGTACAAAAAAAAAAAAAAAAAAGCGATTAAACAAAGACCAAATATAAAAAGATCACAACATACAAATATGAAAAGAGTTGATATTCGACTTCCTAATTTATTGAGTCATCCAATAAAAAACAGGAAAAGAAATAGACTCATTTTCATGTGATCTTATTTTAAGTCTTTCGTTTGACCATATAAATGTGTGTGTGTCCGTGTCCACATATTTGACACACAAATAGGGTTTATTCCTCATGTTAGCCATTCATTGATTAACACGTTCAAAATCAAAGTTAAATGTGACTTGTTTGGGGGGGGGGGTATACCGGTCAAATCATGTAACTGGCTTGAATGGTCATCTCAACACTACTCATTCCATAAGGATGAAAGTATACATATGAAGATAATATTTAATTATTTATTATTCATCAATATATAAGTCATCCACAGACACTAGTTCTATAATTTTAAAACTCATCAGTGTGGCTAGATATAGTGAGCACATGAACCTTGATATTAGAAACCCAGATGTCAGGCCATTGTCAACTATGATAAACAGGTATCGGATGTCTTACCAAATCTAATAAACCTACTATTTAAAGTACAAGAAATATTGTTAAAATCGGTTTGTCCATAAATTTTACAATGCTGGTAACTTATCAAATGAGCTCAGGATGTAAGGAGTGCTATGATTAAATAATTAACTTTTAAAATAAATGCAATTGCCAAAAATCGTTTCTGTGGTTGCATGCACATCTGCACACAAACAGCATGTGACACACCTCACACAATACTGCATTTTTTTTTTTTTCTCAAATCTTATTTGGGTTTTAGCTAGAGATGGGGCAACCTACCGGATGCCAGGCATTCACCTGCTGTCTCAGACGTTCAAACCAAAGATTCTAATCATTACTTTTTAAGTACAATTGTTTGTATCTCCCTGGCACATGGTTCAGTTATTTTAAAATTCTTTTTCATGGTACTGGTTGCTCCCATAATTCTGGAATAATGGAGAGCTACCCAAGATTCTAGTTTCTTTTAATGTCGTGCAGAAGACCTTGGTATTTTGTTATCTTTTTCCTCTTAACTCTTTAATCCAGCATCATGTGGGACACTAAATTCTAAGGTTGCTTCTTTTTCCCTTTCGTCTCATCATGTCAAGTTCAATAACTATTTTTGAGGTATGTAGCTGTAGAAATTGCATAGTCATACTGGATGGTGTATGACTTCTTTCCAACTGTTCTTTCTGGTATATTTTCCCAGGACTTACTGCTACATTCTATATGTGTGCACATATTAAAACTATTCAAATGCCTCACAAGCCGACAAATCTAGATAAAAAATAAACAGGATTGCAATTAACGTTTTACCTTTTGCACAAAAATGGCACGTAGCATAGTATTTCAACAAGACATAAATTTGCTCACTTTAAAATATTCTATTTACCCAAATAAAAATAAGGTACGCTTTTGCTATGCAGCGTTTTTGTCTAATGTAACCTCTGACCCTTTTCAGGTGCATCTCATCAGACTAAGGAATCTGTATGAAACCCTTTAATCGACAGAAATAAGTTTTTCATTCTGTACAAATGAACAAGTTCAACAAGATGCACCTGAAGAAAATTGGAAATTACATCGGTTGAAAAGTTGTGAAAAAAAACAAAAAACATCCAAGATTAGAAGAGTAGTCTGAATAATTCAAAATATATAAATATTCAAAAACACCCATTATCATTGATAATGATAAATATTAAATTCCTGGATATTTGTTTATTTTTCAGATGCATCTTCACATATCCATGACATTAATTAATTATGCTTTAGTGTGAAATCGTTTTTCTCATTTGTGAGCGTGTAAACTGCATTTAAAACAATTGTATTGATTCAATCAACCGTTTAAATGCGAGTCCTTGTTTGTTGATTAGACCATTTGCTACAAACGACTGTTTGCATTACAGCAAAATAAAACACAAGGTCAGGTTCATCTCTTCAAACAGACGTCATTTTGAAGTGGATAGAAAAAATGCACCAGTCGTGAAGGATTAATTTCCCTCTGATCAAGTACAAAACAGATACACTTTGATCTAAATCAGCAAACTAGTTTTTTTATTGATCCATTACAGATTTACGAGTGAAATACCACGTTCATTGCTAAACTTGAAAATCAAATGGATGTATTTTTGAAGATTATCCAGTCTTTTTTTTTTTTTTCATTTTTGTCTTTAAAATTTTCACACAAACAAATTTTAAATCTAAACAAAGCAACAATCTAAGATGAGTCATAGCAACGGTATTCACAAAAACTAAAAACAAAATTACTGATTCTTTCAAGAAATAAACATCTGCGCACACACACATTGATTTCAAAACCTGAAATCACGTGAAATTAAAAATCTTTCAAAAATAATGTTGTAATGGAAAATAATATAGGAATGTGTCTCAAGATAAAACACAAAATTGTTTTAAAACTTGGATTGCCTGTGTAACAGCAAGAGAAAAACAGATGTAACACACTAACATACAATTCAAATTCATGTTATGAAATGTAGAAAAAAAGAAAAAAAACGCTAAACTAAAGCAATATCCAATAAGAGTCATAGTAACAATTTTTAAAAATCTCTTCAATTTGCACTGAATGATGAAACTGACATCTCAAACAGAAATTCGATAAACATGAAAAACATCTTAAATGTGAGGTTGGAGGTATGAATTTTTATTTTTTTTAAATAGAAAAAAAAATTTTAAGCTAATAAAAAAAATGTTAACTACTAACCAGAATTCTTCACATAAACGCGCGCACACATTGCTTTCAAAAATTGACATGTGATTTAAAAAAAACCATTCAATCTAATGATGTGCAGAAAACTAAACAAATAATTAAGGATTGTGAGTGAATATTGAATAACTGCATAAATTTACATCCTTTAAAAAATATATACACTCAACTGCATAAATGTGCACCCTTAAAATATATACACCTAAATAAACAAACCAAAAAAATTAGCCATGGGAAGTTGGAGTAAACCGTATTAAAAAACATTTACTGCAATTCTTTCAGTAAATTACAGGCGTGCATAGTTGGCTAAATGGATAATGTAGTGGACTATGAAATCAACTAGACTTTTTGCCAATTAAAAACGAAGTGCGTTATTCCAAATGGATGGTTGAATATGGTTAAATTTGTGCTTATTTTTTTTTCAATTAAATATTAATCCCTTTTAAACACTAGCTGTGTATCAAATGGATACCATAATACATAGAATAATACTCATGAAGGTCCATACAAAATTTCCGTCAGATCAGCCCAGTAATTTGAGAAAAAGTGGAACAGGCAGACAAACTAAAGGGAAGATAATATCGACCATGTTTAGATCTAATCAATAATTCAGCCATTTTCATGCTAGTACTGTTGGGAAAAACCTTTATTTTTTCTCATTAAAAAACAAAAAAAAAAAAAAACAGCAACTTGGGTTCAATTAATCGTATATACAATGAAGCATTTAAAACATTATGCTTCAGCATTAAACACCAATAAGGTTTGATTTGCCATACTATATGCATACAAATATTGGTTCTTTCTTAGAATAGTGGCTCCACAGAGTAATACTGTCCATCTGAACTATAATACTTGACACAGGCCTATAGACTTTATTTCTAGTTAAAAAAGAGTTTACGTTATAAATAATTCAAAATCACATTCAGATTTCTCACAAATAAGATAAACATTGTCTTGACATTTTTGTTTTCATTATTATATTAAAAATATGTCTAAAGTCTTTTTTTTTTCTTTTTTTTTTTTGCATCCGTACAAGAATCCAAAGTAATTTTGGAGCCTTTAAATTGGTGGAGAGTATTGTGTGTCCAGAGTAGAGTACTATGACTCATTTGCACTAACCAAACCAAAGATAAACATTTTTTGAAGAACCAACTAATCTAGAATCAAATCCAAATATCGATTTATTTCAAATATTGAAACATCATGTGGAATTCAAAATTTTGAAATACTATGAGGTGCACGAAACGAAACATGTAAACAAATTCTCTTTAATGTCTTGTTTCAATATTTTCTTTTGTTTGCATCTTTCTTGAAGCATCAATGCACATTATTTGCAGCAAGCAAAAAAGGGGATTGGCTAAAAGTGTGCACAGGTAATAACAAAGCAGAAGGGGGATGGGTGCTGCACAGTAGCAGCTCTCCTCTGGTCCTGGCGAGGAGGCAAAGCATCCCTTGTTAAAATAATGCATTCACCTGACACACAATCACTTCATCCCAGTGTTGATTTAGCACAGCATGCACAATTTTTATATATCTTATAATCAAGAAAATCTCAAGGAAACTGTTTGCAAAATGTTTTGTGTTTCCTTGCATAGAGCGAGGCCTCATCAGCATTTAAATGAACCCCCTCCACTAACCTTGTTCTGTTTTTGTCGTTTTTATTTTGTTGAGGTGGGAGGTGATCAGTTTATTTTCGACAGGTTCTAGCTCATCAATAAGTATTAACCCATTTCGCACTCACATCCGCGTGGCATACAGACAAAACACACACACACCCACACACACCCACACATATATATACACACACACACACACACACACACACAAAGAAAGTGGGGAAATACAAGACAATCACAATTAAAAGAGACTGACAATAAAATAAATATGACAATTCGGAAGCTTAACTCGTGATTCTAAGAGAGGTAACTGTTTTACTAAAAATGTAAAAAAAGAAAAGATTTTTCAACCACTTTATTTAATATAAAAGTTTTATAACATTAACAAAAAATTGTAAAATACGATATTGTCATTTTTCTTACAAAAAACATTTCATTGTAAAGAAAAAAATCTCAACTACTCAAGTAAAATACCTTAGAACAATGAATTAAGCTTCCGAATTGCCATAAATATTAGTCTACTGATGTAATTTCGAATTTGTCTAGATTTTCCGTCCGTTCTGTTTAATTGTATTCTTATGACAGTATGCGTGTATAAAAATGTGTGTAAGTGGCTGTCGCAATGCATTAATTCGGCATTAGATATAAATTGTTTTTTTGTTGTTTTGTTTTTTTACATCTTTTTATCTTTCAATGCAGAAAGAAAACAAACGCCATTTACACCTATATCAAACGTCAAATTAACAGATTGTGACGGCCTCTAAACAATCTATATGATCACAATGCTTCGAACAACACTTTATATATATATATATATATATATATATATATATATATATATA
The DNA here is from genome assembly GCF_053919585.1 of Euprymna scolopes. Classification (NCBI taxonomy): domain Eukaryota; kingdom Metazoa; phylum Mollusca; class Cephalopoda; order Sepiida; family Sepiolidae; genus Euprymna; species Euprymna scolopes. Next base: position 105,820,804 of record NC_136494.1, on the reverse strand, counting down.
TATATATATATATATATATATTAAAAAGGTATATATCCTTTATATCATCCAAATTATTTCAAATAAATTCAATGAAGTTATGTTTCTAGGTTCAGATTATATATACATGTTTAAAGAAATCAATATGGTATGATAGCTAATAGCAAAACAAACTTGTAATGGCAAATAAGGGAAAAATTTTATGAAGAAGCAAAAAAGGTGTTATTCAAATTAGATCTCGATATCACTTGGGAACACTAAAATCATCTTGCACTGAAAATCTACAACGAAATATCCGATTTCTTTATTTTAAGATGGAATAGTAAGGGAGAGGGGGGTCTTCGTTATTTTAAATAAATGTGCATACATTTTTACATAAGATCAACGCTGGGTACATCAACTACAGACAAATATACAGTATACACCCAATTTTTGTTTAGTTTTATCACTTTTGACAAATGTTGACGATCAAATATTTCAAATATTCTCAAGAAATACTGTTCACTCCTTATGAATTTACTGAACTGAAAAGTTTTGTGTCATCTAAAATAAATTGATGTTCAACATGTCTAACACCCAAGCACTGTCCTTATTTACTTACCTCCCCACGAGGACATGGTTAATTTTTATTTATGTAAGAAAAATCTAACTTCCCCAAAGATGAGAATTCTGGATTAGGGCAAAAAATAAATACTGCTTCGATCGAAAAGGGGAGCACGCCTTCACTGATTGATGACAGAACAGATGAAGTCCAGACTATCAAGGAAGTCGACTAGTATGCATCTTTTAAAAATTAGGTAAGATGTCAGCTGACAAAAGATTGTCAACCCACACACACACTAGTAAATAATTTAAGGGGTTATTTTAACACCTATGTCTTATAACTTAAAAGGGTATTGAACTCTTTATGCCTGCACAATCTGCCGTCTTGATTCGGCTCTGTTCTGCTTTTGTGAATTTTTTTAATGTTATTGGAAAGATTGATCTCTCGAAATCAAGGCAAAATTGAACTGAAACAGTAGATCTTGCAGAAAGAAAGTGTTCGATATCCTATTGGATAGAATTATATCAAAAATGAACAATAAATGAAATGAATTATTAAAAACACTAATAAATAATAACTCCACAATCTGTAATATTGTTTTATGTTATACTGAACCCTCTATTATAGTGTGGAGATCATCCTATGCTATCTAATACAATTGAATCTACCGAGGTGTGTTATACTTTTGAAAGTATACTTGGAATATATTTAGGTTCAACCCTATCTCGGAAAAAATAGCTCAATATTCGATAGAGCAACAGCATCAAGAGATCAGGCGTATTAAACGATGCAAATTAAAGTTTACAACATTTTTGCGTTAACAACAAGGAATCCAAAAGATAATCTTTTTTTTGCTCCTTGTTATTGAACAATAAATTTTGTAAATTTTAAATTGCATTTTCCTTTAGCCCCCCCTCCCTCTTTTAAATAAATTTTTGCTTAAAGCCGCACAGAAAATAGCTGATAGGGTTGGAGGAATAAAAGTATTTTAACAATCAAGAAATAAATGAATGAAAATGGAATATCATCTTACTGCTTCATAACAACCCGAATAGGGACTGTTGGTTGAATCATGGCTGGAAGAGTCGGGAGACTGCTCCTTCGGATGCTCTCCATGACATCTATACAGCCATCCCTACCATCGGTACTCCCTTCCTGGGGTGCAAGGTAAACACGGAATGGTGACACTCGTGGCAGGGCAGCAGCTGCCACACATTGAGGTAAACTCCGACGTCGGTTCTCCATATCTCCAGAAATGAACGTCTCTCTCCTTACGGGTACATTCGGGTAGAGAATCATACAATAAAGGCCCGGTTTTCAACACGGGAAGGAGAAGGAAAAAAGTTTTTTCCTCCCCACAGACACAACCTATTGGTATATTATTGATGATGTATACATCTTTGCTTTTGTTGAAGATAATGAAAAAATGATGCTGAAGGCGCAGGCAGCCGTGAAAGGGTTTTAATTTTACGGCTTATCTGTAATAGGAGACGTATACAAATTATCGTTTGTTTTTTTGTTTTGTTTTTTTTCTTTATACTTTGGAATATTTAAATATTAAGGCAAATGTTGATTGACAGGGGTCATATGGTGTAAACATCCTCATTGATAAAAGGTTCCTTAAGTTTATTATGTGGTGTAAAGCCGTTCTTGAAGAGAAGGGCGTCTGATGAGGTCTCGCCATGTGTCACAACAATTGTGAATGAAGATAATATTGGGTAAAAGTTAGCAAAAACGATCACGACCAAGATATCCACGTCACCTGTCGTGCTCGTCGCTGTCGGCTCATTAATAAACAGTGTAATTCCATTTCTTTTGTTCGGCTTTAAAGAATTCTCCTCTGGTGATACACAGAATTTGAGAGACGTATTCATACAAGACGCGTTGGCAGTGGTGGTGAGTGCCTGAGTGAGTGATGGTTGATAGCTATCCACGGAGAGATAGAGAAAACACTGAGGGTTCTTGATGGTGACAAGGGTAGTAGAATTCTCTGCGTGATTTTTTTTTTTTTTTTTTTTTAAATATATCTAAAGTCAACTGTAATCCTTTTTTGTGGGAGGAGCGATCCAACTAATCGTGGTCATCACATTGGTTAAAACAGACATTCAGGCCCGAATATCTTCTTATTAATTTCGTAAAAGTAAAGAGAGGTCGTCGTAGTTGGAGGTGATGAAAAAGGAAAAAAGACACACACATGCGAACTTAAAAGCTTTATGAACACATCTATCCTCTCTATAAATATATACCTTTCTCCAGATAAACATATACACACACACACATATATATATGTGTGTGCGAGGATTTGCGAGATATACTTGAGTTGTGTGCGTTTACCTCTACGTTGAGTGAAAGGGAAAAAGAGATAGAACGCCAACACCTCCCTCCACAAAAATCGAGTAGAGATTTTAAGTGCTTGATGTGAGAAGAGAGAAAGAAAGAGTGAGACGTTGTAAAAAGCAAAAGGAGCTAGTAGTGCGCGGACGCGCGTACGACTACAATCGTAGTAGTAGTAGTAGTAGTAGTAGTAGTAGTAATAATAAAAGTTGTGGCTGTAGTAGCAGTATAAAAACAGTAGGAAGAAAGAAGTTGGTTGAACGTGCTGCTGACAATCACAGTCGCAGTAAGTAGTTTTGACACAGGGGCATTGGCCCTTAGATCGAATTGAAACACGCTCCTGTTCGATCAGAGAAGACTGTCAGCCAAGGCATTACCTCCGCCTTCGGTAGGAGTGGGAAGAGAATAGGCTTACAGCCGGTCGCCTAAGGTTTCCATATACTTATACAGAATACGGATTGTGCCGAAATAATAGAATATTAATAATAGAAACAAATTCTTAACATGGGAGGGTGAGAGCACTGACTGCGCTTACAAAGTTATAGACAATTATTTAAGGGAGATAACTAGCCTCGACTAAACAAAAATACATTTTTGCCAAGTATAATTTGGGACGCTAAATTCATCCATTGAATGTACAAAAAATTCTAAGTAAAAAAAAAAAAATCGTTTCCACAAGAATAGTCCCAGAAATAAGAGGCAGTTTCCGAAAATGAAATAATTTTTTTAAAATGCACTAAAAACAGCTATTCTGTATTTTCACCTTACAATTTAAGAAAAAGATACCATAAAAATTGAATTTAATTTAGAAACCTTACAAAACACACACACACACACACACACACAGTATTCTGCATAAGTGTCCTTACTGAAAGATGTCGACGAATCCGAGATCCGATCATGGCAAATTTTGCATTCATCCATAAATGCCCTCTTAAAAGGGGTGGGGATTGTCCACTAAAAACTGACTTCTTGCTGCGATGGGAAGGGGGTACAAATGGACATAAATATACTTATAAATAGTAATACAAGAAGTTAGAGAAAACTAATGAACCAACCACTTGGTGGCCGTGCAAGTACCTGCTTATAAAAGAAAAACAAAACTTTTGCCATGATTCCCATGGTGATATTCGGCGCTAAGAAATTACTATCATAACAAATCTAATGTCTGAATTATGAAAAATTAAAACGAACTTAAAAAATGTTTTGTTTTGTTTTGTTTTTTTAACAAAATGTAAATATTAGTTTCTTATCACGTAAAAGTGAACGCACCTTTTTTTATTCATTTCGGTAGCATTTTTGAACGCTGCTTCCAAGAACGGGTTCATCATCTGTATTGATAAAAGTATCAGACAAGATCTCGTGTATGTTTCTCGTCTATACGTAACTTTCATAAATACACATTGAATTTTTATTTATTTATTTACTATTAATTGAATATTTATTGGATTCGGAAATACAATAAGGGAAAGCTAAAATCATTTTTATTTTAATTTTATTAAAAAAAAATTTTTTTTTTTTAATTTAAATAACCTGATTGTATTTTACATTATTTTTCTTAAGGCTTTACGTTCCACCCAGGCAACGCCGACCATATAGAGCTAAATAATCAATAATAAGTTCTACAGTGAAAAAGAAAAGTTAACGGCAAAAAAATATTACTTTGGCTTAAGCTGTTGAAGCTATAAAAGCAGCTCATTAGATTTTATTTCGTCTCACGTGGAAGAAACAAATTTTAACGATTTATTTATCCTAGAAAAAAACTTGCCAACTTCGCTTTATTTTTTATTTTTTTTTTTATCATTCATTCAATTCAGTTGTGGGTTCACGACTGATTGAGCATATTTGTGGGTTATTTATGCAGAATACGGACCGTGCTGAAATAATGTTATTAAGAAACTCATTCGTAAACACATGGAGGTTTTTTTTTTTTAATTAACTATTCTGTACTTTGACCTAACATGTTTGTTTTCTTGTCTCATGAGGGAAAAAGTTAATGCTTATGCAGTTTAGTTTATGGACATTGTTATTTTTACAAAGGATTTTCAAATTAAATTCAATTTTTACCGTAGTTTATTAAATTGTTAGATGAAAGTACAAAATATATAACCCTCTCCTCATATTAAGAATGGCTTTTCAAATAATTACGTTAATATTTCACCACTGTTCGCAAACTGCAGTAGTACATAAAATTTAAACACGAGGTAGGTTTTACAAGTAGAGAAAATCCAGTTCCAAAAAGAACCTCCTGGATTGAGACAAAAAAAAAAAAAAAAAAAAAATGGCAAATTCGAGATGGAATTAATTCTCCTCCCCTGACTGAGGACAGGACTGGTGCTAATCAACGTGCACTTTCAATGTCAGTCATAAATGTTTGTTTATTTATTTATTTATTGTTCTCACTTTATTTCATAAATAAATTTTAAATATGGGTATGCCTAATTCTCGCTAAAATAAAAATGAAGCTTGAAATTTAATGTTAATTTCATTTTAGAAGCTTTATTTCATACTCCAAATGGACGGAATAATATGCACAGAATAGGTAGGCAAAACAAACCTGCTTTTTATTATTATTATTATTATTGTTGTTGTTGTTTTAGCTTCACCCTCCATATGTTAAATTAATCATGGATTTGTTGTATCATCAAACAGCAGGTAAGTATGGCGTATCTATATAAAACACACAAAATAAAAATAAAGACTTTCATTATAATAAAAAAGCAGCATTGCATTGCATGTGCGCGTGGAAATAAAATATTCAGATGTTGAGCTTCATTTTGCTCAAGAAATTGATTTTCATAAAAATTCATTCAAGTCGATTCTTCGAAGGATATTTTTCAGTCATATTTGGACAGAGGGTGTACACTTTTTTTTTTTTTTTTTTTTTTAATAGATACACGGCGTCCTCGATAATCTGTCTGACAGAGGATTGGTCGTTGTCGGGCTGGGATATGGTTCTTTTCAGTTTTATAAGGTCCAACCTCCCAGGTTCTACCTTCTCACGCTTTGAAAACTTACGTTTGTTGATCGAGTGAGGCGCCCCTACTGAAGAATGCCGACGGAACTGCCCAGGCATTTTTTGTAGGCCTGAGGATGCTTTACGCTAGAGACTTTATAACTTTAAAAATCTAGATATATTCTGTAACACACACAGAGTTATCATTAGCATCAGATTAGTTAGTGTCAGTGATTCTTCACTGAGCGACAATAAACTTCCCCAGATTTCCAGGATTCTTCATCTCTTTCTGATAAACGTTGTAATTTGCATTATCGTGCAATCCGTTTACTATTGATTTTTCACTGACACCCAACATTACTCTTTCCTGTAATTCAAGTAACAATGTGCCTCCACAAAGTACTCTCCTCACCTATCAAGAGGACGTTTGATCTTTTCGGCCCATGACATTTCACGACAATTTTGTATGGTATCAGGTGGGCTTGGTGACTCAGCATGTAGGCTTTTATTTTCCCCTTTTCAATTTGTTTGTGGATGGTAAGCGTTTGTTGATTATATGGATTGGTTTCCGCATTCAAGTTCTCCGTAATATTCCGGCTGTTTTATGCACTGGCGTTCGTCAGTTTCAATCTTCCTTTTGATTCCAATTTTTTCTAGTCTTTTTTCCAGGCTCTTTCGGGGCTGTTTCTAATGCTTCTACAATTACCAGTATTATAGTAATTTTCTAATGTTCCATATTCCTTTCAGTCTTCTGGGAAGTTCCGTGTATTTGCTTTGGTATTTATTTTTAATCTGCTAAGACAGCGAAATCTACGATATGGCAGTGTTTTTCCCCCCCTTCTTATTGACTACAAGCAAGAAGACCCTACGTTGTTGCTTAGGATTAAATTAATCACTGTGCTTTTCACTATGCTCATAACACTATCTCACTTTTCTTTATTTTTACGCTCTCCTCCCGTTTTGACCCCAATTTATTGTTGAAAGCTGAAATATTAGAAAAAACTAAATTAGCACTAACAATTAAAATCGGGTATACGATTTAAAAAAATTTTAAGGATGCCCTGTCCCCATAGGTCATTTAGGTGGAGGCACATAGGTATATGGCACGTAGACGGTTACATAATGCTTCTGGACCACTTCTGTCTTCATCAGTAAATTTTACATAAGCATACACTTTCAGATTTTATTTCAATATTTGCGTTTTGCTACTTAAATATGGAGAACGTTGGATCAGGTTTTTAAAACAAAATTCTATTTCCAGTAGATTTTATAGATTATAACTGAATTGATATTTTCATTTTGCTTAGTGATATTTCAGGAGGGATTTTTGTCCAAATAGATATGTACTAATACCAATTATGAAGAACCGAAACAAACTTAGTAACTTTTTTTTTTTGTAACTCATTAACTGGTATTTCAAGCGTTTTTACTGTCTAATCCTGTTTCAACCAATTGCTGCATTCGTTCCAAATTACAGAATTGGTAATAATAGGAATTTATTTTGAAGCAATATTTCAGGGTTTATCGTTTCAAAAATAACTTGTTTAAAAATTGTGTGCTTGAATATATTAACAGAATTTTCCATGCGTACAAAAAACATTATATAGAAACGCTTTTTTCAGTATATATAAAACATAGGTTGATTAAAATGCGATCTGAAATCAGTATAACATAAAAAAAAAAAAAAAAAAAAAAAACGTAGATCGATACCATTGATTTAAATTAGTAATTTTACAAAAAAATTCTATATCCTTTGATTACTTAATTATTTACATTTTTGTCATGATTTTGAATTGACTATATAGTGTCTCTTAAACGCCCCCCCCCCCAAAAAAAAACGAATTTCATTGAATAAATAATTTACCTGACTAAAATAATTTAATAAAAATAATTTTAAAAAGACTGAAAATTTATTTATCTTTGTTTTACTGTGAACATTTTCCAAAACTTAAGACAGAATCATAGGTATCTCCATGGCGGTGTGTCAGCATTGTACACATTAATAGCGATGTCATTTCATGTCACTGTATCAATTTCTATGAATAGGCATTCGAGTTATAATGGCTAATGGAAGTAACTTTTTTTTGCTATGGATAAAAAAAACAATATAAGACTTACCTTTTGTAAAACAAATAGATTTTTATTAACAAACTACAGACGAGAATTAAAATAAGATTAAATTTTAACGTCTTCTCTTGATACTTATGTATCTAAAGATAATGTTGCTTACAGGCCTCCATATTTTTTTTGAAAAATGGTGCAAAACATAAGAAACACCCGCTATCAATTTAAATAAAATCAAAACGATTTTTTTAGGCCAATTTTGGATTTACAATTTTTATTATCCCAGTAGTTTTATATTCTCTTAAATGAATATATTTTTTATTATAGGAAACCTGTTATAAAAAATCTGTTTAAACTTCATATGACGTAATATTTGAATTTAATATCATTTAAAGCTTTTTAAAAATTATTTTTTAAGAATTTTTTTTGTTGTAATACAAATAATTATATTACCTAGAAAAAAATTATCAAGAAAAAGTGTTTTTTTTTTTTTTTAATTATTTAACAATATTGATTATATCCAATTTTATTTACAACTTAAAAGGTAAGTTAAATAAATAATGGGAGATATATATATATATATATATATATATATATATATATATATATATATATATATATATATATATATATATATATAGTAGAACTTTAATTTCATCCATCGCCACTCATGGCAAATTTTCTCCCCTCAAAATTTGAAAAGGTGTTAAACCTTTTCAGTTTTTGTACCTTAATTTTTCTTGCCTGATGATATCTAATATGATTGAAACGGTCTGCACATCGTAGCAAGATATAATTGTATTTATATAAAAAATTTTTTTTTAATATAACTTGCTCTCTAATGATTGAGCACTATATATATATATATATATATATATATATATATATATATATATATATATATTATTTTATCTTTTCATTTTTCAGCTTAAAATGTTGAATTTTTTATCAGCCTACATTTATTTTGTTTAGTTTTCGTAACATAAAATATGGGCAGGGAGAGGCTAGAACACCTGAAAAAAATATTTCCTCTAATATATTTAACGAAACCTACTTTTATTATGTAAGTTTATTTAATAATGAATAAATATCGAAAATTTCAGGAAGATATATTTGATTTTTGCTAGATTTTTAAAACATGGTATCTACGGTTTCAAAAACGTCACTACATAGGATCATTGTTTTAAAGTATCGATGATGTAAACACGATTTTTTTTTTTACGCATTTTCAATTTTGTATGCTGTAAAAAAAAATTTTTAATATTAGCAGTTCATTTGAAGTTTCTTTTAAAATGGTAAAAAAATTAGGATGATAATATTAAATTATAATCACATGTTAAATATGGGGGGGGGGGCTGGCGCGCGTTGGAGGTACCTACAGAATCATAAAATGCTAAAGCGTTGTCATTCTGGGTAGAAACAAATGACGACCACTCTAGTGTTCTACTTTCGAATGGGGGGGGGGGGCAATTTGTGTGATTAATTTTCCAGATTAAGTACCTGGGGAAAAAGTGAGACACAATGTCGGTTCAAATATGGAGAAAATTCAGTTCTCCTAAAAAGTGTAGTCTTAAGTGTGTCAGAAATAAAAATTGACGAAGTCTAAAAGGATTTCTCCCCTTATAAATATATATAAGTTTAATTCAGAGGTAAAACATCCAATGAATTATACGAGATTTATACAAGTGCTCAATACCACAGTAGCACAATATACTTTATTTTTACGTAATGTTTTACAGATGGTTATGTAAAAATGTTTTTCATTCAAAAGTGAATTATAGATCCAAATTCTATGATATTAGTATTTATTACTGATGGAAAATATGAGTAAAGTATGATATTCAATGTGAATGCACATATTCTTATTAGTAGCAATCCTTTACGATAATAAATGCAAACAAGATGGCTTAGTGTTATTCAACCGAATATATGGCATCTATTAATTTGGGTTTTTTCCCCCCAATTTTGGAGTAATCTGTGTATTAAAAATGTGTACCTGATTGTATTTATCTTTCGCACTCATTTTAAAACATTTGGCAATTCCAAAAGCTTTAGATTTTACTCATCTAAAAATGAATTTTTCCCAGATCTAACAATGCATCATAAATAGAATTTTGTCATCACCGTCGTTGACCAAAAAAAAAATAAAAAAAGTGATATCCACTTCAAAACACATTTGATTAATTTTCACAGCAAAGAATAAAGATAAATAAATAAAAGACGGTTGGTTAGTAATCGTGGAATTATGATGGGAATCCTAATCATCTATTACAGATAAGTGTAGAGAAACTTTTTTTTTCCATTAGAACAAAACTACTTATTATAAGTAGTTTTAAATTGCTCTTTGGTATTATAATTATTATTAAAATCTTTTAACATACACTGATGTTAGTGTTTATGACAGAAATGAAGATATTTACTTCGTATAAACAATTTTATCTTAGGTTTTATGTTTGTGTTATTTGTAATTCCACTTTAAAATATGTACATACAATAAAGGTTTGATTTTTTTCCCCCACTAGCAAGAGGTATATCTTGGTTTTATATTTGGACTGTTATTCTACAATTAATTTAAACATGAATAATCTAATTGTACCCATCATCACCATCGTCATGTTCATGGAGGAATTTTCCCCAAACGTTTCTTTAAATTAGAAATTTGCACAAACACCGCAACTCATGATTGCCTGTTCTACGTTTCGTATGTGTTGGATTTGTTTTTATTTCTTTGTTTAAATCAATTTAATCAGACTATTCTTATCTTCAGTTTTATTCATACAAAATTTTGGTTGTTGTAACCTCCAGAGATCCATGGCATAATGCATAAAGTATTTGACTGTACACGCAAACCCCTTATCCCTGAGTGGCCTTCGGGCCTTGATAAGTGGTGACCCCCATGTATACAAAAAAAAAAAAAAAAAGTTGTGACACTTTTTCTGGAGGTTGCAGGTTAATATGGGTGACACTAAAAACACAATTTCAAATTATTTAGGACTTCTACCCCCCTTGGCTGATGGAATGAGAACATGCTACATTCATTAAATAGGTGCTCTGTTCGAAATTAAAAGTTAAACTATAAAGTTAAGCGATATTCATAAATTAATGAAATCGAAAAATAATGCATTTAATGTTAAAAACAATCTTATTTTAGCATTTTTGCTTTACTGTACAATAAATAAAATTGGATGGAATTTTTTTTAAATGCTTTACCCACCCCCAAAAGCCCAGCATTATAAATCATTTTTGGTGCACAGGTTGTAGTCTTATTCTTAGAATGTAAATAATTTTTGTTTTTAAATGTGAATTTCAAATCATTAAATTGTTAAATTATTCAAATAAGGAAATAAAATCTGTTGATAAAAAGTGTTATCTATATATTAATATGATAGCGTGTGTGTTCTTTTGTGTGTCACCCTTCCATCCGGGTCGTTTAATTGTTATGTTTTTCTGTTTGTCATAAATAATTTTACCAAGAATTTTTCATAAGTTTTGGTTTCGGTTTTAGCTGAAGGAACTCAAGTTATATATATATATATATATATATATATATATATATATATATTTCATAAATTTTATTTCAGTTTCAATTCAAGCTAATGCACTCAAGTCATGGATATATATATATTTTTTTTTTTTGAAATCGCAACTTTTATAACATATAAAAATCGATAGAACATTAAAATAATATATGAAATCTGCAAGAATTAAAATATCATATTTAAGCGTACTTTATGACCGGCTTTACCGGGCATTCGTGCTAGCTTAGATAAATATTTTTGCAGTTTTAACAAAAAAGGTACAATAATAATATCAAAGCGTCTCCATTTACACTGAAAATCTACAGAATGCCAACATAAATATATTACATATGAGTCCCCTGTGGAATTTCCACAGGTCCTGCTAGTCCTAATTATTACATTACTGAAATTAATAAAAATAAATCAGTTTGTTTTATTGACATTACTAAAATACTTTAATTTAGTTTTATTAATGACACCTGTCCATACGATAGTTAACTAATTTATTTAAATACAATTAAATAAATACTAAATTAGAAAAATATATGGCAATTATTGGAACCTGGAGGAATGATTACAATCTTCCAAAGATTGGATGTTATTCAAAAGAATTTTAATTAAAAAAATAAACTTTAGTATTATGGTATTGAAGAATCTTGTGAAATGAAAGACAGACCAACAAGCATTTGACATGGCTGAGATTAATACAGATTAACAAAAGAAAAAAGATAAATGCAGTTAATTGTCATATTAAAAGACTATTTACAAAAACTGGCTTTATTTGTGAAAAAATTGCTGGAAGTAGAAAGTTTGGTAGACAAAGAACGACTAAACATCTGAGCTGAAAAAAAAAAAAAATTTACCCTGCATTTCTGCTAACAAAGATTTGGAAAAAACATCACTGATGCCTCGAACAGGTTTGGCAAGTCACACACACTAAATTACATCTGGTAGTGAAACAGATAGTAGAAATTTAAAGGCATAAACTTATCACTAAAATAACCGTTCTAAGAATAAAATTCTAATAGAACCATCTTAAACCATTTTATGCCCCTTTATGACTTAAAATCAATATATAATGATATTAAACCTTATGTCTACAATCCTTATTCAAAATTTAGATCAAAATCCATCACATAATTTTGATTATAGATAATATCAAAATTTGAAGGTTTATGAAAAAATTCTGGGATTCTGAATTATTGTCTAATGATTATGGGATAAATTTGATACAAATCTGAAATATTTGAATATTCAAAATGGGGGATTTGGACTATACCCACCAAAAAATCTTTAAAATACTCTAGAGAAATTGAAAATTGATAATATATGTTAGAATTTCACAAAAATTGAATATCAGAATTTTCAGAAAGGATTTCCAGTTACTTTTACCTCTTGCATAAAAAATAGATGAAAGTAAATATAGCCCATATTATCTAACTAGCAGATGTATTCCAAAATGTATGATTATAGGTAAATTAGTTCAGGAATGAATCCTGTGTGTGTATGTGTACATGCAGGATGATTGGAAAGTAACTCCTTATTAAAGGTTTGTATTTTATTACACTTATAATTCTTACAAAAAATGAATGTGATAAAAGATATAGAATGTGGTTTTATTTAGAAAATAATATGGGTGCCAGCACTCGACGTTAGCTTTATAAGATGCCTGGGAATCACAACAACTGATTTTACCAAAGGACTTTTCTTCATTAACGAGTCAACACTTATCAAGGCAAAAAACCCATTTGGAGATTAGGGTTAACGAAATAAATAGATTGACAGATGAACGGTGAATATGAGAGGATTTAAAATCTCCACATATCTCCAACTCAAAACAACAACTGATCTCATTTTACCATCAAATATATATCGCCCATGGAATGTGAAAACTAGAGGAATAAAGGGTCAGCCTCACCTCTCCCCCCCCCCGTTCATTTCTTGTAAGAATTATATTTCAATAATAAATTTCAAGTATAGGAAGTTACTTTCCAACAAGTGTGCATATATATATATATATATATATATATATATATATATATATATATATATACTAGCAAAAATACCCGTCGTTGACTGGGTTCAAAAACAGCCTACAGAAAATGGACTGATTTATGAAAGTATGATAGGTTATGAAAAGGAAGAGTTGTAAATTTGGGTTGAATTTGGGGGTATCAAAACCAAAGCAAAATATGAAAGTAAAAATAAAATAGATAAACCCCATAATTTATTATACCATACCTGTTCACACTGAAACACTTACCACAATATTCTGTGGATCTATATTAAAAAAACCTTATTAAACTGTGACATATTTCCATTCTATGGAGGTCAGGTGCGAACGAACACCCCATAATTTTATTATACTATATTTTTTCAAACTGAAACATAATTATCAAAGTATACTTACGCAGATAGATATGAAAAGTCTTTAAAGTTTGTGCCTATTTCCATTCTATGGAGGCCAAGCGTGAACGCAGACCCCACAATTTTATTATACCATCCCTATTTTAGTTAAAACATTTATCAAAGTATTATTATGTACATCTATATCAAAAACACTTGTAAACGTTTTGTTTTGTTTTTAATTTTTAATTTTTTTTATTTCCATAGTTTGTGGACCAGGCGCGAATGAAAAACCCCCACAATTTTAATGAACCACCGTTCTGCCAGATCAAACATACCCATTCCTGTGTCTTGATACATCTTCTATCATTATATGTAATCAGTTTTTTAAAAATAGTCAACCATATAGGAGCCTATTTGTAACCAGACACACACACACACACATTCAGCCTTATATATAACTGAAACAAATGTGTTCCTGCAGCATCAAAAATTAAATTTTTTTGCATTGCTTTTAAAGTTACCTATGCTTCATAATTTAAATCACTTGAATAAAATGTTATCTTATTTACAAATACTGAAACTTCAGATTAGTTGCAGCTGATACTTGATCTTATGTCCTTTATAAACAGGTGCACATATCAAACATTTTACTACAAGAAATTACATGTTTAGATAGAGAATTTATTCCAATTGCATACAAACACTTTTAGCGAACATTATGAAACACCAAACTGCCATTTCATCTACGTTGGTTAGAAACTCATTTACAACATTATTATAATTCAGTCCGAAGAAACAGTCAGTGACTTGTTCACTATACAAACAGTCAAGTCAGTTACTGCCGTTCACTTTAATGTATAAAGTGAATTAACTGTTTCTGTTACATGCAAAGATATGTAGATATTGAAATATCATACATATATTTTAAATAAGATTATTAAAAAAAAAAAGAAAAAGAGAAAGGACAGGAACATTAAAAATATGGAAGAACTGAATTTTTGAGAATTGATAATTTGTATTTTTTTAATTACTCTTCTCATCATCAACGTTTCAATGGGATTTGTTTTTAGTTTTACCTGATGAAGTGTTAAAACTTTTTACTAACATTAACATTTAGTTATTTAATGCCAATTTTTTTTTTTTTTTTTTTTTTTTTTTTTTTTTGTAAATTAAATTCAGTATAACCAAGATGCACTTAAAATCTGAACGTTGAGTAATGAAAAAGCCATGTCAGGCCGATCAATTGAACATCTTTAAAAATCTTTTACAGTAAGAAACTCTTATCTTTGGCATATATGACTCATGCAAATATTGATGTGCCATTTTTTTTTTTTACTTTCCCTGCACAAGGTGGGGTAAGAAATTTTCTGAAAGAATATTTTTTATATTATTGAAGAATTCCCATAGAAATCTAAATCTATATTCAGCCCTGAAGCCATAACCTTTTAAATTGTTTGATTCGTGTAAATGTTCGTTTCGAAAGTCACATCCAACCTTTTACTTGCAATAGGTGTAAAGCGTTGAGAAAATAGGTGAAACAGACAAACGTGTTCAATAAGGACGCACCAGTTAGACAACTCCGCCTTTATACAATTGGAAAAATAAAAATATAAAACAGCAGTCATTCATTAAAATAGAATAACAGCTGTTCTGTGTGAAGTTAGAATATTTTTTCTTTTAGAGTTTAAAAAAAAAACTTAATACTAAAATAATAAAAATAAATTAAAAATAAATTTTATGAAACGAGAAAAAAAATTATGGATATTCAATTTTCGTATTTAGCCATTAACACTTACGTGTGACAGACTGATCGATAAACAAGAGCCTACTACAGATGTTTAGGCGAATCTAAATTAAAATGCACCCAATCAATATGTGCATTTAGCACTGAAAATATGATTTCAAGTGAAACGTGACAGACCAACAGCTGGGACTAAAGCCATTCCGCCTTTCAAAAAAAAAATATGAATATAACTAAGAATGTTGCCAACCGCTAAACATAAGGCATAGTGGATAAAGTACTTGGTAAAATTCAGTTGCAAGTCACACCATTCTGAAGGTTCAATCTCCAGTGTGGACAACACTAAAAATACAATTGCAAATTATTTTAAACTTCTACCCAGTTATACCTGATTGGATGAGAGCATGCTATCCCATGTTCAATTCCAAGTTCCGCTAAGATTCCCAAGTTCAACAAGATACAACTCAAGATTGGAGGTTACATCGCCCGAAACGTTGTGCGAATAACACTGAAGATAACAGTAGCCAAATAATCCAAGCAATTCGAATGATTTTATTTATTTGCATCGTCTAAATTACTGTTCTCATCTTGAATGTTATTCTCACATTTCAGCCAATGTAACCTCCAATCTTCAGATATATCATGCCAATGGCTCATACGAAAAATGTAAACAACTCCATACTTTCAGTTTTATAGATGGGTCATACAGTATGAATTCTTACAACTATGGTTTGTTAGAAGAAAAAAAAAAAAAAAAAAAGAATACATTCTTTACAACATTCACCAATAAGTCATTGTCAAGATACACCTGAAAAAGGTCGGAATCGGCGGAAACATCGAGAAAATCAACCACCAAGATGAGAACAGTAGTCTGAACAATCCAAATAAGATATTAATCCTCATCTAAAAAATTCAGAAACATTTTATTTCCCGTCCCCCCCCCGTGCACTTAAATCGGCTTGAAATAGAAATATTTATAAATGGATCTTGTTAAAGATTACAAAGAAAACTTCAACACCAAGAAACTGTTCAATATTTGTAAACCAATTAAATTTATAAATTACTAAAAGTTTCAGTTTTGATAAGCTAAAAATTGCTACTACTTGGCAATTGCAATCTATTACTATACTAGCCTGTGTGTCCGTCGTTGCCCGGGTGTTTGTAGGTGTGTGTTGAGCAAAAAAACAGGTGACGTTGATGCTGTTGCGCCCATCGCCAAACCGGAAATGACGAATGTTTAAATTAAGGCTAATCAATCGAAAAGAGGAGGATTTTCGAAAATACCGGCAAAAAAAGCGATCCCCTCCTTGTAGAAAAGTCCCCAGTTGAAGGTGAAGAAATTAATGCTTCTAGCCAATTTTTCGATATTTGTCGTCCGAAGGTAGAGCTTCAAAACGATACCAATCTCGTGAAAATCCGTCACCTTTGTCAAAAGTTTTAGGCAGACATACATACATTTAAACAGGCAGGTGAGATTTATATTATAGACTGGGGGGGGGGGGTACCCGGCGTTGCCCGAGTGTTTGTAGGTGTGTGTGATTGTTAATGAAAACCTAAGAATAAGCGACGTAAAAAAAAAAGAAAACAAAAACGAACGTTAAAACTTAAGCGGCGGAGGGGGGAGGGGGTAATCAAAACATCGAAAAAAAAAACAAAAAAAAACTAACGTAAGGCAAATGAACGATGTTAAATGTAAAAACCGAAAAAACAAAAAGAAAACAGAAAAACGAACGTTAAGAAAAAAAAAAAAAAAACATGTGAAAAATGGCTTAAATAAGCCTGTTTCGATATTAAAATTCAAAAAATCGGTGGGTACCCGGGTGTTTTTGGGTGGGTGTGTGGTCGGTTGGGGGTGTTAATGAAAACCTAAGAATAAGCGAAGTAAAAAACAAGAACAAACAAACAAACAAAAAAAAAAACAGAAAAACGAACGTTACGTGAAAAATGGCTTAAATAACACTGGTTCAATATTAAAAATTAAAAAAAAAAAAAAAAAAAAAGACATCTCACACCACGATTCGAACACAAAACGTTTACATAATGACCCAACGCTCTAACCAACTGAGCTAACACGACGTACAGGAAATTCAGTCAGTTCTTCAACTATTTAAACTAAATCAGGTCATGACGTCATCTGACGCATGTGTAGAACCGATCTCGTCATGAGAGGACGGTTTTGTTGAAACCCCCCCCCCCCCTGTAGAAAATTGTCGATTTCAGGGTGAAAAAAATTAACGTTTTTGGCCAATTTTTCGGGCGAAGGATGGAGCTTCAATATGATACCAAGTTTGTCAATTTTTGTTCTGTCTGTCAAAAGTTTTTAACGGACACACAAACACACATTTTCGCTTTTATATTTATAGATTAAAGCAAAGTGAACTAACGTTTCTTTCCTAAAGGCTCCTTATATATAATATTGAGTATAAAGATTGATAATTGCAAATTATGAATCAGTTTCAAAAGGAAACAGAAACAAATCATATATACATACATACTACCAGACTGCCCAACATTGTCTAGTTATAAAATATGCGTAAATATATTTTAATTTATGCAGATTTTGTATTTATTATGGAGCAAATTATCTATTGATTATTATATTGTACCCAATATTAATAGTTTCGAAAGTTAATCGTAAGTGTTCCTGAGGTATAAATACCCTATCTACGTATCAAGTTTCAAGTCTGTAGACCAAATATTCAGAGAGGAGATTGGTAGAGAAGTTTTGCACATGCACGTGCACACACAGTCGCTAAGGTTCGTATGCTAAAATGTTTTCATCCTAAATTCTACATAATTATGCACAACGTAGAAATTATGGATGAATAGAATTAAGCATAATAATTAAAAGGAGACCAATCATCCAATAACAAGTAACCATAAAAAAAGAATGAATTAATGAACATTCAGTTTCCACAGGAATATGCAAATTAGTTCATCTTTATGAAGTTGCCCACATATCCATGACAGGGTATATTAAATTTATTTTAATTATTTTTCCATAAAAAATGTAGGCTTTTAATGTCAGAGCAAGAAAAACACACACACACACATATATATATATATATATATATATATAATTTCATCCACGCTAGGATTCATCAGGCATAAGCTTATGCCTGATGAATCCTAGCGTGGATGAAATGCGGAATATTTTATAACATATATATATATATATATATATATATATATATATACATACACACTTTAATAACCTCTATGCCAGAATATGCCTTGGTTCTGAGACTGGATTGTTTTAATTCCCATCAGCTATTATCGCCCATCGCTTAACTGTTTCTCTAGCTGCATCACCGTATGTCAATTCAATCACTAAGTTTGGCTTTGAACATTTAACAAAAAAAAAATTCTTTTTTTAATGAAAATCGCTCCAGACAAAGCATGAAGCAACTTGATGTAAAGAGCTTTATAAAAAAAAAAAAAAAACTAATTCAAAGTCAAAAACGAGCCAAAAATAAGTGTTCGATGGACAGATTCTGACCTGTCCCCCCTAAAAAAAAAAAAAAAAAAAAAAAAAAAATTCTTTCCCCTTTTGTCCGAAACATCATTCAGGAGAGAGATTGTTTTCAAAGTTGCTTCTTAATTACTTTATTTTGGCATTTAATTGCCCGTGAATTATTAGATATAACAATAATAAGTCTCTTCTATAGTATTCAATGATAAAATATGTCTACTTTTACATTTAGTTATGCACAGAGAATGTCTTAATAGATATGTCACAGTTTATAGTTTTGTTTTGTTTTATTGAAATCCAAATCGAATGAATTGCAGTTGTGACTAAACATTAATTACATGTTTTAGTTTAGTATCTTAGTTGTTGCCATTTTCACAATGATTTCGCATTCTTAAAGTATCTTGTCATAGTTGATAACAGAATTTCAATCTGAACCCGTCCGAAGTAGACTGAAACAGACTGTTCTTACACCTGGGATTGAACTCCTTTAATCATTGAAGTAGAATTCCCTCTAGAATATTTGGTTTTTGTCCAGAATTCCGCTTATATAAAAAAACTAAAATAAAGAAAAATCTCTGCACGTACATATGACAGAAAGAAAATATATTCCAAAAACCATTTTTAAACTATTAATGAGAATTTGTAGGCTTTATATAACAATGAATTTTGTTCAATTATCTCCTTTTGTTTCTGGGCAATTTTCAAAAGGATGAGAGAGCCCTTCCTCAGATACTCATAAAATTTGATTTTTTTAAATTGGATTTAAAGATAGAACTAATTTATTAATTTACATGATTTTTGGAATATATTTTCGTTTTATCGTAAATTTTTCTTTATTTTAATAAAAGGGAATTCTGAACAAAAATTAAATATACTTAGCCATATGTCACATCAGACAATCTAAAAAGATTAAAGAGTTTGATTCAAGATTGGCAAAAGATTACAAGAAGCACCTGAAAAAGGTTAGAAAATAAATCAAGGTCTAAAGCAAAGATAGCAACAATCAAGATGAACAATCAGAATCCTGTAATTCATGGTACAAAATTCGATTATTCAAACTAACATACTCATCCTGAGAATTATTTTCAAGGTTTCAGCCGATGTAACTACCCACCTTGTTCAGGTGTATCTTGTTTGAGGTGAGCACTGAATTCTGAACGGAACTCTTTCTTTAATACACGGGGGTAGCAAGCTCTTGTTTTGTCAGCCATAACTGGGTTAAGGTTTTAAATAATTCACATCTGAGTTCTTAGTATTGCCCACACTGAAAATTGAACCTTCAATCTCCAGAAGAGTGTCACTCAGAACTAAATTCTATTATCTGTTATACCACATATCCTTGCAAAAACCTGTGGCATAACAAGAGCATGCTACCCTTGTTGATTAAATAAACGGTTCTATTCGAAATTCCAGACAGATCAATTGAGTATCAACCACAAGTTTGAAATAGCATTGAATTGATGGATATTAACCATTCTTGTTTATAATTGAAGTAGATCCAAGTATTTCTAAAATTACTATATGACCTAGAAAAAAATTGATGAAAATAAACCTTGAATAAATCACAATATGTATTAATCCATAAAAAAAAATCCAAACAAGGAATTATAACAGAAAAATAGATTTTTAAGTATAGATTCATTTCATCAGAAGATAAACACGAGTAAAAAATATATTGATTAGCATAAATTTGAATATATAAAAATTTAACTGAACTAAAAGTAAAAAAAAGAATGAAATAGAGTAAAAGAAAAAAAAAATCAAATATCTTTATAGAATCCAACATCCTCATTCCTAGCAACTTAAAATTAGTTTCAATTCTAAAATCCAATATTATACTGAAAGATTTAGGTCATAAAAGATGGGAGAAAAAATAAAAAAGTTAAATATTGTTATCAAAATGTTCTTTAAATAATCAGACTAAATTATCCTCTACTGATAACAAAATTTTAATTTTGAATAAAATAGAATTAACCCTATTATCGTTTGTAATTAAATAAATTCACTTTAACAATTTAACTTTTTGTCTGAATTTTTGTGATAAAGAATACCTCCGTCCTTGGTGCAAAAAGCTTGTTTAATTTATCCTATGTGTGCACTTCGGCTTTATTTGCCTAAACTGTCTATTCAACATTATCGTTTCCTCACATTTTTTATTATTATTTGTACAAATAATATTAAATTATTTTTTAAAAAATCAGCATAAGTGAGCAATGCACCGGAGAAACGCACTTGAAAAATAAACAATCATGCACGTTTTCTAAAATACAAATATTACAGATCTGTCGGTTTTTACCCCCACCTACCTCCACCCCATTTCTTTTTCATCCATAAATATGCAGTAATTCATGGGAGATAACTTTAACCTATTAAAATATGGTCGCCTTGCAGATCGATTGTAAGAGTTCGAAAGATAAGGATCGTCAAACAAGTTGGAGAAAACTCAGGATTGACCGCCATTGTTATCATTTGTCTAATATTTTTAAACTACACAAGAATAAAATGAAAGACAAGGGGAAGTAACTTCGTCAAGTAAAGGGCAAATCAAGAAAATGAGTATTGGACGGTGCAATATTTTCATTTTCTCGTATAAAAGTTTTATAAAGTTTCGTATTTTAAATTTTCATTGCTGAGCGATAGAAAGATGTTGAATGGGGGATGAGGTGATTAAATTATGAGTTTAATCATGTAGTAGAATGTTTTTTGATGAGCTTCAAAGAAACGGAGTTTTGAAAGAGGAGAAGGAATAATTGCACAAGACAACACTACTATTCACCATAGTAGATATAATGAGGTTTGTTCATTAGATTAGATTTATAGGAAAAAAATTAATATACAAAATGATTATTTTCTTTTAATTTTAGATTAAGTATTTTAACTTCGAATTGATGGTTTGTTCACATTAGTTTCTTTTTTATTTATTTTTTAAAAATCTTTTGCTTGCAATTAACATTAGTTATTAATTGATATTATATAATTTTTACTTGCAGGCACTAATATTTCATACTTATGCAATAATCAGTATAAAGTGATAATTACTGTCAGTTGAAGGATTCAAATCCAGTCATAAAGGCACCTTTGTCTCTGCAATCCAGTATTCAAACCCTAGGCCACCATTAGCAGTGTCAGAAATCGGCATTAAAAATGTGATAAAAACTTGAATAATTAGACTTACTATCTTTCGAAGCTTATAACTACTTAAAAAAATGTAATTTAAATCCTAATCCTTTTTTTTTTTTCAATAAAAGGAGCAAAGACCAAATTTTAAAATAATGAAAGGTTGGATAGAAAATATGCAATATTTGTTTTTAAATGAGCACGCACAGGCACTTTGTAAACACTGTTTTTCAAAAAAATAAAATAATATTTCTATTATTAAAAAAAAAAAAAAAAAAAAAAAAAAATTTTAATAGTTTATTTTGGAAGTATATTCCATCAAGAAATTACAAACCACTTTAAAAAGAGAAATTACGAGTTTTGTATATTTCATTTGCAATTTTGTGTTAAAGATGTCAAAAATTCCAAAAAAATTCTGACACATCTAGGCCACCATGAATTATCACGGGGAAAGGAAAGAGAATTAAGTTCTACATAATATCGAAGCAAGAGAACAAATACAGAAAATTAGTTTTGAACTGGAGATGTTGGAAGATTGCTTTATGCTAAAACTGGCAGCTTATAATTCTCTTAATGATGCCTAATCCTAGTTGAAGGATTTCTATATTTTTATAAATATTAATCAGTTTTATCTTGTTTCATTTTTACGCAAGTATCAGTGTAGGTAGTGATAATTACTGATTGTGTATGTGTGAGTGAGAAAAAGAAAAAAATGTATTTTTTTTTAAATTTTATTTAAGTATAGAAAAAAATGACCAGCAGTGCTCAACTGCACATGAAAGAGCATAAAAAAGATACCATACATTAATTTGATCATCCATCGTAGCTTTACTGAACCACTGAAAACTCTACCCATGAGGCTAAGATATACCGTGCGTGATTTTTTTTTTTTTTTTTTTTTAGTCGCTGCTATGGCAATGTAACAAATGCTTCTGTGTAGCTTACTTGCTATAAATAGATTTAATTAAATTTAATTAAGACGTGTTTCAATAAGAAGATGCTGTCTGAACAATGACAAAGCAAAAAACTCCTGCAAAAGTTGTGGGAGCCTTTCCTAGTCTCACAAAAACACTCGTTCACATCTCAAACCATATTACTTGTCATATACATACGCGCACACAAACATACACGTCCACACATGCTAACGTACGCACAGATGGACAACGTCACTTCCCTTCCAAAGGAAATCCACACATGCGCAAAAGACCGCCGGAAACAATTATGAAAGCAAGAGACCAGCTGTTTCCAGCCCTTTTTTTCTGGACCAGCTCTCGAACTGAGAGGTTCGACGAACTAGCTGCCTCCCTTTCGGGCGGCGCATGCCTCACGCCACCTACTACTATGTATGGGGCACCAGCTAACAGCGAGAGACGCACACCAAACTGGACTGACTTTCTCTCATTCTCTCTCTCTCTATATATTACAATAGACTTTCCTCCACACCAGTAAACAGCAAGAGACGAACACGGACATGAACACGTGTTGTACCCTTTTCTTTCACTTGTTTCTTCGCGAAATAAATCCTAGTTCGTTTAATTCAATTTAACACGTACTTCGTCTCTTTCTCAATTCATTTTTCCTTTCCCAATTCAAATCATTTTGTACGACTGGGGGATATATATAATGTATCCACCAGTCCACTATAAAGTTTTTTTTTTTTTTTTTCTTTTTAAAATTAATTTTTCATCCGAAGGAAATGTTCAAACATCAATTAAAAAAAAAAGAAAAAAAAAAGTTTTGGATTAAAAACGAACCGAAACATTCCTCGAATGTTAATGTATGGATACACATTTTTATCACTGCTACTGGTACTTCAATAGAATTAAACTCTTATAATGCACTGTGTATTCCGATAACAAATTTTTATTTTATAAAGTTTACCTATTAATATTAATATTACTGATGTTACCTGCCTTTGTACGAGACAACCGGAAGATAACGGTGATTGTCGTCAATGACAACGTAAACGTACCAGGTTCGAATCCAGTTCGTTCCCCAGAAGCACTTTTATTTTCATTTCACGTGGTCTCTTCTAGAAAGAATAACGAATGCCAACAACAATCACACGAAATGAATGAACGATGCTCGGCAACACAACGTTCACAATTTTAACGTCCGTGTTCTTTGCATATCAAAACATCAAACCAAAGCATTATGTATTGTTTTGATTGTTCAGACAATTATTCTTATCTTGGGTGTTTTTGGCACAACGTTTCAGTCATTGAAACCTACAACGTTCGTCGAGCATAAACTCCATTTTTTTTTTTTTTTTTAACAGTGCAAGGGAGGCGACTCTAAGAAAAAGTTTTTGGGTGGGGATTATCTACCTTGGGTTGGGCGTATTTATTTATTTATTTTGTTATATAATATTTGTTTATTGTTATTTATATATTTACACCCGACGAAGATAGGTTTCAACAACCGAAACAATAAACATCGTGTCAATAACACCCAGGATGAGAATAATTATCCGAAAAATCAAAATAGAAACATTCATACCTCATCTGAACAATTTAAAACTGCATTGTGCGTTGTCAATCTCCACTGTTGTTTCTTTGTTGAAATGCATTCCCAAATTGGCTTATTAATTTTTTTTTTTTTATGACTGTGTGATTGGTAAATGTTTTTCTCATACGTAAGATTATTGTTGTTGTTGAGAACATCTCAAACTATCATTAATCATAAATACATAATTATTTTATAAGTCAATGTTTTCTTTTAAATGTCCAAGCAAATATTCAATTAAATATCATTCATAACGCGATTTATAAAACAAAATGCATCAACAAAATGCATCAACAAAACAAGGGAAATAACTTGTAACGAGTTTAAAGGGGGAACAACTCTTATTTAAAGTCTGCAAACCTTGAAATACGAAAATAAGATGTTTATTTTTAAAATAGGTTTTTTGTGTTATTAAGTATTTGTTTACAAGTGGCTGTTCAAAGTGAATTTCCACTTTATATAAAAAAAATAATTGCTTAACCCTTATTTTTTTTCTTCTAATTCTTTACTTAGTAAATTAGGTACGGCGATGTGTAAAACGTCAGTAGTACACATTTTAATAGTGATGTCACCATTTCGTGTGTTTGTGTTAATTTCTATGGATAAGCGTTCGCGTTATTATTAATGGAGTAAAAAAAAAATTTTTTTTTTTTTTTTTTTTTTTTTTTTTTTTGCTATGAATAAAAAATAATATAAAACTTACCTTTCGTAAAACAATTACATTAACGAACTACACAGACTAGAGTTAATAAAATAAAATTAATTTTAACGTATTATGTTGACACATTTATTTAAAAATAACGTTCTTTACAAGCCTCCATGCATTTTTGAAAGAAAAAAAAAAGCGCCAAACATAAGGACCAGGACCACCCTCTATCAATTTAAATAAAATCAAAACGAATTTTTTTAAGGTTGATTTTGGATTTACAATTTTTATTATCTCAATAGTCTAATTATTTTTTTATATGAATATATTTTTTTTTTATTGGAAACTTGTTATTAAAAAAAAAAAAAAAAAAATCAAGTGAAATAAATAACAGAATTTTATAATACATAATTATTTTTTAATTATTTGATCTTTTCAGCTTTAAAAAAATGTTGAAACTTATCAACACACATTTATTTTGCTTAGTTTTCGAACCATGAAATATTTGAAGGGGGGGGCACCTTAAAAAAAAAAACTATTTCCGCTAATATATTTAACAAAACTTACTTTTAATGTGCAAGTCAATTTAATAATGATTGAATATAGAAAATTTCAGGAAAATATGATTATTTGATTTTTACTAGATTTTTAAAACATGGGTGTGTGGCGCTGTGGCGGCGGACGGCTTAAAAAACATCACTACATAGGAACGTTATTTTAAAGCGTCGTTAATGTAAACACGATTTTTGTCCCGCATTTTCTTTTTGTATGCTGTAAAAAAAATTTTTTAAATATTAGTTTATTTGAAGCTTTTTCTATTAAATGGTAAAAAAGTTATGATAATAGTAAATTACGATTACATCGTGTTACATAAAGAGGGAGGGGGTAAACTGGCGTGCGTTGGAGGTACCTATAGTAAATAGGTCTATTTTTCAATCATTATTATTGATATATCCTTTTTCAGAAGGTGTCAAATTTCGAATATAGGGAACTTAGATCTGATTACCTAAAAAGATTAAATCTGGGAGAGGCGTACAGAGTAGGTTGGTTGGTTGATTTACGGCATATCAACCAACTCAGGTTATTTAATGCCGAATCTAGTTATTTTGAGGAATTGAGTATTTTAAAAAAAAATTTTTTTACGTCAGATTCTATTTAACCCATAGTTGGGACCCTAACAGGTACTACCACTCCAGGTCAGAGTGGACCTGGGAGCAATGGCAATTAAAGGGTGGCTCCACACTCCCCAAAGTCCGCAAGGTGGGGCCTCACCATCGGATATAGTTTTAGGTCATATCCAGGACCGTACAGAGTAGGAAAAATCGATGTAAAAATAGAAAGTTTTTCAGTTAGAGAGATTTAAGATAGCGTGTTCTGTTCACAGAGAAAAGGAAAAGTGATAAGAATGGACTTAAGAAAGGGAGATAATAAAGACCTGGCCAAAGGTAGGATAATTTGAATGTCAGTATGTATATATATATATATATATATATATATATATATAAGTAATGTGATTTATAATTTAAAAATTTAAAAAAAAATTTAAAATTTAAAAATCAAATTTTAATTAAATTAAAAATCAGTTTCATAAGAAGGAACAACAACAAAGTCAATTATCGTACAGACATTAGGACATTTAACTATCGAGCTTATTATATATCTAAATTACAACGAGCATTTCCTGTATTTTAATTAAACTAGTAATTTCACTATTACATTAAAATACACTTAGCTCTTTAGACTATTATTCTAATCTCCTTTAAATAAATAAATATATATATATATATATATATATATATATATATATATATATATATATATATATATATATATATATAAAAGCAAAACGGTCCACCAACACATGTCAGAATTTTGGGTGAATTTTTTGACACCCTTAACACAAAACTGCGAATAAAATATACAAAACGCATAATTTTTTTTTTTTTTTTTTTTAAGCGGGTTGTTTAATTTCTTTATGGAATATAACTTCCAAAATAAACTATTAAAGTTTTAAAAATAGAATTTTTTTTTTTTAATTAATTAATTGTTTACAAAGTGCATACGCGCGCTCATGCAGCCATTTTTTTTCTACGCAATGAATTGAATTTTACGAATTAAATTTTTTTTCAATTCTTTCAATTTAAAAATCTATCAAAAATTTTCTATGGGTTCAATATTTAAGATATTTTCACTTTTAAATGTGAAATTTTATGCTCTTTCCAGTAAACTGAATATAATATTCTAGACAAAGTTTTTAATTCACCTCCACCCTCATTTTGAAATGCCTATTAAAAAGAAAATAAATTTTCTCACCTAAGGTTTATATATCACAAATTGAAGATAAAAGATCAATAAATAAAATAATCTAATTTAAAACAAATTCTTAAAATTAAATCAAATTCTTAATGAATGGAAGCACCCATTGATTATTTTTTTATAGGCAAGTGATTTTTTGGAATTTATATATATTTTTATATTCGAAGTAAGTTAAAATTTGTTGATTTTCTTGAAATCTTTTTTAAAGAAAACTGATTTAAAAAAAAAATTGCATATTTTTCTATTAAACCTTTTATTATTTTAAAATTTGATCTTTGCTCCTTTTATTGAAAAAAAAAAAATAGGGTTTAAATGACATTTTTCAAGTAGTTATAATCTTCGAAAGATAGTGAGTCTGATTATTCAAATTTTATCACTCATTTTTAATGGCGACATCTGACACTGCTACATGATAGCATGTAAAACGTTAAAGCGAATATGATGAAGATGGTAAACAAACATTTCTGCTAATACGTTGTGTTATAACACAGTCTGTGTGCGTGTGTGTTAGATGTGTGTATAGATAATACAATCTTGAAATGAATTGCTACTTATCCTATGAAAATAAAAAATGCACCAAGAACAATAAGACGATTCGAACCTGAGTCTGTGAAGAGACCTTTTTACTTCAATTTACTTAGCAAATGCACCTACGTGAAACGAAGACTAAATTTGTACAAATACTTCAAATCCCTCCACAATATTTACCACTTGACACACATCCTCAGGAGTAAAGGGTTAGTAATAATCATAGTAAAAATAGGTATTATCCACAAAGTAGATGATTTAAGTTATCTGTGGAAATTAAATCTTCACTTGATTGACCGAATGATATAAAGCTACATCAGTTAAATATGGTATCTCGTTCTAAACACAAGTTCAAATCATGTGCGGATCTCATTTTTATTTTCGAGTTATAAAAACGGGTTCAAAATAAGATTTTATTTTTTTGTATTCTAGCATTTGTTAGTATTTAAGCTTTCCTATTATAAATGTTTATACAAATATAAAGAGAACTTAAAGTGGGGGTGGTGGGGGGATATAATTTAGATTATTTATTATGGAACTTTTATCTGAACTTTTGAGAGAAGGATCATTATATTCGGTTTCATGTCCGTTTTAGATGCTGGTATATGTTAATACTATGCTTTTTCCGAAACGTTAGCCTGTTTACTGAAAATTAGTGCTTTATGCCAAACTGATGGTTGAATATGGTTAAATTTGTGCTCATTTTTGCATTGAACTACTAATCCCTAACTGTACATCAAACCAATAACGTAATACTTAGTTCTTCTTTTTGTTGTTGTTTTTGCACCTGGTCCATACAAAATTTTAGCTATTTCGGAAGCCCAATAGTTTCCGGGAAGAAAGTGGAACAGACAGATTAGAGAAATATAATACTGATTAAGAGGTTAATATAGTTAGCCTAAAGCAGTGTTTAATGTGTATATAAAAAGGTAATTTATAGTAAGCAATAGAATGGAGAAGTGCAACGGATCAACATAAACTAAAGCAAATAACGGTGGAATGAGCTACGTAGAATCACCTTTATTAATACAATATATTAGAGTAGGAGGCTTTCTGGCATCTATGGAATTCAACAATGAAGGGATGGATTTTTACTATTTGCTGGGCAAGTCGGGATTTTGTATGTCGAAGGGGGCACAAGTGCTATGAGTTCAAAACACATTCCATTAAAATACTTGAAAAGCAGGCAAAGGGATGAAACCTGGACAGAGGTTGGATCTTGATTGACAGTGTAGGACATATTAGATTTGAAACTTTTTTTTTTTTTTTTACTCTAAGAATGGACGACAAGTGGTAAATGCCCCAGCCCATTGGCAACAATACTCCATGCATTTTTTTTTTTATTTATTTATATTTGTTTTGTATTCTTACTAATATAGATTATTTGCATCATCTTTATTTAGACAATCCAAATACAATGTTCCATGTGATTACTTATGCCATATAATGCATGATTGTCGAAAAAAAGACTTCAAAATCACCAACTCCTTAGATTTAAGTATGCAAGAAGCATACATAGAAAATGGCAGCTTTCATGGCTCTTGAATAAATCAATAGCCACCCCATAGCGTTTTACAGGGAGAGAATTAAAAAAACTCTTATGAACAGTTTTACTTTCTAATAGTTGAACAGTTACAGATGGAAACCAGCCACAATTAATCTTAGAAGGAAACAATGCTTTAACAAACAAGACGCAAGTTTGAATCTAACAACTCAACATGGTTCATATAGCAGAGCATGTACAATATAAAACAAAATGCTTAAGGAAGCAAATTGGAACAAATACATTGAGGGCAATGCCAAGGCTGCTACAAAGAAGGTGGGCTCCCTCTGGTGTGTAATTTTCTAGCACAGTAGAGAGTATCCTATATCTTTAGAAAGCTATAATTCGCCCATGCATGGAGTATTGTTGCCAATGGGCTGGGGCATTTACCACTTGTCGTCCATTCTTAGAGTAAAAAAAAAAAAAAAGTTTCAAATCTAATATGTCCTACACTGTCAACCCAGATCCAACCTCTGTCCAGGTTTCATCCCTTTGCCAGCTTTTCAAGTACTTTAATGGAATGTGTTTTGAACTCGTAGTACTTGTGCCCCCTTCGACATACAAAATCCCGACTTTCCCAGCAAATAGTAAAAATCCACCCTTCATTGTTGAGAAAGCCTTCTACTCTAATAGTTTCTTCACTCAGACTGTTAGACTTTGGAATTTCCTTCCTGTTTCTCTGACTGTACTAAGCTGCAGAAGTTTAAATGTAATGTGAACAAATCTTGCTGCTCAACTCTTCATAGTCCTCAATACAATCCCAAATAGTAGTCCCTTATGTTCTAAGTGGCAATATGTCTTGTTTGAAAAACTAAGAAAAAAAAAAAGAAAAGTAATTATAATATTTAGGACACGGCTGGAAGTAAGTAACTGCAGGTTATGAATCTGCATACACAAATGTTCAGCACTGAATATGATTATAAAAAGAATTTCCATGGATGAGCAATATATCTGAAGGTCAGAGGACATTTTGACAGAACTGTGTGTTCATAACAAACAATAATCAAGAAAAATAAATCCACATTTTAGATAAAAAATATTTTGGCTGAAAATAGTTAGCTAATTAAAAATCATTTAATTCTCCACATAATAGAAATAAAAAAAAATTCAATTTTCTAAATGTTTTAGAAAAAAAAAGGGGGGGGGGGTTCTACCCCCCCCCCCTTGAAATGTGGCTATGTTATAAATATAAACGGTGGATCCCATTAGAAAATTTCAAACGATTTATCAAATTGTAATTAACGTTCATCTAATGTTCTGACATCACTAAATACCTAACTTGCAGGAACAATCGTCACAAAGCTTGCAACTTCTTGCCAAAATATATATATGAACTTTGTCTGACTTTTTTTTTTTTTCTTTTAATTCTTACAACTTAAAACATTTTTGTTCCTATTTTGGTGAAAATGTTTAAAATGTTGCTTAATATTAATATTGTGCCCTACATATATAGAAAGAGTCATCAATGTTTAAAAATTGTGATCATTATGTATTTTCTCTGAAAACTATGTCCGGAAATTCATAATTTGGCATAATTTCCTAATGTATCATTCAACTTCAAACAGCTATGAAGTTTTAAAAAAATTGAGCTTTAGATCTATTTTTAATGATTCAGGTAGTCTAAATTTTGGGAAAAAAATTCATATTCAAAAAATCATTAATTAATCAATTAGTTTCATTTTTATAAAGATTTTTCAAAATAGCAGGTGAGAGTCACTCATCGGATACTTAAAATTTGGTTTTATTTAAAAATAAAATTGATATTTTCGTTTTGTCACGGATACATACATATGATTTTTTTTTATTTTTGTTATTTAATGAGGGAATTCTGGACAAACGCCAAAAATAATTGTAAACTCATATGCTGACTTAAAAATATATAAAGAAACATTCTGTATAGTCAAAAAATAGGAATGGTGAGGGCAATAGTTTGAAGAAAAACAAGGCAACAATTGATATTCGTTTTCTATTAAAGGAAAAAAAAAAAAAGATCTGAATAGAAAAAAAAAATGTATTCATCTTTCTAGAACAAACATTGAAAGAGTTCATTTCTTCATCGATTTATATTTTATGTAATGTGGATCATTATCTTAAATGAAAAAAAAAAAAAATGCATGCAGCTTGAATTATTGATTATGTTAATGTCACCTGTATATTTGCAAGTGTTACAAAGACAAAGGGAGATAACTAAGACTACTTTGCTAGTTGTAAACTTGGAAAAATGAAGTTGTGGCTCATCTGGTAAATCAACTTTTCAATCATTTCATACAAATTGGTGTTAAGCAAACATGTTTGAAGTAAAGATTTGTAATTATTTAGTTTATGTGAACGGCTGAATAATTCCAATGGATTGCGTTTCCAATATTAATTAATACAATCAGAGATCTTTGCTAATGCTAGGTTTTAATTGGGAAAATCTCATCCTCTTTTTTAAAAATGTCTTTTCCATTGTTTTTTTTTGTTTTTGTGTTTTTTTTTTTACCTAGATACTTAAATCATCCCTTCCAGGAGAGGTGATATTTGGGCAATTCTTTTTTGGTATGCTAATCAATGTCAGTCCACCAGTAGGAGGCATTCTGCCAATATAATTTTTCTAGAGAATAAAAGTGATCTCATTTTATTTTTACAAATGTCTTATATATTTTTAAACTAGCAAACATGAAAATATTCTTTCAATTCATTTTTTTTTAATGTCTATTTTCAAAGTAAATACACATTAAAACACAAATTTTTATCCTAAATGGAAAGTTGTGCAGCAAAATGTTCACGGTACATTTAAATTTTTGCATGTTGATACTGTCAAAGAAACAGTCAAGAAATTTCAAAAGTAAGCGGTTCAAGGAAGGAAGCTAATAGAGTACAAAGTTTTCAGACATTTAGGAATTTCTACAGTAAAGGAGTGGAACTTTGCCGTTTCTTGGAGGAAGTATTCACGTTGAGGCGGTACAAGTGTAGCATTTGGGCACCTATAGCATAAGACTGCTAGACAAATTATCGTTTGGGTGGCAATTCATGTTCAAACGTGTAACTTAAAATTCATTTTTTGTTAACTATGTTATGATTTCATACAATTTTATTCAATTAATGCAATAATGAAAAGAAACAGTAGGTTGGGTAACCGAGTCAAACTTCACAACAGTATGATTAAAAAAAATGAATATTTTGTATCACGTATATTTTATTGTTCCTATTTACTTACCTTATTATTGTTGTTGTTAGGCACAAGGTCAGTTTTTAAGGTAGGGATAATTCAGCTCCTAAAAAGGGGCACATAGGATAGGAACAAAATTTAAAATTGTCTCGGTCTAGAAGGATTTTACCACTGACCAAGGACAGAAAAAGTGTATTAGAACAGGTACTACACTTTGTTCTTGGGCAAAAGGCCAAAAATTGTTATAAAAAACGGAAAATCTCTCAAACAGTTATGGGATTTAAATTTTAACATTTTGTAAGGCATCTGATCGACTTAATTGCAAATGTCAGATTTCTTCATTGGATTGTTAAAAAAAAAAAAAGAATCACAGAAATTAAGAGAGAAGCAGCAGGGCAGAAGAGTGGTGTGAAGAACAAAAATGAAAGTACAAAGATTCCTGGGCAACACCAGGTAGATACAGATAATTTCCATTGAAACTAACCTGATGCTACCAGATAAGGCTAATGCATCAAGCACTGTTTTTTTTTATTACCCCTCCCTTTCCCAAAACTCAATCATGTTCTACAAAGCCAAATACAAATTTTCCTCTACAAAACAACCTATCATGAATAAATATTTGAAAATCTAAAAACTTATTCCAAAACTACTAGATTTAACATTAAATAACCCAAAAAGGATTGATATGCCATAAAATAAAACCAAACCACTTAAGCTAAAATCACTGGCACTTAACATAAGACAGGCATCTTACAAGCAAGAAAAAAAAAAAAACTGAGGAGGTTAGCTAGTGCAGTTTCACATCTGAATTGCAAAGAGAATGATTCAATTGTTATCCTATTATCTTCTCAGGTAGACAAGACAAGAGCTTAGGAGCGTTTTAATAGTATCAGCAAGAAATGTTTCTGACATCTAATTGAGAAAAAAAAAAAATAGGTGAGAAGCAAAACAATCAATAGTTTAGAATGCATGCATCAAACAGAAAATATAAACAATTAGAATCAGACATGACAAATCATTTTATGGATTAATTATTGGACATTTTTATTTAATATAATTGTATAAAAGTAGATACAGTGTATTTAACAAGAAAACTTGTTAATGTGTATAAAGCAACAACACAGATCTACACCGATTTTTTTTTTTTTTTTTTTTTTCCCAATGCTATTTCATATATAGTTATTTGTAGAAGATATACGATTTGTCATCAAATGTTATGGAGACAGGATTTGTGAAAAACGAGCGGAGGAGGGAAGGGAGGGGGCTAAATTATGATGATTATGTCAGTGTTTAATTTGTTTTCGTCTTTTTTAACACTTTGTGTATTATGTATTAACACTGCAATAAGTTGGGGGGGGGGGTTTAATTTGTTTTTGCAGACTTTACATATCTCTTTTTTTATTTTTTTTTTATTCCAGATAAACTTTCTAGCGGTGTTTTGAGGAACATCCATTCATCTCTGAGTTGTTGTTTAGTAATCTTCAACTATTCAACTATAAAGCAAATTCCGGCGTTTGAAAAAAAAAAAAAAAATCTGAATGGGAATTAATTCCATGTTTTTTTTTTCTTTTAAATAATAAAATTCTAGGCTATTCATGCAAACAAATGGAGAACTAGCTTTCTTGTGGCATATGACTGACATTTAGATAGCACAGATTGTCAACTTGGCAGTAGAGTTTCGATCTTCACTTGAGGCACTTGCTTGTCTAGTTACAGTGAAAAACTATGATGCAGTGAGTACCTGAGGATGGCACAATATTATTCTACCCTTTGATTGAAACAAGACATAGTACATTACATCCACGTTGTCTTCAATGCTAGGAATCATGTTCAAAATGTCAAAAATTTCAGGAGTATGAAACACTTTACTCTCTTCAAGAATAACTTTAAAAAAACCTCACTTCACTCTTGTATGTTTATTATGTTGAACGCTTCATAAAATAGCATTCCTAGCAGTTTCTCTTATAGATTTACAAACTCTTACAAAGGCTTCATTATATATATTTATATCTGCTGCCAAAGTTTTTTTAATACTCTTGTTCATCCAAACAAGGTATATTGCTTTAAGTTACTATTTGAGACCATATCTACAGGGGACTATGTAAGAGGAGGAGTGAGAAGTTTGCTCACATTACATTTTAACTTCTGTATGTTAATAGAAGCAGGAAGCAGAGAGGGAATTACAAAGTCTATCAGTCTGACGAAACAAACTATTAGAGTAGACCTTTACAGTAAAGGGTGATATTTTGCTGCTAGACAGATTTGTCAGAGGTATGTATATCGAGGGGGTACAAGTACAAGGAGTTCAGAGCAGACTCCAATGAAGTACTTACAGGGATCCAACATTGTGACAATGGGACAGGGGTTAAGCTTGGTTGATAGTGTGGTATTAGATTTAAGATTCTTTTTTGGATTCACCAAAGGAAAAACTACTAGTGGATGCACCAGCCAAGATATGACAATACACAATGCCAGGGTGAATTGTGGCTTTGTAAAGATACAGGATACTCTCAGGTGAGAGTAATTTTCTAGCATTGGTAAAAAGAATTTGACTTCTTTGCAGCAGCCTTTGCAATGTCTTCAATATATTTGTTCTAGTTTATTTTGTCTGTGAATGTTAAGTTTGAAGGACGAATTCTGTTAGGTTGTTACTGGAAAAACAGTTGGATTATTCTAGAGTATCAGACTCCTAATGCAATCTTCTACCTGGACTTCAAGGCTCTGGATTCCAGCAATGCCGGAGAGATGCAATTTTTTTTTTTTTTTTTTTTTTTTTTAAATCACTACTACAGTATAAAGTCCTTGCACAAACTGAGAGAAAATCTTTTTTCCTTCGAATACAAAATTTTACATTTTTTGTAACCATGCTCCAAAACATTAAAAAATGTCATTATGTACATACGTTCAAGAAATTTTTAATTTATTATCACTTTCACAATAATGTAGTAAAAGCTACAATTATATGAATGAATTGGAAATTTCTTAAACATGTACACAAGGATAAATATGGTTGTGTTGAATTTTTAAAAATATAATTACCGATGCTAATTATGTCATAAGTTTTGTATGCTACCCAGTTATATTGGCCTTTTCTAAATACGTGTAGGGAGTTTTGCAAAAACTGCAAATATACTATACAAGCTCTAACTCAAGAATTAACCATTGAGCTCGATTTCATCTGCAATATTTATTTCTATCCTGGAGATTCAAAAACATTTTTGGTAATATAAAGTGTTAATTTTAAGTTTTGAAAATAAAAGCATTTTAAATTAAGAAAATTTTTTTCTTTAAATTGAATTTGTTTTTAATTTAAAAAATTTATACAAAAATTAAAAAGATTTTTTTAAAATTAAAAGTGTTATATAATCTTGTCATATAATAGTTATTAAACTTAACTTTTTTTTATAGACATAATAGATGGAGCACTGTTGCCATATTTAGGCAGGAGCTGCTACAAAGGACTTATCCTTCCTTGATAGAGTTCAAAATAGACTTTGTAGCCTCGTAGGGGATGTCCTTTTCTCTTTCCTGCAATCTCTCACAGAAGAGATGTTGCGAGTTTGTCTCTGCTTTATCGTTATTTTCATGGCAAGTGCTTGGCTGAGCTCCAATCTATGGTCCCCCCTTGCCAAACTTTTACAAACACCCGTCTAGCAGAAAACACTATCACTAGTTTCCCCCACTCTTTATCTGTGCCTAAACCTAAACGTAGATTCCATGAGCAAAGTTTCTTTCTTAGAACTGCACGCCTATGGAATTGTCTTCCGTTTTCTTGCTTTCCAGCTGACTACAATATGGTTGTCTTCAAGTCTAACATAACGAAGTTGTTGATGAGCCGTTCCATATAAGTTAACAAATTTACCGAATTTCCATTACTAACGATTACTATATTGTCCAATTTCTACTGTACACTCTTTAACCCTTGTCCTCGAGTGGCCTCTTGGCCTTGATAAGTGGGGATGCCTACGTAAAAAAAAAAAAAAAAAAAAAAAAAAAAGATATACCTATATATGCCGGCATACAATCATTTGCTACCTTGACTCGATATCTAAAAGAAAAACTATTTATACCATACACATCTAATTTATTTATTTTTTTCAATATTCGAATGTTCACATCTAACCATGATCTTTCAATTTCTTGCATACATGTTCTGGTGTTTGTATCAATAATTTTGCTGATAATTTTAAGGGGGGGGGGATTGAGTTGGTTTAAATTAATGTAATCTGTCCGTTCAGCATAATAGATTGAGCCTTCAGCGACTTCTCATTGAATAATTGGCTGTGTCACCTTTCAGACTGAGTTGTGAGGACACACCTGAAGGATAACATAAGGATTAGAGTTAGGGTTGAATGCTCAGTAATCAATTTTTCTTTTCAAAATTAATTAGAATCATTTTTCTTGCTCTTGTGTCATGTCGACTGCAATAGGAGATATAGATTGCATCATGAAGTGTAGATATGACACCAAAATGGATTCATGATACATAGGTAAAAAGCCAAAGCAGCATTAATTAAATTTTTTGCATTTTTATTAATAAATGAAGGGGAAAAAATATTCAGGACACTACGAAGCATTTGCATCCAAATCATTAAAACTTCAGATTTGCATGCACAATCAATTGCATAATGTAAAAGAAACATTTTTCTACTCATTTACATATACAAGTAGAAAACTGCATTAATACTAATACTACTAGTGTTGTTGAGACAATCGGAATCGAGAATTTTTTATTTTTTTTTTTTTTAAATACTGAAATCAGAAAAATATGTGCTCATTTTTCAATACCAATAATACTTTTTACTGTTTAGTTTTTGTTTGTTTAAAAATTAATTTTCCTTAGCTGATACTACAAAATAATAAAAATGATAAATATTTAAACTACCAGTGTATTTTTACTTTTGCAAAAATATATGCATAATATTAGAAGGGTTTTTACAGTAATCTACAGGTAAGAAAAAAAATGTGGCTAAATATTTAGATTTTAAAAGAATTGGATTCAGGAAAAACATTTAGAATAGTTGTGTCACTAATTAATACTACAACCATCTTCACTACTTTTGGATGAATTACCTCCCTTTTATTTTGTGCTTGGATACTAGTATTATGGTTGTGCTAAGGAACTACCAAATTTATCAAGTCAAAATATCTAGTCAGAAAAAAATCTTTTGTAGATAGTTTTTGATGACATTTTCTAGTTCTTTGATACAACAGGAGCACACAGGGAAATGCAAATTGGTTTCAGAGCATAAAAGTATCAATACTTTACTTTTCGTTTTTATTCAAGCCATACTAAATTATTTCTTTTCATTAGTTTTAAAGGATTCAAAGTTACTTTCAAGTCTCAAATTATTATAGTAGTAAAAACATGTTTCTGAATTTCAGAGATGAGAATGGCTTAGTCATTATTTGAATTCTTCGGACTACTGTTCTCATCTGGAGTATCATTTTCATAATATTTCGGTTGATGTAACCATTACCCTTTCTTAGGTGTGTCTTGTTGAACTTTGGACGGAATTTTTGAACGGAACCCTTTATTTACTTCATGGGGGTAGCATGCTTTTATTCCATCAGCCATGACTGGATAGAGTCCAACAAGATACACCTGAAGAAAGTCGGTGGTTACATCAACCAAAACATTGTGAAAATGATACTCAAGATGAGGACAGTAGTCCGAAGGATCCAAATAATATGAATCGTAAAAATATGTCAGTTTTTAATCTATTAATAAACTAAAATGGTTAATTTGCTTTTACTTTCGTGACTAAAATTCGAAAGCAATTTTGAAGTTTTTCAAATTAACGAATGGAAAGCATTTCCTGCCTTGCATTTAAATTTTTTTTAGATAAAAGTTTATTATTTGGACTACATTTCTCAACTTGAGTGTTAGGTACTTGAAGAATGTGGACCCTGCACAAATGTTTGCTTTCTAATAACTGCTCCCTGACAGCACATGCGCAAAAGGTTTTCATTGGTTCATTTATCCATTGAATTACATCAAGTACAAATTGGAATCAACAGCTAACTTATACCGGACTTATATCAAAATTATATTTCTTTCACTTTTTTTAGTGCACTATTTTATTTCACAATTTTTTATTTTTTTATTTTATTTTTTTTTTTTTTTTAAATCGAGTGTGTTTTGTTTTGACTTTTTTTTTTTGTTTTTTTTTTTTTCTCTGGGTAAATTTCATTCATACTTTTATTTTGTGCTTGTTTATATTTTATTTGCATTTTTTCATGGCTAAATAGACCAATAAAAACCTTCTGCACATGTGCCATCAGGGAGCAGTTATTGGAAAGCAAACGTTAGCAAACATTTGTGCAGGGTTCACATTCGTCATCAAGTGCCGAGTGTTATTCTCAACGTTCCGGCTTATATAACCTCTTTTCTCCAAGTGTATCTTGTCGAACTCTGGAATCTTTCTATCAAAGTAGAGAATTTGTATGGAATATCAAACGAAACCCTTCATTTAATCTATGGTGGTAGCATGCTCTCGTTCCGAGCAAAGACTGTATTGTACTCATCAGTAATTCGCAACTGGGGATTGAACCCTCAACTTCCAGAAGTGTTGGTTGGAATTGAATTTTATTTAATATTTTATCAGTTACACTAGAGCTTTGCCATCCTGAAGAAGATCAGAGGTTACATCTCTAGAAATGTTATAAGAATAAGATGAAAACAATAGTCCAACTAATCCAAATTATCAATCCTCATCTAAAACATTCACAAACAAGAGTCAAGTATTGATTCTTTCATGCTCCTGAAATATAGAAACATCTCAAACTATTAAATTGTTATTTGTTTTAAAAGATTTTTTTTCTTCAAAATTTAACATGTAGCCATAGCTTTGGTAGACAGGTCAGCTTTGTATTTTAACACAAGCTATTTTTGTAGACATCTAGTTTTTATATATCAGAAGAGATGTCTACTTAAAAAAGATTGTGAGGAATTGATTATACTTATATAAGCATTGGATAATTTGATTTAACCTTTGACTGAGCACAACCAATAATTATCACAACACTACTACGAGCAAATCACCAGGAACAGTGGCCTTGGAGTGACCGATTTACGAAAAGAAACAGTTGTCACTAACCCACCAATACAGACTTGTGAAACAAAAACAGAATGGAGAGGCCCAATAGACATGCCAATACACCCAGGTGTTTTACTTTTGGAAGGTCAGCAAAGTTCAGTTTTTGTTTTTTTTTTTAAAAGAAAAAATAAAACAAAAAAAAACCTTGGTCTGAGTTGCCACCAGCAGAAGCGCAATAGCTAAAGGGAGAAAACCTAAAAGCAGGAATAATTATCTGCTAAAATGCAGCTGCTTAAAGCAGAAGCTATTAAAGAGAGAAAAAGACGGATGATACCTTCTTTTGCAGACATTTACGTCAGATTTATCACGTACTTACATTAGAACTCGAGATATTTATAGGATTTTTCAGTAAAGCAAAAGGGAAAAAAAAAAAACCCCGAACAAGAAACTCATTGTTTATAATCAGTATGTAAACACCAGGGGATTGGAATTAGCAGTAGAGATGCTCGACTCTTGCTCCTATTAATTTGAAAAGGCTCAACCTCAAAATACTAGTCATAATTTATATATTCTACAACCCGGCATTGCCTGAAAATTAATTTTAATTTTTTTTTTTTTATTATTATTAATAATTAAAGAGATAAGAAATTGAACCTTGGATATACTTTAGGGTACCTCGTTTCTCTTGCTTCCCTTATTTTCTCCTTTAGTTTTCATATTCCATGAACGAGGTTTCTGACAAAGAGGGAAAAATTGCCATTTTTTGGGTCATAATCTATCCCTCTAACACTTATCGTTGGTTAGTTTTTGATCTTGAAGTAGTATTTTACTGTTAGTTCCTGACATAAAGTGGCTTCATGCCTTGTCTGGAGCGATTTCCATTAATATATATATATGCTTTTTTTTTTTGCTTTTTTTTTGTAATTTAGTATCATTTGTCTATTAAATTATTAATTGATGGTATAATCATGTTGGCCCACTGGTTTTCATTAGATTATCATTGAAGTGACATTCAGACTGGTCAGTACTATTTTTTTTTTTTTAATTTATTTATTTATAAAAAGGCCATCTCTTACAAAGGCCTGAAGGGTTAATAGATGTAAAGTGGTAGTGTAGTAACCATTAATCGTGTAAGGGTTGAATAAAATTTAATTTAAGAACTTGATTACATTGGACTTGAAAGCTACCATACTGAAGTCTGCCGGGAAGCAGACCAGTGAAACAGGGTTCCACAGGCAGGCGAAAGAAGCTTTGTTTGTGGAATCTGCATTTAGATTTAGGCATAGATAGAGAATGGGGGAAATTGTTGAGAGTGTTTTTGTGGAAGTTTGGCAAGGGGAGACCTTAGATTAGAGCTAAGACAAGCACTTGCCATAAAAATAAAAAATAATAATAGCGCCGAGCCAGGCTCGCAACGTCTCATGTGGGAAAGAAGTTGCAGGTAAAAGAAAAAGGCCATCACCTGTAAGGTTTTGAAGCCAGTTTTGAATTATCAAGTAAGGATATGGGGTGCTGAGCAGCTCCTTCCCAGATATAGCAATAGTAGTCAATTTTAGGATGTACTTGACTCTTCTACAGATAGAGGATTACATCGGCAGTCAGATACTTACTGGAACGGTAGAATGATCCAACCATTTTTCCAGTGAGTCTGGCAACAGATTTGATCTACGTGTTCCATTTCAGATCAAGTGAAAGTCAGTCCCAGAATCTTGTGAAGACATGGGATTTCCCCAAGATGAATGAGATTCATTTCAATTGGGGCCTGATGGGGGTCAGAGCGATTATGATGAAAATAGAGAAGCTTGATTTTAGCTGCATAAAAAATAACCCCCCACCCCATTGCACAATGTGCTCAAGATCAGAATAGAGATAATCAGAAAGATCTTGGTCAGTCATTGCTGGCCTTTGAAGTTTTGCCATAGATTGTGAGGAGTGCAGATTTGAAAAAAAATAATAGATGCCATTTGTGAGAGAACAGCAAAAACTCGGTCAAAAAAATACACCCCTGAAGATATGTTTCCATCTTTATTGGGATGCAACTAATGTTAACATACAAACCAAGTAGCCAGTTTTCTCTAACCATTTGAAGGAATTTGTTGAGGCAAAAAGAAACTGAATTTGTATACATTACCGAACAGAATCAGCAGACATTTGACACTTACCTACAAAAAAATAAAAAATAAAATTAATAATGTGAAGACTTTCTGACAAAAAATAAGTCAATCAATTGTGCTGTATATAGCTCAATTCACATCAAATAAACTAATTACTATTAATTGCTTACAAATGATTTCCTTGAAAATATTTTCAGGATTTCTTAGTTTTTATGATGTCTATCTGTGGTGAGAGTTACAAAATCTGAGGCTAAAATTTTCAAAATCATAAATTGGATAATTTGACCTGGAATTACCTTGTTATTAATTTAAAAAAAAAAAAAAAAAAAATTATAAAGAGCAATTATGAATAATTTTTTTTTTTTTTTTTTTTTTAAATTTCTGCAAACTATCATTTTAGGATTAGCTATAAATATTAACAAAGAAAACATTTTATCCAAGGAAGTTAATTTGGCATAAGCTTTGGTACTAATAACAAAAAAAGAAAAGGCATGCAAACATTGGAAACAAAAACAAAGTCAGAGAAGAAAAATTTGGAAAAAAAGAATAAAAAGTAAAAGTTAAACACAAAAATCTTGATTAAAAAAATTGAGAGTTTATATAATATTTGACACAAGTGAAAACTACATTCCAAGTAAAAACTATTTGATATACTATCACGTAAAATTTTAATCAAAACTATAAATCAGTTTTTGCATTTTTCCGGCTGGGATTCATTATTACCTGGTTAAATGACAGACTTATCTCCCCTTATCAATGGTGTACATATATATTTTTCCTGATACAGTAAGAGTTTTCGTGTTCATTTATTTGGAACTGCGATTTTCATTTGTGCCCAATATTAAAGCATCAAATTTTTTAAAGCTAATAAAAGTGATCAGTGATTAACATTGATCAGGGAAGTGAAGTTAAAAGTGCAAAAATTATACATTTAGTTATATTCAAAGCGGCATTCATCCTAGAAGAGTTGAACCAGCTTCCTCTGAAGGAGGAAGTTTCATAGAAATCTCAAATTTACAAGCAGTCCCCAATCAAGGAATTTTTGGAGTGATTTCTGACTTGTTATTCATGATTGGATTAGTCAGACAACTATTTTTTATCTTGATTGTTATGTAAACACCATTTCCATCCTTTGACCTTCAGATGTAACTTGCATTTAGTAGACGGAAACCTATACAGAATTTTAACTGAACTCTAATCTATGAGAGTAATGGCTGATGGAACGAGAACAATCTGCCTATTAATTAAATAAAAAGTTCAGTTCGAAATTACATGGATTCCAGAGTTCATTCTAAAGATTCTCCACATTCTTAAATATAGCGATGAGGTTCAAAAGTTCGAAAAGATGCACCTGAAACATGAATACAAAAACCAAGATAAAAATAATATTCAGAATAATCCAAATAATATATTGCCATTCTTATCAAGTTCATACACTTCTTTCTGTTTGTATAATGAATCACTTCTAAAATTAAAAGGAAACTAATTATAACAAAATAAAAGGAATCATCAGAGTAAAGATCAGTGCAAACAAAAAAAACAATGACCCATTTCATCAATATGTAAATATAAAAATGTATATATTCTGGAGTTTGAATACGCAAAAATCTTCGGTTAAAAAAACATGTCCAGAAATAAAAATAAACACAAAAAGGATACAAACTCATTG
This sequence comes from Euprymna scolopes, assembly GCF_053919585.1. Taxonomy (NCBI): domain Eukaryota; kingdom Metazoa; phylum Mollusca; class Cephalopoda; order Sepiida; family Sepiolidae; genus Euprymna; species Euprymna scolopes. The sequence continues at coordinate 105,777,218 of NC_136494.1, read as the reverse complement.
CTATTCGATTCATAAATACCATTTAAAAAAAAAGAACACGAGATTCCTTTAGTTATTATTCACTAGCTTTTATATGAACAGAATTAGGAAAAAATATTGCATAATTTACTTTGAAATCATTAAAACATCCTTAGGTGATTTGCTTTTTTTCTTTTTTTTTTTTTTTTTTTTTGTTTTTTACATTTTAACTTAGTAACATCACATGTCTTTCATAGTTAAAAAGAATTCATTCTGTTCTTCTCCCTTTCAACTTTTAATGTATATATTCTTTGGAATCCAGCCAGTTTTCCACTCCAATGCTATTTTCAAACTTTAATGTTCAAGATGGAGTTTGACCTTTTGCCAAGCAAAGGGTTAAATAAGACCAGAAATCTCACCTACTTTTAGAGTCAGCTTTTGCTTCAAAACAGCAATTATCAACCAAGCAATTCTCGTTCTCCATTTCAATCAATAGGATTTCTAATCAAATTGTCAGCCAGTACCTGAGCGGGACAGATCACAACCAACAACCCAGAACTATTTGTTCTAGCTGCAAATTGGTAACCACCCATCCTCAGCATGCAAAGCCACCAGAATACAGTTTTAAATACAGCATCTAGTATTCCCAAATAGTCGTCCATCTACATACTGACCAACCAGGCTCAATATCATGTGATTTTGGTGATCTTGCGGGAACTAGTGTGCGTCAATGTTAACATCTCAATGAATACGAATGTTGGGGTCATTTATCAAACTAACAGTGAAATCTAAATGCTTTACACATTAGCAACACACCATCTTTTTTTTTATATATACTGCTTATGTATATGCGCTTTTAGTTGTAAGGTTAATTAATTTGCATATTGTTTTACAAAAAGGGCAGTTTATTAATTAACTTATATTTGTGAATTTTTTAGATGAAGACTGATAATTTGTATTACCTGTATTACTCAGACTACTGTTCTAATCTTGAAAGAATACAACTGTGAATTACTTAAGACTTCTATTTGGTTATGCCCGACAGAATGAGAGCATGCTATCATCTAGGATTAAATAAAGGGGTCTGTTCAAAATTCTGTGCATACCCCCACTCAGAGTTTGACAAGCAATACCTGAAGAAATTCGAAAGTTACATTGGTTGAAACATGAAAACAATACTCAAGATGAGAAAAGTAGTCCCAATTTATATAAATAAAACCGTAGATGTACACGTGTGTGTAGATATTTAATCGATTAACTCCTAAACTACTGGTCACATAATACTAAAATTAACAGGAAACAGTAATTTCCAAGAATGGTTTATAACAAGTAAGATCTTTGAATGGATGTTCATTTTAACTTGTCGACAGTTTTATTCCTTTTTGTGCATGTCTAAATTCAATGGATTTCAAGTCGTTTAATATTAAATCTTATATCTCGATATCTACATCTGTAGGGAATGGCACTAAAGGTTTCAGTTTTGATTCTATCTGATGGCATCCAAGTCTTTTTTTTTTTTTTTAAACTTGAAATCCGTAGTATATATTAGGTAAATATTTTTAAAAAATAGCTCTATAATACGAAATTTGCATAAATTAAAATAAATTTAAGCATATTTTATCACCTGGCAAGCCTTCCTCCCCCTCCTAGTAATACTAAAAAATTGAACAAATATTTCCGTTTAGGAGTACGGTTTTATTTCTTGCACAAATATTTAGCAATTGTATTCAAATGTTCCTTTCAGAAACTTTTTTTTTTAAATTAGAGACGAATATATTTTTCAAAAATATTTCTAAATCGTAAGTTATCCCCCTCCCTCTACATCTACTCCCGCCGCCCAGGTAAATTAATTTTTTTCTTTTCTTATGACTATATTTAAAAGGATAAATGGGGGTTGAAATTTCTCAAAAGTTAATGTTCATATGAATAAGTGTGAAAGGTTTGGAGAGGGGGGGGGGGTTACAAAGTTATGAAGTGTTTGTTTCAAATTTTTGTTTCAAATATTCTAAATAACAAACTTGGTGAAACTGGTTCTATATAATTTATAAATATATAAGCATATTAAATGTACCTACTCTGCCTTGCTCGGGATATGATGAAGTCCTTTTAATTTTTATTTTTACACATTTTTAAACTTATACATGAAAAGAAACTAAATTTTAGTTGTCATATTTTTCGATCAAAAATATGAGGTATCCCTTCGCTGATTTTTTATTTTAAAGAAATATTTAATATTACCAATCATTAGGGCCATACCTAGTAATTGTAGAAATAATTTGTAGGGCAATGAAAATTTGTCCAGTCAATTACTAGTTGGGTCTGACTTTGAAAATGCAACAAAATAGAACTATGTTAAATGTATATAAAAAAAATTGCAAATAAAATGTGCTTCTATATAATCACACCACCATGGAGAAAAAAAAAAAAAGCCTGTTTTAATTTTTTTTTTTTTTTTTTTTAAATATGGCAATTATTGGATTGCATAATCCAATAGTCATGAACTCCTCCATCCCTGTACATCTCTATAATAAAATAGCAGTACGTATTTTTTTTTTTTCTATTTTAAATCCATCCAAATTAAAGAGTGATCACTACTAGTTAAATATCAAACTATTTTGTATTAGAAACGTTACTGTTGCTGACCGTTTTCCTCCAGCATATAGCATTGGTCTTTTCAAGAATCAGAGAAATCGGCATCTCCCATTTTTATCATTTTTGTTCTTGTTAACTCCTTACATCAAGTGGCTTCATGCATTGTTTGGAGCAATTTCCATTTAAAAAGAAAATTTTAATTATGAGATAAAGTATAAGTCCTCAACAGCTAAGAAAGACCCCCCTCCCCCAAAAAAGATAACATACGTTTTAATGCTTCAGAATTTTGCAATGATGATTGATAATTTGTATCATTTCTGGCTACTATTCTAATTTTGGTCGTTATTTGATTATTTCGATCCACTGTAAATTTATGTGTATCTTTCGAATTTACAAAATTTTGTATGTTGAATGGATGTGGTGAGAGGGCAGCATTGAAAAACGGCTTTTTTTTTCTAAACCGAATTGCTACAAGCCTTAGCCTTCACAGCAAAATTAACATTTACAGAGAAGTTTTCAACTTTGAAAAAACATTTTTATATATATAAAATGCAGATTTTGATAAAATGCTGTGGACACATCTCAAAGGAGTTTAAGCAGGAATTTACTTTTTCTGAATTAAAAAAAAAAGCAAAAAAAAAAGCGAAATTCCGTTAAAATGTGGAAACCCACATTCCAGTTAATTAAGTATCATGTTATTCTTAGTTATCAGCTATACTAAGGATTGAACCTTCAACCTCCAGAAGACTGCCTTTGAACACTGATTGCTAAACAAAGTTTGAAAATATCAATTTGAATTACACAAATGCATTTTAATGTCTTTGGTTTAATAAAACTAGAATATCCAGTGTAGAACAGAATACTGGTTTTGCTCCACGTTTATATCTCTTTACAAAAATTTAAATCAGGATATGATACTAAACCTTAGATCTAGAAACCTTATTCTAATTTTGATCAAAATCCATTACACAATTTAGATTCTAGAAAATGTCTAAAATTTAAGCTTAAGGAGTTTTAATTGAAATTCAGGAAATCTTACGAAATGATGTCTAATAATTATGGATCAAATTTGACATTTAATTTTTCCAAAATTGAAGATTGTGGCCAATATAAAAAAAAAAAAAAAAAAAAAAAAAAAAAAAAAAAACGAAGGAAAAAAACAAAATTAAACAGAATAAATAAAAAAAATGAAATAAAAATAAAATTAAAAAAACACCCCTCAAAAAAATGAAATTTGAGAAATACTTATCAATTGCTATCTAAAAAAAATATCTGAAATTTTCACCCTCTTACACATAGCCGTGGAGGGTTTCAAAATTCATAACGATCAGTTAAGGACAATCTCATACATGTGAATGAATATATATATATATATATATATATATATATATATATATATATATAAATAAACATATACACATAGCGAACTTAAGAGGGAAAAAACAAAGAAAAACTCATTATGAACAAACAGTTTAAGATATGCAAATGAATAAGAAAGAATGAATTAGATAAAGATGCGACAACTTACTTATTTACAACAGCATTATTATTTTCATTAACAATATCATTTTTTAGATTCATTTTACCAGAGTAAAGTCTGGAGGATGAAAAGGATTCAAGTCAGCTAATCGCCATTCCTCGTCTCCTCCCTGTCATTTTGAAATTAGAGCATATGACCTCCAAAAGTAATGCAGTCCTCAAATCTAATTAGCACAGTATCAATTTTTTTTAATAACCTTTTCTCTAAGTGCAGTTGTAAAAGTTTTAGTGGTTAAGCTTAAATGATAGATTACTCATAATTATACTAACAGACCGGTGTTGCCTGGCATACGCGAGAAAACCAGGAATCATTCCCTTCCCTTTCCCAGAAATAAATTAATCAGAAAGGATTGGAAAAAAACGTTTTAATCCCAAAATGCTAAAAATAAAAGTGTTCAAATCCGATTTTTTTTTTTAAACATAAGCATCCCCACTTATTTAGTTGTCTCCCCACGAGGGCAAAGTTATAAGGTCAGTCTTTTTTATATATATGTGAGAAAAGTCCAGCTCCCAAAAAAGGCACTCTGAATTGGAACAAAAATAAAAATAGTGTCAGTCTAGGAAGATTTTTTTTTCAACAAGTGACTATTGCATGTGAAATTTAAATAAAAAAATCAACTTAAAAATAGAGATAATTTCTAAATATAAAAACACAGAATTAGTGCTTATTCTCGCTGTGCAGCATTGAACAAAAATGGTTTGAATTACTGTGTTAGTTTGCCATATGCATTTCCAGCAAGAATGGTATCCGTTTATATACTTGTGCTTAATATCATTGAGTCAAAAAAAATCTTTCATGAAAAATATATTTTTTTAAAGTTTTCAATTGATTTTGCATACAAATTGAGCTAAAATTAAAAAAAAAATTGAATAAAAAAAAAAAAATAACTTTCCTGAAAGTGCTTTGAAAATCAAATTACCATCTCATCATTCTTAAAAATATAACAGTTGTCTTCTCTTGAATATGTCCAAATTTTAAATTCCACTGTTTTTCGTTCACTTGGATGTGCCTGTTTGTTATTAAAATAAACTACAAAAATAAATGAACAAGCAAATAATTGGCTCAATGATAAACTGTCCAGGTTGAGAACGGATTCAGAGTCGCGAACAACATTTAGTTACACAATTTATCTTTATTAAAAAAAAAAAAAGTTTAAATAAAAGTTTTCATTTTTCTGGCTTTGGTAATGGAGAGGGCGGAGGGCAGCATTTTCCTTAAACGACCTTATTCAACCACCAAGATGCCACAGAGCAACTATTTTAAGAATCAAACACTTTGTTATTGATTTTCTTTTTATATCAAAGTGGTGTCAGCTAACTAGCTGTAAAATTATCAAAATAGTAATTCTATACAACAGTACTCATTCCATAAAATTGATCGCAAGAAATACTACTTAAGAAAAAAAAAAAATCAATCGATCATTGTAGACTGAAAAATAGATATATACATGAAACATACACACACACACACACATTAAACCTGACAAAGTGATATGGTACAAGAAGATTGGAAACAACCTTAAAAGTTAATGTCCACAATGATGCTGGATTAAACAGAGCCGAGTGGAAAAAGATAACGAAATACCGATGTCGTATGTACGACCTGAAAAGAAAATGAAATATTAGGAAAATCTCCACTCCAGTAATTATAGAAATAATCAGACTCCTATAAAAGAATTTTTAAAAATTACCTGGTAAATATACCCAGTGAACCAAGTGCACAAGAGATATAATTACATTTAAAAAAAAAAAAACGATTAGGATATTTTTTAAGATTTCTTAGTTGGAATGTATGAGATAGTGGGTGAATGTTTGGTATCTGATAGGATAACATTCTCAGCTAGAAAAAAAAAAAAAAAAGTCAAGCTCAAAAGTCTAGTGTCATCCAAAATTTTCACAGCATAATATTTGAAAAAACTGAATTTCAATGAAGAAAGCAACATTGGAACTTTCACAGAAACGACAAATACCACCGACAAACAACAAAATCCCACCCCTACACAGTAAAGATCCATAGATGTAAAAAAGCCCCCACCCCCAAGCCCTTGAGCCCCTGGATGGGCATAGGCCATCTACAACTTTTTGTAAATGTTTTTGTAGCGAGGATTTCTTTTTACAGGGTGAGGGTGCTAGTTCCATGCCCAAACTTCCCAGAAGGTATATACGGTGCCGAGCCTTCCCAAATAGTCACCCATCTGGTACTGGCCAGGCTCAACGTTGCTTAACTTCGGTGATCTGGCGAGAACCGGTGTGTCAACATGATTGTGCCATATAAGAAAGCCTTCTACTCCAACAGTTTCTTCCCCAGAACTGCTAGATTGTGGAATTCCCTTCGAAAATTCTGCTTTGCCAACTGTACCGACATGCAGAAGTTTAAGTGTAATGTGAACAGACATCTTGCTGCTCATCTCCCTACATAGCATTCCTGCAACTTATGTCCCTGATAGTAGCCCCTTACATCGAAGTGTCACTGTGCCTTGTTTGGGGTGAAATGTAATTAAAAGATCCCACTAGTATTTCTAAACGGTCTCTTTCGTACTTTGTTCTTGGATGGGTTTGGGTCGACTATGCATATATATATATATATATATATATATATATATATATATATATATATATATATATATAACACAGATGTTGAACAGCAAAAGAAATGTAAGTTAGATTATTTGAACTACAATTTTTAAAAATTAATTTTTTTTTTTTTTTTTTACTATAAGAACTTTTTTCTTCATTTTATTTGTTTGGATAAGAGGTATTAAAGCAAATATTGATTTCTAAAGAAATAAAAACATTGTTTTAGAAGAAAAAAAAAACTCCAATCAAAACTGATCTATTTGAATGAATAATGTTGACAGGTGGCTTCAAAGAGTGTGTGTTGGGGGGGGGGGAGAAAAAAAGAGTGCATAAAAAGGTAGATGCAATTAAACCACCTACATAAAAAAAAAAAATGCATAGTATATTTTGCATAGTCAAGTTGCAGCAGTAAATAGCGAGCAATGATGCAGATGAAAGCAATGATGCAATAAAGTAGGCTGCAGTGGCAAAAAAAAATTTTTTTAAATAAAACTAGGGGAGGGGCATAAAAAATAAATTTAAAAAATTCCCGAGGAATGCCATATAGGTAGTCTTAGTTATACTAAATTTGATTGATAAATAAGACTTGTGCAACATGCCTTGAGTAATTTTTTTTTTTTTTTTTTTTAACAAACAAATCTATATTCTATTTCTCTTCGGCCGTTTCACTTTTTCTCAGAAATTGTCGAGCCGATCTGCCTGAAATTTTGTATGGACCTTCGTTATAAGGTACAGCAATCTAAGTATTATGGTATCGGTTCACTACACAAAGTAAGGGATTAATAGGTACTGGTATTTAATGCAAAAATGAGCATGAATTTAACTAAATTCAACCATTAATTTGGTATAAAACACTCATTCTAAGTAAATGGGCTATAACTTTTGCAGGCAAAAAGTCTAGTTCTCTTTCATTTTTAAGCGAGAGTCTCTACTTGCTTCTACACCAGGATGGTTGGTTTTTAATGTGGTGAAAATTCCAGATTCCCCAAATTGGGGCAATCTTGATTTGGACAAAAAACGGTCTCGATGTAGTATTTTTTTTTTTCTCCTTTAACTGGAGGACAGAACAGATCCAATTTGATCCTAGTTTAAAGACTAGGAATTTTCACTGACTGCAAATTACATTCTGCTATTAAGATACAAGCACTTTCGGCAGGTTCCAAGGAGTGAATCTTTATCTGCACAAAACACAATTATGATGTATAGAGACGGTCAATAGATGCGATGACCTGGTATGACCAGTCAATAATACGAGTGATGCAAGTCATGATTATCTTATTGACTAGGGTGGGGGGCAATATAGTCTATCATAAGAGTTTGAGGGTGTGATCAGTAACAAATAAGTATAAGAGGGGATCAACACGGATAAATAATTAAATCAGACACTACTATATAATAAATAATTTTTAAAAAAAGGTTAAAAAAATCTTAATATAAATTGTTGATCTATTATAAACAGGGCAAACGCTTGTGTGTATGAGTGTTTGTGTGTCCAGTTAAATATGCAAATAATATTTCTACATAAACGAATTTTATAAACTAGTTATAACGGCGTTCCATCTGATAAAAAGGAACAGTTATGTAAGAAAAAAAAACATTTTCAAACAAAAAGAAAAAAAATGACAGTGCAAAGAAAATGCGTGATGACGTAATGAAGACTCCATGGCACAATATTTTAAATGACACCAATTGTTTTACTGTGGTTTGATCCTTTATGTATGTTTTTTTTTTTGTTTTGTTTTTTCAGACGGACATTAACATTAAAAAAAAAAAAAAAAGTGTTGCATTTTCCATTTAACACTTTTTTTAATGTTAATGTCCGGCTGAAATTATTAAAAGACTTTAATGTTTCCAAGTGCAGTTTACGATTTGAAGGATACCCCCCCCCCCACACTAAAAAAAAAAAATATATACATACTAGTATTGGGACGATTAATCGGAATTGGAACAATTGGAAGTTTTTGGGGTATCAGAATTGGTGTCGGAAAAAATTGTTCCTATTTTCTGATGTCAAAAACGATTCCTTTAATTATCTTTTATTTGATTTTGTTCAAAACAAAATCTTTAACCGCTGGTAGTAATGATAAAATAAATATTGATTTTAAACTTCCAGTAAAATCAAAATCTGTACATCAAAAATCACAAATGTGATTTTTACTTTTGAGAAAATTTGTGCACATTTAAGACCAGTTTTTATGGCAATTGGGACAAAATCATCTTATAGTTAAATATTTAGAGATTTATAAAGAATCGGAAATTGTATCGAATCGTAAAAAATATTGGACTCGTTCCATCACTAACACATACGCATGCAAAACTCAAATTTAACTAAGGTGACAAGGTTAGGTTAGGGTTTAAAAAAGAAAAAGATAACTCTCCCTAAAAGTTTGAAGTAAAAAAATAAAAAAGCTGATCTACTTAATGATTTGAAGAAAATTATGAAACCCATTGTTAAAACCGAGATGCGAAGGGGGGGGGGGGTAGTTGACCCTAGCCTAAAATTGGAGAAAAATTGTTTCATGTCAGTACTAATTGACTATTGGGTTACAACACAGCCATTTACTGTCTGTTCTGTAAATGGAAACAGGAGATAATATGGGTCCTCTATAGAAGAACCATGCTCCATTTTGTTTTATGGCATATCACCCCTTTATAAATAGAAAAGAAGCTAACGTCAATGTTTGTGCATTTTGGTCAGGAAGTATCTATCTCCAGACAGCCTGATCTGGTAGCATCAGATGCCCTAACAGGTATTACCACTACAGACCAAAGTGGACCTGAGAGCAATGGTAACTATGGGGCAACTGTACATTCCTCACTCAGGACAAAAAAAAAAAAAAAAAAAAAAAAAAAAAAAAAAGCTCTATAAGCATCTTTCACTTGGAAGTGAAATTTATAGATGTTTATATATATGTATATATATATATATATATATATATATATATATATATAAACACACACATACATATACTTTTACATTCCTACAAGTCTTGTCAAGACATCACGCTTGATGGAGCGTCACATTCCAATTTTTTTCCATAAATATTAATATTTAAAAAAAACTAGTTTTATGAAAATTGGTGTTGATTGAAATAGATTTTAAAAGCTTTCATGCTTTCCGAAATGTACGAAATCTTCACCATATGCCCTCCATATTACATATGAATATTTGACTTGATTAAATTTTTTTTATTATTATTAATGCAATGTTCTCCGGTCAGTTTGAAGTTTAAACAATAGATGCATCTTGACCAGCCAATTTTTTTTATATCAAGTACTACAGGCTGTCAAATAATAGCATGTTCCTTCCTGTTGAACACTTATGACTACTGACTATCGACAGCTGCTTGCTTGGCAAAATAGGATTTATTTCTCATCATATAACTATTCATGTTAGATCATTGGTTAAAGCATCAGGAATTGGATTTAACCGTAATATATATATATATATATATATATATATATATATATATATATTACTGTGTGAAATTGTCTTTACCTAACTGTCAATGTTTGGTTTACAGAATTGAAACTTGATATATAGGGAATTAGGACTTTTAGGACAAATTCAACTGTTCTTAGCCGGTCAAAATAGCTGTTAAGGAGTCAAAATTGAAAAGAGGTAAGTCGACTTAATATGTATGCATGTGCAAATATACATTCATATCCTTGTTAGATGGTAGCAAATACTGCTGGAGAGCTAAATGTTTTGGTTTTGATTCTAGCTGATGGCACCTAAGTTTTTTGGGGGTTTTTTTTTTAACACTTTGAAATCACTACTATATATTGGTATAATATAATAGGGAATTGGCTCTATAATGAATACAAAATCTGCATAAATTAAAATATCATTTAAGTGTATTTTATAAACGGGTGGGATAACCTGCTAATATTTGTGTGTCTATGTAACAACTATAATACTGGTCCAAGAATCAGTAAAAATAATGTGCCACCTTGAAGACCCTTACAAATTGAAGATTAAAATAAAGATGATTTCGAACCTTATGTTTAGAACCCTTATACTAATTTTGATCCAAATCCATTACATGATTTTAAAGAATGTCCAAAATTTAAGGCTTTCGTTTTATTCTTGAGCAGGACTTTAATAGGTATGTACAAAATGAATAGCCGATGCTCAAAATGTATAAACATTTTGACATTTACTTAAAAATTCAGCGAAAATCAGGA